>NC_143396.1:117138213-117441244 GCF_052110815.1 Crocodylus siamensis | reverse complement strand
TCCTGGATGCTGACTTAGGCTAGCAGTCAGCAACAATTTCTACGAAAGTTGCTCTGAATACAGGCAACTTGCAGTACAGTCTATTCCACCGAAGCCAGATCGGGGAAGCCACTACCTGCTTCCCTCCACCCTTCCCAGAGAGTCACCACTACCTCCCAGTGATAAAAGTTAAAATTTAAAGAAATTCATAGTTTAGAAGAATTGGGAGAAGGTCCTTCAATAAGGGAGCAGCTGTTAGTTAGAGAGAAACAAAGGATCTGCAGAGGTTTCCCACTGCTCAGTAATTAAAGTTTGTTGGTTAGTTCTTTCCATTCATGTATGCCTGTGCTTATGCATATTGCTCTGAAGTTAGCATTTACTTTCCTATTCCCCCTTTTCTGCAGCTTTTTTACCAAGTCTCTGAGTCTTTCAGCTTGTTTCACTTTTCTTTCAATGATACAGTATATGACCCAATTTCCAAATTGTTTTGGTGGGAAACTGTCCCTCCAAGTCTTGGTAGATTTCAGTCCTTATAGTAGCAATATGCTTGAGATGAGAAGTGCCATCATTAGTGCTACATGGAACACTGTTTTTTGTTTGTTTGTTTGTTTTTACCAGTCCTCCTTTACTTCCCATTTTGGTAGCTGTGGTTCTGCACACAATACAAAGAACCACTGAGACTGAGTTTCTCTTTCTGCATGATAGTATTTGAAATCATGTCCATAGGTACATTTCTTCCAATAGGTACAAGATTCTTTCTTGTGTTCTGAACCATTTTTCCCCCTAAGAATGCTGTCCAGAGTTGGGTTATGATGGCCAAGAGGATCATCTGGAGGCACGCATTGAGTGCCTTCTTGTCCTGCAAGCACAATTTAACTAGATTCAGTTTTTCACAAACTGACTGACCCAAAATTGGTGTCACTTCCCTAGGTAATACAATGAATGGCAGTTCATGTAATTTATGTCTAATTGCACACTAGCAATGCATGTCCCTTTCACTAGTGTATTTGCTTCTGAATAGCAGGTTATGACTCACTTTTGGCTTCAGGTTTAATTTTATATATTCATGCTGCAGGAAAATATTAAGCTAACCTTGAGTGCCCAATTTAAATGAAACCATTCTTTCTTGCACTTCCATTGGCAAATCCGATCCCTCTCATTGATTTTGCTGGATTCTATAATATCTATAAAAAATTGCTTTCTCCACTTTATACTCAACTGTATGCACTTGAAGCTTCTGTTTTTGGGATTTGCAGCACTTGGTGAAATGGTTCTTCTTGTTACAATCAAAACAGAGATTTCCAAATACAGCCAAAGTTTGGGTCCATGTTGCCATCTACATTTGGTACACCTCTGCTTGTTTGCTGTCTCTCTTAGCATTCTCCTTGCCAATGGAAAATTTCAAGCTGAGGGGTGGCTTCCTACCAGAAGAAAATTCCACTGTGTGAGTTTAATTTTTCTGTCTACATTCTTTCATGCTTACTGCATCAATGACCTCTTTTGATGTATTCAGCTCTGCAGCCTGCACATATGGAAAGTTTTTTTGTTCTAGGAACAAGTCTCCCTTATACAAGAGCCTTTGTTGTGATGTAATCTCTAATCAGAGATTCTGTCAAGTTCCCAAAAGCACAGCTCTTCCTCAATCTCTTTAGTACAGTAATATACTAATCTACACTTTGTTCTGTTGCTTTTTTGCATAAAAACAATCTGTGTCTTTCAATAGTTTCTCTTTTTTTTTGGCATGAAGTATTCCTCAAATTTGGACAGTATTTTCTTAACTTCATATTTAGACCTTTTTCAGAGGCAAAAGTATAAACAGCCAAAGCTTTCTTCCCCACAATATGCCGGAGGACTGAGGATTTGACTTTTTAATTTTTCTCTTCTACCCCAGTGGCTGCTAGGTACCACTCAAAACTTTGAATACCGCCCCACAGTTCTTTGCTATATTGCTCAACAACATAAAGACAAGTGGAGGCTGGAAAGCTTCTGTGACTAACTGTCCTTTTACTTAAATTACAGCTGTGCAGGAAGATCACTTACAGATTTCCTTGTCCTTCCATATGGCTATGTTTCTCCTTTTGTTTTTAATTTCCAACTTTGTTTTCAGCTTATAACTCAAATTCTTCAAGTTCTTTCTCATTCACCAAACTCATCTCTGTAGATGGGTGTTAATTGATTTTTCTAGTTATTGTTAAGACACAAGATGTAGTGATAAAAGTTATAACAGAGAGACCCTCCCTATTTAGAAGCATTGGGAACAGGGAGATTGTCCCCCAGGAAGCATCTGTTAGAGAAAGAGAGATAAGGCTCTGTAGAGGTTGCCTGCTGCTCCATACTTAAAGTATGTTGGTTAGTTCTTCTCATTGGTCTATGCCTGATTTTACTGAACCTGGTGATCCCAGAAACTCTGCTGAAGTTCCCCATCACCATGAGCCATATAAAATAGCTTTGCAGACTGGATTCATTCCACAGGCCATAAGTTCATGATTCCTTTCTTAGGCCAAAATCTGACAAAGAGGTCTGTCTACATAACACTCATTGTAGAATAAAAAAATGATAGTTTACTATACGATAAAAAATGAGTGTGTGTGTGTGTGTGTGTGTGTGTGTGTGTGTGTGGGTAGATAGCTAGATAGCTAGATAGCTAGAGTGAAGTATAGACTTATTGGTTACTTTGAATCAGAGAATCATAGAATCATAGAAGTAGGGTTGGTAGATCTTCAGGTCTGACCCCCTGCCTGGGCAGGAAAAAAACTGAGCTCAAATGATTCCAGCCAGGTAGGCATCAAGCCTCCTCTTAAAGACCCCCAGTAGGAGACAGCACCACTTCCCTTGGAAGTTGGTTCCAGATCCTAGCTGCCCTAACAGTGAAGTAGTTCTTACAGATGTCTAATCTAAACCTACTCTTCAACAACTTGTGGCTGTTATTCCTTGTTATTCCAGGGGGCGCTAGGGGAAACAAGCTCTCTCCCAAACCCTTCTGGTCCCCGCTAGTGAGTTTATAGATGGTCACCAGGTCCCCCCTCAGCCTTCTCTTGTGAAGACTGAACAGGTTCGGGTCCCGCAGTCTCGGGTCTGCCCTGTTGTCCCTGGATCATGCGGGCGGCCCTCCTCTGGACCCTCTCAATGTTGTCCACATCCCTCCTGAAGTGGGGCGCACAGAACTGGACACAGTACTCCAGGTGTGGCCTGACCAGTGTTGCATAGAGGGGGATGATAACCTCCTTGGCCCTGCTTGAGAAGCACCTGTGGATGCATGACAAGGTCCGGTTAGCCCTGCCAACTGTGACCTCGCATTGTCAGCCCATGTTCATCTTGGACTCAATAATGACTCCAAGATCCCTTTCTGTCTCCATGCTCTCAAGAAGGGAGTTTCCCATCTTCTAAGCCAATCTACAATCCACCTGACTGTGTAGGCATCAATGCCACAGTTACCTAGTTTTTTAATGAGGTTGGGGTGGGAGACAGTGTGAAAGGCCTTGCTGAAGTCCAGATAGACTACATCCATGGCGACACCTGCATCCAATGCTTTTGTGACCTGATCATAAAAGGCAATCAGGTTGGTCTGACATGACCTGCCCCTAATGAAACTGTGCTGGTTGCCTTTGAGCATCATCCCTGAGGCTGGCCCATTGCAGATGTGCTCCATGATGACCTTCTCAAAGAGTTTCCCTAGGACTGAGGTAAGACTGATGGGCCTATAGTTGCCCGGGTCCTCCCTTCTCCCTTTTTTAAAGATGGGGACCATGTTGGCTATTTTCCAATCATCTGAGTCCATCTTACATCACAGTGGGGAAGTCCTGGTCCCCACCCAAGAAAACAGAGGTGAAGAATTGGTTAAAGAGGTCTGGTTTCTCCAGTGCAACCACCAGATTGCCCAGAGGATCTTGCAGGGGCCTCACATTTCCCGGTGCTTTCTTCATCCTCCCTATATAGTTGAAAAAGGACTTTATATTGTCTTTGATTTTGGATGCAAGTCCTAGCTCTATGTCTGCCTTAGCTTTCCTGACAGCCCCCCTACAGGCCCGAGCATACTCCTCGTATACTCCTCTTTGGAGATAGCACCCTCCTTCCACCGGCTGTATGCTGCCTTTTTGGCAATTAGGCATTCCCGTACACACTTGGTGAGCCAGGGGGGCTTTCAGGCACTCTTGCCCCCCTTGCTTTTTGTTGGGATGGTCACCCCTTGGGCCCTGAGTATTGTCTCCTTAAGGAACAACCACTCAACTTGGGCACTGAGCTCACCTGATCTTGAGAACCCCAGCGCCTCTCCCACTAATCTCCTCAACTCGTTGAAGTTGGCCCTCTTGAAATCTAGGGCTACCACCTTGCTGCATGCCCTTGGCACCTTGTGCTGGATGGTGAATTCCAGCAAGCGATGATCGCTATCACCCAGGTGGTCAAGGATCTGGAGGCCCCTTACCAGATTGTCACCTATGGCCAGGACCAGGTCCAACTGGGTATTTCCTCTGGTGGGCCTCTGCACCTCCTGAATTAAATGGAGGTCATGTATCTTGGCCAGGAACCTCCTGGAATGATCCGACCTGGCTGACTGTTCCTCCCAGCAGATGTCTGGATAATTTAAATCACCCATGACAACTACATCCTTCGTCTTAAGTGCCTCTGCAAGCTGGCCCAAAAATTCCTGGTCCAGCTCCTCCCCTTGGTTGGGGGGTCTGTAGTAGACCCCCACCGTTAGATCCCTCTCCCCACAGCCCCCTTGTATCTTGACCCAGAGCACTTCCACTTGCCCCCTGACCCCATTCTGCTGGCAGAGGATGAGTATTGCTCCTTGACATAGAACACCACACCCCCACCTTTCCTTCCTTCTCTGTCCCACCTGTAAAGCCTATAGCCCCTAATACTAACTGCCCAGTCGTGGGATGAATCCCACCAAGTTTCTGTAAGCCCTATTATGTCTGGGTCTGAACTGGCTATTCTGAGGGTGAGTTCCTCCTGTTTATTCATTAATACTACGAGCACTGGTATATAGGCATTTAAGACCTTGCTTAGTTGCGTGTGCCACCCCCTTCAGACTCTCTCATCTGAAAGGCAATTTATAAATGTTAACACACATAGCTTATGTCCTGGGGAAAGGGTAGGACATGGACCCTGAAGGGTCAAGGAGGGACTCTGAGGGACAACACACCCCATGGAAAACATAAGAAAAGAAAAAACAAGTAAAAATGCCCTACATGCTGCAGGAACCGCAGCAGGACTGGAAGCAGTGGTGGGACCCACACGGCTCGTTAGCCGTGATTTTTTTAAAGTGAAACCAGCTGAAGAGAAGGGGGAGGAGATCCAGCATGGAAGGATAAGAAGGGGAAACAGCAAGACGGAAGGGGAGGAGAGGCTGAGAAAGAGCACAGGGAAAGTATCTCCTGGACCCACTGAGGAGGAGGGGGAGCTGGAGAACACTGCCCATAGGGCAGGAGAACACCCTGAGAAGCATCAATATAAAGATGCTGTTACCGGACTTAGAAAGACAGAGGTGGCCAGGCTGCATATCATCCTAAAGCCGCAAGGAGAGCCTACAGGAGGATCCACACTGGTAGAGTCCAGTTCCAGTGAATCACCCAGGGGAGAGGTGAATGGTCAAGAGGCTAGCTAAGACCACCATGTCCTGGACAGAAGACCCGGGAGAGTCCGTCGGAGGAAGGTTTCCTTTCCAAGGCAGAAGGGACGTCAAGGGATGGATTCACACAGGGTACACTAAGGGTAGGAAATAGATAGTACTAAGGGAGCAGTCGATGGAGGGGAGGTATAATCATGAGGGGGGGCACACTGTAACTAAGATGCCCCAGGATAGTGATTAGTGGATTATTGGAAGGTCGTAGGCAGTTTTGTTGCTAGCATCTTTTCCTTTTTATTTGTTATTTTTATCGCCCAGACGCCGGTGTAAAAGTAAGGCGGAGGGCTACGAAAAGCCAAGGATCTAGAGGGCCTAGTATGACTTGGCCATACAGCCCAGACTCAAGCGAGACCCAGGGATACGATCTCATATAGGGAGGGCTGGCCACAGAAAACAACATCAGCACACCATCATGGCTGGGTATAGGGTGAGTTACAGGGGAGTTTGGAGCCTCTTGAAGACTATCACCCTTCAGCCTGAGATAACCGAACCTGGACGGTTGGACCCCTCCACCACTGATAGGATCATCAAAGTCGTGGCAGGCGGGATTAGGTGGGGATAAGCCTGCCCGAGGTGAGAACTCGTGGCCCTAATACCATTGGGACGGAGCGGAAAACCATAATCAATATCCAGAGCCGAGCGGCGAGGGACCGGATGATCGAGGCCCAGCGGGTGCAAGCTTACTAGCTATATAACCATGAGAAAGGTTACTAAGGCACAGGATTGTTATACTAACTAGTCCAAACAAAGATGCACACTATAGCATATATGTCCTAGGAATACAGAATATGTAGTATTAATTGTGTATAACAGGGGGTTGCAACTGTTTTGGGCAGTGGCAAAAACAGTCCAATCTTGACAAGATATTGGTGGACATAAGGGGAACTGCAAAGGGCCTGATCTTTGTTGTGATAGCACAGCCCTGGCCCTTTCCCCACTGTCTACCCTGGGCTGTGCATGCACCTGCTGTCAGCAATGAGCCAGGGTGGGGCTCTGTAGACCCTGCTGTAGTGGATTGAAGCCTTCCAGCTACCTGCCATAGCTGCCCTGGGCTCTCAGCAGTCCCCTGCCACCAACCACAGAGCCTGGGATGCTCACAGCAGGTAGCAGAGAGGCTGCAAGCAGCTGGATTGAGATCTGTGGAGCCCTGGTCCAGCTTCTTGCCAGCAGCAAGTGCACACACACCTCCGGGTAAATGGGTGGAGAGCTGTGAGGAAGCCTGTGAAGGAGTGAGACAGAACTTACAACATGGAGGGCTGGCAGAGCTGCAGCTGCAGCCCAGAAAGGAAGAAAAATATCCACCCAATTTTCCAGAGCAACATCTCATTCAGGATTGGTGGACAGAGGCCTCTCAAAGGTATTTCCGGCCCTGGAGACGGGCAGAGAAGGGTCAGTTCCCCACAGGCCACAGGGAGAGAGGAGTGGCTGAGCATCTCAGCAGGCAGAAACTGCGGAAGGTGTCTGAGGAACACTGCCCCAGTGACCTTGTTGCAGGCGGAGGCCTGCAAACAAGCAGCTAGTGGTAATCTCCGGAGCGGAGCTGCAGTTGAGGATCTGGAGCAAGGGAGTCCACAAGGCCTGAGAGAATCTATGGACTAGAGTTTTCCAACAGAGGATCTGGAGGAGGGCCTGAAGGAAAAAATCTACAGTCACAGGTAGAGGCTTCCTGCACAGGGGGAAAACCCCAAAGAGGCTGTGAACACTCATAGGGGTTTAGGGCAGGCTAGCACATGGCAAAGAATGGACTAAGCATCTGTTCGCCTGAATTATGGTGATTGGGAGGTTAAGCACGTGATCATGAGAAAAGCGGATATTGCCAAAGCCTGACAAGAAGGCTGAAAAACAGCTGGGGTTTTCTGTGATTTCTTTTTGCTTTTTATTTTGATTTTTTTGAGCACAGGCCAAGACCGGCCCCAAAAGAGGCACTAGGACACCCTGGGGTAGGGGCATATAAGGTTACAACAGGCAGCACTGCAACCTGGCTGTGGAAGAATATCGTAAAACACCATCTGGAGAGGCTAGGCTGGGGTAAAGGGGAGGCTTGGAGCCCCAAAGGAGGCACAGGGATCAGGACTAGGCAGGATCACTGCCGGCATTGCCTCCTGGGAATATATAGCTCATCATCATCATGGCAGGTGAGGAAAGCATAAGATCCACTTCCTGGCAGACCTGGTGATCCAGAGCCTGTAGGCAGATGAGTGTAGGGAAGTACTAGCAAGCCCTATAATACCTATAGGCATTACAGGGCCCTTTCCTTGTTATGGCAGCACAGGCGTGGTCCACCATCCGCCCCAAGGCTCACATGCCAAGCAAAATGCCTTTGTGTGCCATGCCTTCATGTGCCAATGCCTTCATGTGCCGACCCCTGGTGTATTATTTACTCTAAGCACTATAGAGAATGCCTTTGTAAAATACTGCTTGCTTATATAGTTTAGTCAGTGGAACAATTTTTATCTGTCCATGAAAATTTCATGGATTAAACTGATGCTTCACCTTAGCTTCTCTATTATATTTTTCTATTCCCACAAAAAGACAAAGATTAATGCTACATACTCTTCATTCAATTTCCTCATAGTTTTATGTAGTATTTAATCCACATGCTGCATATAAGCTATCATAGCATTACAGTTTTGCTTTCTATCATTCACTAGGAAATAAAACATACTGCTTTAGTAATAAAGACATCTGTTCTTTTTCTGTTGCTGAAGTAATAAGCAATATATGTGTCTGGGAATTTAGATGTGAATATTGAATTGGATACTAATGATTGATAACTAGGAATCTAGGCTTATAGTCTATATGATGAATTTGTTTGAGATGTTCTCAATGAGTCTCTGTATTATCAAGTGGGCTAGAAAATAAATTATTTATTTATAATAAAAAACTGAACTTACAAGTCAGTTCACTTGCTGAACTCACAATTTAACATAGAGGAAAAAGACTAGGAAAAAATATTTCTCCTGAAGAAAATCTCATTTATTTCCATGGGGTTACTTGTGAAATGAGCAGGATTAGGCCTTAAACAGAAGCTGTGCATCTCTGATAATCTATCACATACCATACACTCTAAGTACCATAAATCTCTTAATCTCCATGTAAGAGAATGAAGCAGCTCTTAAAGGAATCTATGCTCATTCCAAGAAAAAAGGGCCTGCTATAGTTCCACTTTTTGAAACAAGTGCATAACTGAAATTGATGAATATCTTTCCATTAACTTTACTGGATTTCAGATCAGATCATAATAATTTCCTTCCATTCCCCCAAATGTTTCCTGCCATATCTTTCCTTTCCTAGAGCATGTTGTATGCTTGGTTTCCTTTGGTGAGTAAAAATGTAGGTTCCCCCAGACTAGTGCTGTACTCAGGGTGCAGTTTTTTTCATGGACTGAAGAACATAGTATGCACAATTTTCTGCTTATTAAACAATAAAGAGCATTATGTCAATACTCCCCTCAGTTTCTACAACAATACCAATATTTATGGAAGTTCTGATTGCACTAAAAACAAGACATTTTCTCTCAGATCTTTGTTAGCTTCTATATTTTCAACATAAATGCCAAGTTATCATTATTTTCCTTTTACTATACATCACTTATCTTTTCAATACTTGCCACAGGACAATATCCTGATTTATCCATAATAAGGTGAAACAAATGATTAATAATCTATAATCATAAAAGGCATATAGATAGTACTAAATTGGTCCATCTACACTTGCAGTTAGTACAATGCAATACACTCTGGTGCACATCATGCTTGAGGTTTTTTGCTGCAGGGCACCATATTTTCATGTTCACCTAGGACTGCAACACATTGAGCTGGTTCAAAGCAGCCCTGACTGGCAGGGGCCTGGAGGGTCAACATGCTACAAAGGGGCTGGCTGGGGCATGGGGTGCTCTAGTGTGGGGCTAGCCAGCAGTAGCCCCTACGCTAAAGCACCCTCATGTCCCAGCCAGCATTATCAGGGTTTACATTTGCCATGCTGTGGAGTAAAATAATCCACAGAAGGATAGTACTTGTATTTAGTACCCTGCTGCAGAGTTCATTAGTTTCATACTGCATAATAGGGCTAAACATGTAGAAGCCAGACATTTACTGTGGAGCTACTTAGTCTACTCCACAGTAAACATCTCAGGTGGATATGCCCAGTGTTGAATAAAGAAGGACATTGCAAAAAGTACTGGGAAATTCCAGTAAGATTTTGATTGGACCTTAGGATAGCTGCACTTCTAAATAATTCCTACAAAAGAAACCAAACTATATCCAAACTACACCCAATCCAGCAAAATTTTTATTCAGTTTAATGGGGAAGAATCTGAAGCTAAGGACTAAGTAGTGCATAGAATATTGTAGAAGCATTCTGTTTGTTGCCACAGTTACAAACTGTTTAGGAAGAGGTGTGAAAAACATACTGAGAATCAGATGGACTAAGAGAACTATAAAGGGCCAGAGAAATTCCTACAAACAAGTTGATAGGTACTAAGAAGAATGTTTCCAGATAATTCAAATGCTTGAGCAAAGCTAACATGGGGTATAAATGACCCTATGAAAATTAAATCATAATCAGTAGGACAGAAATGGCTTTAGTTGTTTACTGCATTAGCCAGAAAACAAAAATCGTTAAAAAAAAAAAGTTGAGGTTTCAATAATTAATTAATTTCAGTACCGAATGAAAACAAAGACCTGTAGAATTTTTTTTCATGATAAAGAGAGAGAAAGAGGCAGAAACAGACAAAGGTCAACCTCAATGTAGCAAGGAACTAGGATGTGACAGCTCTTTTAAGGGCATAAACACTCTAGCCAGGGAGCTCTGCAGGCTAGACAGAGCTCCACAGCTGCAGGTTGCCTGAGAAACAGCCTAATAGCACCTGCAGGCAGTCAGATGACCAGGAGGAGGCAGGGCCCTGGGGATTTATAAGTTCAGGGCTGGAGCTAACAGAGTTCACTCTCTGTCTCTGGAGAGTGCCAAGGGAAGGAGCCCAGCCTTAGAGAACTACTTAGAACTGTTTGGTCACCTGCTTTGCTGCCTTTTAAGACTAAGGCTCCAGAAGCCTAGAAGGTACCCAGGGCTAGGAGACACTCTGTCCTAGAGTGAAGGTTTTGCATTCTTAAAGGGGCAGAACACATTCTCCCTTGTTGCTGTTGTGTTGTAGCCCAGAGGATTATGCTTATATTATTGGTTGTAGTAGTGGTTCAGGATGAGGTACTAGGGGAGGTAGAGGCCTCATTAGTACCTAGAAAAAGGGGCACATTATTTGGGTAGAGCCCAGCACCAGGGGGGTGCAGACACAGGGGCCAGAGAGCCCATCCCCAGAGAGAGAGGTGGTAGAGAGAGAGGCACCAGAGACAGAGACACCAAAGGTGTCAGAGGGAAAGAGGTGCATCAGAGAGCCTGGCACCAAAGGGGTGCAGAGACACAGGGGCCAGAGGGCCCGGCACCAGAGGTGACTATTATAGTATAACATCTGCAGGCATGGGACATGGTAAAGGGCAGGTTGGAGCTGTGCAATACACCCTGGCACTGGGATATTAAAAGGGCAGCCTCTTGCCTAGAAACAAGTTTTTGACTACAAAAAAGGCATGGCAGGTGAGTCAGGTGGGCAGACTGCCCTAGACAGGTGGACAGGCTGATGTTGTGACCAGACATGAGATGGCTCCCTGCCACACTCAACATAATTAAACATTAATAAAATCTACATATGGCCCAAGAGCCAAATGAATCATTTGCCAATAAGGAAGATGAAACAACATAAAAAAAGGCAAAACAGTTATTTAGATAGTGCATGTGGATGTGAAAACTACCACACATGAGGTGAGAACAAAACTAAAAAAAAAGGCAACATGCTCAAGTTTAAGAGGTAGAAAAAATCTGCATCAGGCTTCTAGCAAAAAAAGCGGAACATCAGTTCTCAGATTCTGAACCAAAGATTTTTGATAAATATATCAAACCTAGGATAAAATTTAATGGCTGGACAATCACAAATATAATCTTTACTTAAAAAAGCAGGGAAGAGACCTAGGCTTTAAAAGACCTATTAGTCTAATGTCAGTAATAGGCAAAGTTTTAGAACAACACTTGAAGGAAAGAACAAATATGCTGTGTCCAGAAGCATGTGGCTGTGCGGTATGTGGTGCTGCAGACACATCTGCAACACCACGCATTGCACATTCAGATATTTCCCACACTGTTGCCTTGCAGCGGGGGGGAGAGGGAGGGGTTGACCCTGGGAGATCCCAGACTCAAAAAAACCTGCACAAAAAATAGGCAAGTTGGAGCCTGGCCCACTGAAACCACAGTCTCACTGCCTGCCAGGTTTGAAACTGCAGGAGCAACACAGATGCAGCTTCCCTGCCCCCAGGAACCCAGGTAAGCCTTCTGGGGCAAGCATAGTTGCTGGCTCCAGCCTCACCTACTGCACCCAGGGTAATCTTCCACATGCCAGAGGGCACATGACACAGGGAATCCTCAGAGACAAGTAGCAATGGCACAAGGTGTGCCACTACTTCTTTTCTCTGGGAAATCAAATGTCTGCACTCATCTGGATGCGGCCATAAAGAGCTGAAATTAAGTGGTAAATGGGATAACTACAGGTAGATCATGTCAGACTGACTGAAGTCTCCTTTTGATAAGATAAATTATTTTCTTTAAAAAAAGGGGGAAAGCATTTGATCTAAACTACCTGGAACGCACTAAAGCTAATATTGGACTTCATTAATTAAACTGAACAAGGTAAAGATCAGTTCAAGAACTATAAGGTGGATAAAACTGGAAAAAGGTGAGGCAAGAACAGATCACACTGAAAAAAGAACAGTAAGGCTACAGCGTGGCTACTCGTGAAGTTTCACAAGTACTTATCTTGGGTTAGAGCTTATTTCATATTTTCATTAGTGACCTTGACACCGAGACCAGGGTTATGCTAACGGAATTAACTGATGGTATAAAGTAGGAGACATTTTAAATACAAAGGGTGATGCAAGTATCAGGAAGGAAGAATTGGGTGATGTTTAAGTCTAGGTAATAGTAATGGAATTAATTCAGTATTAAAATATAGTATCCCATGCATGTCAGTCTTTCTCTTCTTTCCTTTCCAGCTGATGAGCTCCAGTTTTACACTTAAAAATCTTGTTTTGTAACCTTATGAATATATACAGATGAACAAGTTAACGTGAGTTCATTTACGGTGTGACCTTACAGCATGCCAGCTGTTCCACTATAATTATCAGTGTATAATTTACAGTAAATATATCTTACTCCATTTTCACTGAATCCATACATGATATCTGAACATGCAGCTACTCTTGTACTCAAGCAGACAGTAATTGAGGTGGAAATGTTCACATATACTTATATTAAAATTATCCACACTTTTCTTTTTAACTTATAATTCAGCTTTCTTATCCAGTCTCCTAAAATATCTTGGTAAGGCTCGGGGCTAGAATTTTATTACCCTTTGTGCACTTAGTTTTCCTGGTACTGTTTCAGATGTGTAAATGGTACATGTATAGGTTGTGATCCTGTTAGCTGTGTAGTATGGATGTGTAAATGTATGCATTTATACTAGATGTGCATAGCTTTGAAACTAGACCCCTATGCAGTCAAGGGAAAAAGTCGGAGAAAGAGCACAAGCCAGAGGATGGGTGACTCATTAATGTGCATGATATTTCAGAGCAGCAGTGTCAGCCAGAAGAGCCCCATCATCCAGCCCTTGGTACTGCCTCTGGGGCTTGAGTTGACACGTGCCAAATTCAGTGCTTGCCTCAGACCAGCTGAGTACACTGGATCCAGCATACTAGCGGAGTCACAGAGACGAAGGTTCAAAGTTCATTACGGGGAGGGTGGCTTAGAATTCCTGGGTAACCACTCATCTGCTAGGCCTAAAATACTGTGGGACCCTGATTTTTGTGGGGCCTTTTAACCAAGTAAAAGCTGCCTGATCAGTGCTTAGCTTAGCATATACTTATACATACAGTCATATGGCATAGGTAATAGAATCACAAACACTGCATAAGTGCCCTAAGTACCACTTACAGTAAGTGCCATCTAGTGACACAAAGGATAAGAGAATTCCACCCTTAGATACAAAGCAAAAGTGGGCAAAGAATCCTTTCCTGCATGCTATCCAAGGGAGAAACCAGGCAGCTGAATCTTGTAAAAACTGCACGCATTGTCATGCCACCCCGAGATCTCTGGGCCAGTGAATATATTCATGTCATAGACTCTATGGCCATGCTTGCCCCACACTGATATTTATCTTAAAACATACTATTTTCTATATGATTTGTACAGAAACAAGCACAGATTCTGACTGCACAGTAAAAGACCAGTTACTTTATTCTTATCTTCCTTTGCAGGCTGTGTCTTCAGGTTTTCAACTGAGATATTTCATTGGCAAAAATGTTTCAAGACAGCACTGACTTTTCGTAATTAGTATATTAAATTGTGAAGGTACTTATGTTCAAAATCAAGCCTGTAGATTTAGAACAACATTGTGAGCACCGTTAATTTATTTTATTATGTAAATTTATGATTACAAATACTTATGTGCAAATACAAGGGGTTTTCCATTCCTATGAAGTGTTACAGCAGTCAATATAATTCAAGCATACCTTTAAAAGTATCTAAAATGTATGATAAGACAGTAGGCTTCTATTGTCTTGCAAGACAGATGCCAACCACCTTAAAATACTTTTTAGATACATTTTAATTTTTTTGCATGAGGCTGTGGAGTCTACAGGGTTCAAATGCTATTGTATACATCAATTTGATATCCTGGAAAATGTAATGTATCTATGCATTCAGCTGAACACAGATACTTAAAGAAACCATAAGATGAAAAAGTACTTCTCAAAAAGAGAAGTTTTAAACAGAAGGTACAATGATCTGGGCTACATTATATAATTAAAAGGAAAAAATCACACAGTACATAAGGAAATACAGCTGAAGGCTTGATTCAATCTTAATTGTACTTGCATACCAGTAGAAATGTTCACTGAACAAGTAGCACAGAGTGAAGTCTGCTCACATCGATGTCTCCTGAAAAAAAGAGAAGGTGCCAAAACCAAGTGTTAAAAACGACATGAATCAGGCCAGAAAAAAATAATAAGACTGGGTAAAAATCGTAAGATTTCTTTTATAATACATTCAAGAGCCTTACTATTTGCCTTTAGGTTGTTGAGACTTTTGAGGCCATACCTTCAAACATTCTTTGATACAAACAGAACTAGATTTTTTTTCTCTTTTATATAGGGACTCACATCCTTATATAACCATATGTTTATAGGTGCTAGAACTTTTAGAAAACATCAGATTGCAAGAGTTGGCAACACCGAAAATATTGTGCATCTCACTGTATAGCATTATTCCATAGAAAATATCTATTCATCTTCAAATGTCTTTGCTTTAGCTGGGAATGGAAATGTGGTTATAGTGGCATTTGAAACTGGAACCAGGAGGAATGGGAAGTTTTGCAAGACAGCCTGTTCTGCTGAGATATCCAGAGCAAAGAGCTCTGGATACAGTAGAAAAGCTTTATATAAACATTTAAGAATGCTTATCTAAACTTAACCTCTTGATTTTTAAAGACCACAAAAATTGGTGTATTTGTGTAGATCCAAAACAGAAACAAAATGTAAAGATGCAGTGAATGTGGGGGGCTCCTGTGGGTGGGGGGCTCCTCTGAGGCCCAGGTGGGGGCCTGCTGTAGGGCAGTGGGTGGGACTTAGGGGTCCTGCAGGGTTGGGGCCAGGCATGCAGTGGGGGCTATATGTAGCCTCCACTGGCTGACCCTGGCTGGCAAGTTGCTGCTGGAACAGCTCCATGCAGCACTGCTCCAGGGCCTCCAGCTGGACCCATGCTCCTACTACATCTGCTCCCATGCCTTCTCCTAGGAAGTATCCCAAGTGACATCTCGCTCCCACCAAGACAGCTCCTGTTTCTCCCTCACTTGCTGCTGTACCTGGTCCTGCACTGCCCAGTCATCCACCACTGCCACCAGACTCTGAAGCAGGAGGGTACTTACCACATGTCCAGGGCTGGTATAGCTGGTGGCTCAGTGTGAGACTCCCTATCAGAGACAGTGTCCAGCTGTGCCCAGTGTCTATGGCCTGTGGTGTGCAGCAGGCCAGTGCCTGGCAAGGGCCCCCCTTCCCACCCCCTGAGGAGGAGCTGCATGGCAGCTGGTAGTGCCATGGCTGGCCACTCCTGGTGGCTGGGTATGGGGCTGGGACAAGGGTGAGGCAGCTGCTGGGCAGGGCTCCCTGAGCTGCCAGTGGATGTAGCAGCCATGGAGGTGGGTGGGGTGGGGCACTGACAGCCTGAGCCAGAGCCTGATCACTGGAGGCATCAGGGCAGAATGAAGCAGGAGTGAAGCCTGTCTCCCAGGGCACCAAAATGTGAGTCAGCTTCGGCATGAAGGGAATGGTCTTTGGGTCATGACCAGAACAACAACTGAACTCAGTGATGGCCATCCACTGCGCCCATAAGACCTTGGCCTTCACACAGCACTGCTGCACCATCCACTAGATATGGCCTGTGTGAACTGTCTCTGGATGTTGGTCGTGCACCTCCTCCTGGTTGTCCCTGTGTTGTTGGCCCTGGAGGGTGGCCAGCAGTATCCTGGACAGAAGCACGGGCAGGTACTGTGAGCTGTGCAGCAGAGGCACTTCACCACAGTGCCTGCAAAGAAACAGAGCTGGGAGTGAGGAGTAGCAGGGAGCAGGTTCTGGCCCTACAGCAGGGCCAGCAGCCCTGGGGGTAATCTCAGGGCTGGGGAAATGATGCAGCAGGCTGCAGCACTTTGCAACACTCACCTGTGGCCAAGGAGTAGTTCCTGGTAGGGGACAGGACAGGCAGAAACTGCCCAAGTCCTGTCCAGGGGGACACACAGGACCCGGTAGTCTTCTGCAGACAGCACTGGCTCCTTCAGGCTTCCTGGGCTGTGTGCCCCAAGGCAAAACATAGCTGGAGGCATTTATAGCCCGCAGCTAGGGGCTGCCAGACAGCAGCCCAACTCTGGAGGATGAGAGGTGGCCAGCCAGGAGCCCTGGGGCTGGGCTTTAGCAAGTCCCCTAATGGCTGAGCAGACCCATTAAAGTCCTTATGTTAATGTGCATTAATGCATCTACATGTGTGTTAATGCACTTTAACTTATTGTACCTAAATTTGATACTTTCTTTATGCAAGTATCATATATAGGTGAGATTAGTCTAAAATAACCATTTTAAGGTGCATTAAGGATGTGTACATGTAGGCACATGTCCTTAATGGGCCTTACATCAGGCAACTGAGTATTAAACACCCACATGTAGACATGCCCACAGTGTCTGTAGCAAAAATAAAATGCCTCAATCACAAGCCAGGAAGTAGTACAAACTCTTCCATTGACCCCGTGGTTGCTAATTCACTAAACAGCTTAGAATAAGGGCTCCTTTTCCCTTTTAGTCTAGTTTCCCAGGCACTGAATCTATGTAGGAATGTTATCTAGTGGCCTTTCCCACATTCTCCTAAATCTCTGTCTCTCTAATTATATAAGCCTTTTTTTAAAAAAATACCTGAAGATAGCTACAAACAGATTCTCACCTGCTGTAAATAGATGTCCATAGTGCTCCACATGTCAATATCATTATATTAATTTTCCCCAGTTAAGGAACTCAGCCATCTGCAGTATGAAGCCAAATCTCCATCTTCTTTCACTATTTCATGCAGAAATATTGTGGGGGCTTGCATTTAGGTCTGCCTTGCACAAGTCTTATTCATCCAGTCTGTTTTGTCCTCAGTGCCATTAAGTAATTAAATACATTATATGATCCACATCTTTTACAATGGTAATCCACCAATATTGAAATTTTGCATATAGTTTAGGGATTGGTATGTATGGGAATTGTTCTGTATTCTAGGTTAAATAGCTTTCTTTCCTTCCCTCCCCTCAAATAAAATAGATATGCTTTAGTTACATGTGTGCACAAATACATCCAAACCCATAAAATTTCCATTTGGTTTGCCCTCTAGTCTTGACACATCCATTCTTTATTTATTGCAGTTATCTTTTAGTATTGTGCAAACATTCATGACTGAATTATACACCCATCAAAACAGAGTTCATGACAGAATTGCTGGTAGAAAAATATTATTTTTTTCTTGAGAGTAGTTTCATTATAATACCACACAGTGAAAAATGGGTTTCAAATTATATTTTGAATGTAACTTTATACATGTAACCCAGTTTCCTGACAGTTACATGCAGAAAGAAAAAAAAAGTCTTGGCCATATGGGAGTTCATTTGCCATACACTTTACACTGTATTACTGATAACTTACACTGTATTACTTGGTGGGAACACTGAGTGGATTCAATGACAAAGAATAATAGCAAGAACAACAAATCAGTAGCATAGACTTAAGTCTGCTTGGGGTTAGCCTATTCTTTTCCAGAACACAGGATTCAGCAAAGCTCAAATTTCTCAAAATTGAAAAATACAGAAGGTTTTGGAAGGTTCATCTCCATACAAACTTATCTCTGATCTGATAATACTGCAAGCTTTACAGATATATTAACTTTGTTCCAACATTTTTTTGAAACAGTTTGGCAGAAATTTGATTGTAGTCTGAGGAAATTTGTTTACACCATACCTCTCTAGAAAGAAGAAAGTGGGGCTTTTAATGCCTAATGCAGCATATCTATGTGATCAAAAGCAGAAAGTGTAATGACATAGCATGGAAAAAATGTGCCCGGGGCAGCTGTCTTTTACCCTTCTGAATTGGGCAAGTGAGATTCATAACCACTTTGGATATGATGAAAGGGTATTGGCAGCTCCCCATGGCCTCTGAGGACCAGGAGAAAATGGCCGTTGGCACCCCATGGGGATTGTTTGAATGTTGCTGTGTGCCATTTGGGCTGTGTGGTGTGGCTGTAACATTCAAGCACTGAATGGATTGTCTATTGGTTCTCCACCAGACATATGCTTCTGCATACATCGACAGTGTAATTATATTTTTGGAACACTGGGAGCAACACCTGGAGGCTCTACAAAAGTTCCTCCAGGAGCTGCATGGAGTTGGATTGACTGCTAACCCCAGCAAACATATGCTTGCTCAGAAAGAAACTCAGTGTTTGAGCTTCCAGGTAGGACAAAGGAAAACAGAGCTATTGGAAGACAAAATACAGGCTCTAAAGATTTCAAACAGCCTGTTGCAGCACACCTTGTCTCTTTAAGGGCTGAGGCAGACAGCCAGCAGGTGCCTGATTAGGGCATCCATTTTAGGACCCACCTTATATAGGGGAAGGCAGTAGTTTGCTACAGCTCAGGAACATCCTGGAAGTAAGGGCAGGAGCTAGGGGGATGGCTTGGAGGCTTCTGGTCCTGGATATGACCTAAAACGGCACCTTGCCAGGGTAGGGAAACCTGTTGGGGAAGCCTCCAAGAAGTGCCAGGACTGTGAATGTCCTTGGTGCAAGGTGGGTTAATTAAGGTGGGTGCCTTAATCCTGGCCCCCACCATCTGGTATGCAGTAGTGCCAACAGGAAAATCAGGTACATTAGTAGTGCGAAACATGAGCCCAGCAGGGATGTGCAATCCAGGAGGCTGCCAGAGGGGTAGCTAGTGAAGCGTAGTGTGAGGGCCCGCTCAGAGGCGGGTGCAATAAGGAGCGCCTGAAGAACTGAGTGTGCTGGGGTGCAGAGTAGGGCTCCAGGAGTGGTTTGAAGGCTGCACCAAAGGTGTACTGAGTAGGGCTGCAAAAGTGACTTGAAGGACAGTACATGGACCAGCCCCAGAAGTGTGAGTGTGAGGGCAGTTGCCTGGTGGGGGGCTTGAAACAGAATCAGCCCAGGGTTTGGCACAAGGCTGGGCTACATAGAGTAGGGGAACTCATGGGACCTGAAGGACTGTATGGTAGGGCCAGCGTGCAAGTAGTGAAGCCTGATGGCCAAAGAGGGGCTGCTAAAGAGGAGCAAGGGCAGTGAAGTGTGGTCCAGTAATGGGTGGTATGCTAGAGGCTCCAGTGGGAGGGCGGTGGAGTGCAAGAGGCCTCCTGTGAGAGTGAATGTGAGAATGAATGGAATCCAGCTATGGACTGAGTTTGTTCTGGTTTCGGACTGGGAGCAATCATAATCAGAAGGCCATTTGCAAGGCATGGGCCGTGGTGTAGGGGAGGTTCAGAGCTGCAGATAGCACCCCCTGGCATCGGGGCAAGGAGGGACAGCCTCCCACTTAATAAATCAAGTTAACCAAGTCATGGCAAGTGAGATGGGGCAGACTGCCCTAGGCAAATGGGATGGCCACTTTGGATCTGGCCACAAAGTTGCCCCCTGTCATACAGCCAAAACAAAGAAACAGGTAAGTCCTTCATAGGTCTCTCAAATTACCATCATAAATACATTCCTCATTTTTCAGAAATAATGGTGCCCCTAATGGACCTGTCTAAGTCCAGTGTGCCCTGCAAGATCAAATGGAACTGAGTGGCTCAAGAAGCATTTGAATAAATAAAGCAAGCTTTATGCCAAAACTAGTCTTCCACAACCCAGACTTTGACCAAAGCTTTTTTTTTTGCAGATGGATCCACTGGTGGTAGCCCTAAGGTGTCATATTAACACAGGAAAAAGAAGAGACTGAGCATTTGATTGTGTATGCCAGTCATAAGTTGTTAGTACACAAATAGAAGTACTCTATCATACAGCATGAATGCTTTGTGATTAAATTCGCAGTAGATATTTTCTGCTGCTACCTGCTGGGGAGAACTTCCATTCTGGTCATGAACCACACCTTCAGGTGGCTTCAGTCTCCAAAGACAAATAATGTATGTATCATTAGATGGGCACTGACACTACAAACTTTCTGTGCAACACCAACCTGGCAAGAAAAACATTGTGGAGAATTATCTATGGCACAAAGATGAAGAGGAAACACAGACTCAGTCACAAAAGCACACGGGTTGGAAGCTGGTAAGTGTATGCACCAACCTAAATTGTGTGTGGGGGTGTAGCAGAGATCCAGCCAAGCACCATACAGGGTGATGATCAATGGTGTGCCCCACAGGTGGCAGGCTTGCAACTGGTCCAGCAGGAAACCAATGAGCTTGCAGGAAGATGAGGTGCCCCACTGCTTCCCTGATCACAAGAGTGAGACAAGTGGCCAGTGGGGAGCAAGCTGTGATCTAGCCCCTTCCGAGGGCAAAGTGAGAGCTGGAGCCTGGGCTCTGTGTGGGCACAGAGCCCAGCCAACAAAGTGGACAGGTAGCTAGGGCAGGAAATCCCACCTAGGGCCTGAGAGCTGCAGGCTCAAAAACTGATGAGCCCCTCTGGGGTTCCCAACACCTGGTGGTGAGCACAGGGCATGTGGGGGCAGGGAGAGATCCAGATTGGCCAAAGCCAACCCAGAGTTTCCAGTATAAAAAAGCGTCAACCCCAGATGAAGGAGGAACACCAGAACAGGTACTGGCCCATACCATGTTTCCTCAATAGAACCAAGGACCAGCAAGTCATCGACACTCCACTTGGAATCCTTATCACTTGCCAGACGTTGGAGTTCAGCTACACTTAGGAGCCCCCCCAGGGGTTTGTGGTACCATGGATTAATCAAGGGACTTGGCTTGGGACAGCCTACTCAGACTCCATTCATAGAAGGGGTACACTTGGAAGTGCCCTAATCACCCGGGAGAAAACAACTCCACAACTGATGTACACTGCTGGGCCAGCAAGAGGCCTAAAGCAAAATAGTATTATTTGAGTTATAGTGTGTCGCTGCCAGGACTCAACTAGCCGCTCTTGTGCCTCTCTCACTCGGGTGATAGAAGTTACGCACCTTTTGGGCTCGCGCCTCTGCCTGAGCTGGTGACTTCTGCCCGCATCCTTGACCCTGTGCTCGCTTGCCATGACTTGATGACCTCAGTATCCGGGGCCGTTCACTGGGGGAGCTCATTGGCCCTAAGGTTCCTCCCAGCAGTTATTCTCAGGGCTCCTCTACCCCTACACCCCGGCCTCACGCCTGCTGTGTAGTGGCAACGAGCTGGTCGATGTCTCACTCCTGGGACCCTTGACCGGGTCCTGCTCAGGCCCCTCCCAACATTATCTGGCCCACACTGTGGGTCGGCTACCCTCCTATACCCCTCGGGGCCTGCGGTAGGACCAAAATCAGCAAGAAAGAAAAGGGAAGCCCCAAACACAAAACTGGGCATACTGCCTCTTTAACCCCCCCACACTTCACCGGGACACTGGCTGTCTCATCCCCTTAGGCACCCAGTTCCCTGCCTGCTCTAAAGCACCTCCTGATCCAATGGCAATGTTCCCTCCAGTGGCAATTCTCCCTGGACTCCTCGCTGTCCCTCTCCCTTGGGTCGGATCTCTCTCGGAGTGCCTTCTGCCATCCCTCCGCAGTGATCCAGGCGTCCTTCTGCCGCCAGCTCCGCAGCATTGCCGAAATGCTCCTCTCTTTCCTCCTCACTTCTGTCCTGGCCATTCCTGTTTTCCGGGTCCTGTGCCCTCGCTCGTCTCAGCTGCAGGGACCTCGGCAACAGCACTCTCCCTCTTCCCTCTGGCTCCGCAGCATGTGCCGCCATTTTTATCTGAGCCGGCCGGCATTCAGTACTGACATCACTGGGTGGCTGCAGCTGTATAAACAGGCAGCTGATGAGCTGCGGAGGTTCTGTGTTCCGCCCTCCACGTGCTGTTTTCCTAGCTGCTGTTGAGTATTCTTGCATCCCAGGACATAGTGGTATATGCATTACTCTCCAACATGGATCTGTATGCCTAACAAAAAGAACTGGACACCTAACAAGACCAGGCACCCATGCCAATCACCAACAACACCCAAGTGGAAAAGGGTGGGGTGTAGAGGAGGTGGAGCCCCACAGAAGACTTGCAGTCATTGTAACCCACATAATCTCAACAAACCCCAGGTTATCAGGTACTGGCTACTAATATGTTTTCCAGTAACACCAAGTCATGGTAGGTGAGATACAGAAAATAGAGAATTAGACATCCATTGAGCAGGCAAAATTCAGGCCTTGCCTCGGTGTGGCCGCTCGGCCTGGGTCCCTGTGCACCTTTCCACATCTCCTTTCCTCCTACCTTCTCAACTGCAAGCACAGAGACCTGAGCAGTGTCATGGAGCACAACGTATTGTGGGAATTGGAATTCTGTAGACTGGCAGAGTTTGCTGGAGCTCAAGGGAATATTTCACATGAATTTTTTTTCCTGCCAAAGGCCATGTCCAGAAAAACAAAATGCAAAATTCAGCATCAAAAAAGGGATTTAGTTCTCATCCCTCCCCCCAATCAGCTGCTCTACCAAACTATGATTTTCAGAACACTCTAAGGCTCACATTGCCTTCAGGCAGCTTGGAAAGCAACAGTGAGGTAACCCTCCACATCTTTTTGGTGCCCCTTTCCTTAGGCAGTAGTCAGGACATATTCCCTGCTTGTCCATGCCACATTACAGTACTGAGGAAATGCCTCAGTATGCTGAGAGATCTTTTATGCTTTTTTGTCAGTGACGCATTGTGTAGACTGTGTCATTCTCAACAACCTTATTCCATAGGGGATTGCTAGCCACAAAATAGCAGATGAATATGGGTTGTGGTTTCAGTCGTAGGTAACCAAAAGTGCAGATCTAGATGACATCATGTGTGGAACTATGAAAAGTTTGTAAAAGACAGTGGATTTGGCATTCTTCTGGTGTAGCAGTCTAAGCATTTCACTGGACAGCAGGTATAGCAGACTCCAGAACAGCATGGTTTAAGAACAGCTCAAAGAGCAAGTGGGTCTGTGCATGAACTAGAAATATGTGTGTGTGTATTCCAAATGGACCAAAATCTATATTCACATATCCCTTAAGTCTATATTTTCTGTTTTATGGAAGTTTCAGTATTACTGAACACAATGCCCTGGAAGAGCACAAGATAATTCATGCTGAAATAATATTTTTATCATGGAATTTCTTAGATACGTTTATGATTATTATTACAATAATTATTACTATTATTATTACTGCTACTAGTAATAAAATATTTGTTACAAGAGGTAGGGATCATGGTTAATAACTTGACAGTGGGTGCATTTACACAAGAATTACTGCAGATAGATTAATTAGCTACTCAGTAAACTTCTCAGCATCTACACGTGAGCCCTTTTTAGATTGGAGTTAACTAATTTACTCTGTAGCAGAATAGTACTTGTAAATACAAATAATTGGTATAATAATTGCAGAATAAAAAACTCCTTAGCAATGCTCATGTAGACAATGGAGGGGCTGGCTGGGGGCACAAAGGTGCCTCAGTGAGGGGCCTGCCTGCCAGCTAGTCCCCCATTGAAGCACCCTCATGGCCCAGCCACCCCAATGTAGCATGCTGAGCTGGGAGGAGCAGCTGCTCTGACCGAGCTCAATGTGCTCAGATCCTGGGCACACATGCATACACATGCCCAGCAGCAATAAGCTCCAGAGCCGTATGCACTGAAGCTTATTGCTGCACATTAATAGGCATGTAGGCATGTGTAGATGCACCCAGATATAGTTATCATATGGGTTTGCTTTTCAACTGTAAATCCATACTGGGCCCAGGAAAAGGCAAAATATGGTATGAATTTCCTAGGAGCTCATTCTTCCATGCAGATACAGTGTTATAAGGGAATATGGATTTTGCTGTCTATTGAAACATGTGTAGTCTATAGTTATAAACAAGACCTTTAAGAAAAGTTACAGATATGGTCTTTGTCCCAAAACATTGAGCACTTTATTACAGATGATTACAGTAACTTTAACCATGTGAGAGAAGACTGATGAATCTTTGTTTTTCTATGCCTCTATCCTATGACCCCCCTGTAACATAAATCACTCCTTGCCACAATTTCTTGTCCACCTTTTCCTTCCCACCCTACTAAGCCATTCACATTTTAAAAGCATCTAGCTTAATATTTAGTGCCCTCTGCTTTTTTGTAAATGCCATGACCAACAGTTACTGGAGGATCACATCATACCATGATGATGAAGCCAAAGCTATAAACCAGTGATTCTCAGCCAGGGACCACTAGCACCCTGGAGTGCTTTGAAATCCTTTCAGTAGTATGCAGGGGTGCCAAACTATCTCAGTATTGGTAGATGTGCAAATATGATTCACAAGATAAGCCCAGAGTTTTCTAATTTTAGTCCATTATGTCAAAAACATTCTGACTTGTTGTGGACTTCCTAATTTCTTTGCCACCGAAGAATCTCTCTATAAGTTTTTCATAGTCAAAAAATGAATGAAAGCACAGAGCTAGCATTTTCTGAGGGTGCCTTGAGTCTAAAAAGATTGAGAACCATTGCTGCAAAACAACCTAGGCATGTTACCAATGCTACATCTGCAATCATTTGTATTCCTTGCTTTTGCTTTGGCAGTTCATCCACAGTTACATTTTTTGGATACCCAAATGGCTGTTGCTCTATTTCAGCCAGCCCCATTCACAACCTATTTCCTGTTATGCATACAAATAGCAGTGACACAGCTGTTTTAGAACTTATGTACAGTTTGTGATCCTTGAGCTATTCTAGGAGTAGCATGGACATGCAAGCACACACATAGCAGCTGAGAACATGTGGCAGGCTATATTCTGATTGAGCAGGTACTGGTTCTATATACAATTACTCTGGGGGAATATAAATCCCCAAATTATAGCTGGATATAACCCCATAAATAGTCATTTATGAATTAATCAAAACAAGACTCCAACATTTTACCCAAGAAGCTGGAGACCTAAACTACAATCCAGGCCCTTCCCACTCAAAGATGTTTGAGCCTGCACCTCTTTGACTTCCCAGAATACTTTTTCAGCCACAACATCAGATGTTACTTATTTCTCTGGCTCTTCAACAGCTTCCTTCTGAAGCTGGCTCCACTGACAGCTAAGGGAGGCATATTTGTACTGCCAGAAAGAAGATAACAATGTACAGATTGTGTGGCTTAGCTAGATAGAGTTGTGGCCTGGGCTTTTGATGCCAGCGGAGCAGAAGCTGCCATCCAGCCATTTTATCCAATGTATATTAAATGCAAGATGCAGCTGAACAGCTTCAAGAAGAAGATGAAGAGGAGACAGGATAATGCCTTGCCTAGCCTGTGGGGTTAGAGCAAGGGGCTGAGAAGTCAGAAAAACACAGTTTTGAACACACTATGGGTGAGGGGGACATCATCCCTCTCTATCCTGTGCTATTCTGTATCCTTAACTATTAGGTTATTGTGCTAAAAAATGGAGGACTGTTCTACTCTTGGCTTTTTTCAGGCCCTTGGTAATGATATTCATAAAGCTGTGGGAGACCAGTGAAGTGCCAGAGGACTGGAAAAGGGTGAGGGTAGTGCCCCCTCTTAAAATGGCAACATGGATTTACTAACAGCAAATTGTGTCAAACAAACATGATCTCCTTTGACAGGGTGACTGCTTGGATGGATGAAGGGAATGCTGTCAGTACAGGATGTCTGGACTTCAGGAAGACTTCTGCTAAGGTCCCATGTGACTTTCTCAAAAACAAATTGAAGAAATGTGGGCTGGACAAAACTACTGTAAGGTGGATAGACAACTGATTTGGTAGCTGTAAGCAAAAGTAATTATAAATGGATCTATGTCAGAATGGCAGAACTTTTCAAATGTAGCCCCACAGGGGTCCATCCTGGGACCCATGCTGTTCAATGTGTTTCTTAATAATTTGGATAATGGCATAGGAAACTGCTCAAAAATGTTAGCAGAAACTGGGAAGGATTGGGAACACTTTGGAGGACAGGAGTGCAATTCAGAAGGATCCAAAAATGTTGGAAAGTTGGGCTGAAGCTAATGGGATGAAGTTCACTGCTAAAAAATGCAAGGTGTTACAACTCAGGAAGAGTAATCAAAAATACAAATACAAAATGGGTGACACCTGGCTGGATGGCAGCACTACAGATAAAGATCTGGGAGCCTCGATGGATGACATATTCAATAAGCCTTCAGTGTAATCCAGATACACAAAAGGCAAATGCAGTTTTGGGAAGCGTTAGGTGCAAGGTGTGGCAGGTAATAGTGCCTGTAACTGGGTGTATGGCTCAGGCATGGGAGCCCAGCTGTGGAGGGGTTAATGAGATAGCCTTCTGGCTCTGGGTTGATGGCTAGAAAATGACATTTAGAGGTTTGCTTTTGGAAATTGGCTTGTTGGTAAATATATATGTATTAGAATAATGGTTCAGGACAGCAGCAAGGGTTAATTAACTTCTAAAGGCCTGGTTGTCACACATACAGTTCCCACAGCCTTCAAGGCAGATGGGATGTTTAATGTAGGCAAGCAACAAGGCCAACAGATATATACAAAGCCTGGGAAGTTGTGGATAACATGAGATAAGGTGGCACCAGCTCACAAGGCCCAAGAGAGTAGGGCCTGAGAGTTCTGGGTTTGAAGGAATAGACCAAATTAGGAGAAGGCCCGGAAAGCTCAAATTAGGATGTTTGCGTGTGATGAGCTTGTGAAACAAAGGAATATGCTGATAGGGAAGAATTTGGACAGTATGATGACCACAGAAACTGCAATCAGAGATAGCCATGGATTAAGAGTCATCAGAGCTAGGGACAGACATTCAAAAAGCCTAAGTCTGAATTGAGTCAATCTTTGCAGGTTAGTCTAACCTGGCTAGGTTGAACCAGTTTGTAACTGGACCGAGGCAGTTAGAAACTCCCAGGGAAGGGATCTAGGGGACAGAGAGAAGGCTGTGGGTCTGAGTATGCAACATAAAGCTAGGATAACCCTTTCCAAGTCCGAGAAAGGATCACAGCTCTGAGTTAACTCTTTGCTGCTTGCTTGTTGCTTTGTTTTGTTATGGACATTGGTTTTCTTGTGGGGACAAATTCACCCTAGGGAAAATAAGCTGAGTGACAACTTGCTACAGTGCCTCTCTGCTTGGCATTATTTAGGCTTCATCTATAGTATTGTGTGCAGCTTTGGGTTCTGCATTCTAATAAGGATATGGAGGAGTCAGAGAGAGTCCAGAGGCAGGTGACTAAAATGATAAAGGGCTTGAAAAATAAGTCATACAAGGAGAGATTGAAGGAACTAGACATTTCCTGTTTTTCAGAAAAGCCACTTAAGAGGGAATATGATAGTAGTTGTTAAATATGTGAAGGGTATACTGAAGAGGGAGAACACTTTTTCTCTTTTGCTCTAGAGGGTAGGATGCAGCCCAGTGGATTGAAGTTGCATCAAAGTTGGTTTACACTGAATATTAGGAAGAATTTTTTCACTGTTAGAACAGTGAAGTAGTGGAATAGACTACCTTGAGAAGTTCTGATCTGTCTATCACTGGAGGTGTTCAAGAAGAGGTTGGGCAGCCACTGGTTGGGGAATGATCTAAGCATAGCTATGCCTATGTTCTATTGTGGGTATTTCCCATGATTCTGGGCTTTGCTAATTGCCACATTGGACTGGCAAGGAATTCCATCCCCCTCTCTGTATCCTACATGTGTTAGAAGGGTTTTCTTCAGTCTTCCTCAGAGCCACTGGATATTGGCTACTATGAAAGCTGGGTATTTTCACTGGGTTATGACAATGCTCTTGCTGAGACTTAAAGCCAGAGATTCCTGGCTAGAGGGACTTGCTGCTCTGCTTAGGGTCAGACCAATCACCATATTTGGGGTCAGAAAGGGATTTTACCCCATTGTCAGATTTGTGTGGAGTGTGAGGATTTTTCCTTCCTCTGTAGTGTGGGTCTTGGCCCTCTTCCTGGTATCTCTTGAGCATATATTAACAACCTTTACAGAAGCAAGATGTTGGCCATTCTGCATGCTCCTCCCCCCTCTTTCCCCCCCCCCCAGCTTTACCTGTGGCAGGTTATGGTGATGTATCTTCTGTTGTTTCAAGGTTTAGGCTATAGTTTTGCTAAGAGATTAGACAATGGATTGGCATGGGATGGTTTGGATTGGTATGATCCTGCCTCAAGCAAGAGGTTGGACAAAATGACCTCTGGAGGTCCCTTCCAGCCCTCTCTATGATGCTATAATTATTTCTGAAAATATTTGGAGCACGCTCTGTATTCCCTGCCATATTCAGAATGTTTTGATCCACAGCATAGAAATCCCTTCGACAAGAGGCAAATTTTCTATCTGGTTCCAATCTTCATCAAGGATTACATTCAAACTAACACAGAAGGAAAAGTTCAACTGCAAGTCCCTTGGAGCCATCCAGATATTCTGAAAAATGTGAGGATAGAAAACTTTTCAGCTACTCAGTACAAGATAAACTACTTTATCTTTAAGCATTGAGCTGGCATCTCTATTAAGAGCCAAATTATTTTTTGAATATTGTTTTCAAATTTGAATTCTCAGAGGGAAAAGGGATACCACAAACTAGCTGGGGTAAATGTCAAAAGACAGACATTTTGGGGGCAGATTAAAATCATAATTTGGAACCTACATGTGGGCAAAGGAAAAAAAGAAAAGTAAATGCATTAGTGGAATCTGTCAAGTTTCAGAAAAATTTGTAAAGAGGAGGAAGGGAGCTGTACGTCAGGAACTCCTTGGTCAAATGATCTCCAAAACCAGGATTTCTTACCATTCTTCATACATTCATGGGGTACATCAAATTTCAAGACAATCCAAGCATCCTGTGAATTTTGGAGCACTTAGAATGTTTGATATGTTTTTAATAGAAATGGGTTCTTAACCTTAACTGTAGGAGGGCAAGAATCCCACTACGAACCCCCTATCTGCCAAATGAGTAGATAGCTATTTTGTTATGAGATCTCAACTCACAGACACACACACACAGAGTTATCATTATCAGTCAGGTTTTTATTTATCTTCAAGTTACCTCTTACATTCCTAAGAGGAAAACAATTTTAAAAAGAAAAACTTTATTTCACAGTGGGAATACAGATTTTTTATTGCCCATTTCTTCCTTTTAATTTTTTTTTGCCCTATTAGATATAAAAGTATTACCATACAAGGAACTGATTCAAATTTATATCAGTGATTGCACTGTTTCTATCAGGCTTTGGATACAATTGGGGACCACTGTAATTCAGGCTTCAGGGGATTTCAGGAGAAAGCCCAAAATTGAGGGTCTCCTCCAAAGCTCTGTAAAACTGCAATTTGGCCAGAAACCATGGTGGAGAGGGAGGGTGAGGAGAAAAGTTTTTAAAAAACCTTACCTGAAGAATGGAGAAGAAAGTCAGCAGAGACCTAGAAACACTGTAGAAGTTCCATGTGTTTCCAGGTTCAGCCTAGTATAGACCAAAACCCTGCTGGGGCTCAGCCAATCAGGATGTTTAATTCCCTGTTTTGGCAGGGAGTTTAAAAGCCCTTCCCAGAGCAGAGCAGGTAAGAACCCCCTGCCCTGGGGGCTGCATGCATAGGCATGCCAGGTGCCTGCCTCACAGCTGGATGTGGGGGTGCAGGGTGCCCCCACCACAGGGGCTTCCTCCTGCCTGGCACAGCTCTCCCAAGACCCACTTCATTTTACTGCCCCATGGGAGTGGAAGGGAATTTCCCCCTCCCCTCTCTGTGCCATGGGGCAGAATAGGGCTCAGGAGACCCATGCTTTGTGGGGGAGAGCCCTTGTGGTGGGGGCACCATACACCCTATGCCCAGATAGGGGTGGGGGCATGCACCCAGAACAGGTCTCCTGAGCCCCTGGAGAAGGGAGACATTAAAGAGCGGGTGGCCTTTTGGCAGAAAATGCTACAAAATTCATACAGCTCCTTATGTGATTTGATGGCTGGTAGCCTTCCATCCACTGGGCTCACAACAAAGTTATGGACTTACTAAGCTATGTTGAAGCCATAGCATCATCACACTAACTTTCCAAGTGTTGATGAGAAAACCAGCAAGGTGTTTCATTCAACAGCTGTAAAGCTGCAGCAGTATTACAGGTACAATCTCTCCTGTCCACCAAGGTTCAGACAACTAGCTGCCTTATTCCTTAAGGCAGTGCAAATTTTTCACTTTGGCCCCTTGGGGGCTCAGATTCAGCTCAGATCAAATGTACTCCTGTGGTTACCTGGCAAGGGAAATACAGGACCAGTGAGGCAGTCTTCCTAGTCACACCCAAGGCAAGACCAGTCTCCTGGCACGGGGAGAGTACCTGCCAAGGAAATGTATAGTAAACCTCCCACTTAGCTGCTGGAGTGGGAAGGTCTTGGCTTTATGCCCACTTTATGGAAAGAGGAGACTCCTCCCTAGCTTGCTCCTGCAGCCATACCGCTGAGGGCAAGCAAAACTCGGGGGCATCTGAACCCCAAGCCTCTGGGCTTTGGCCTGTAAGTAGGATGCCTGCCAAAGGATTTGGAAACATCTGAAGCCCCAAATGGGGGTGGGGATTTTTGCCAGTAGTAGGGCCACTTATGGTTCTGGACTGGCTCACAGATTTGGAATTTGATTTGGCAAATTTGGCTTGGAATATGGAAAATTTAAATAATAAACAAAAATTACCTGAACGAGGTGGATCTGCTGAGCTTTGATGCTCAGCTGCTCATGTCCATTCTTTGGTGGGAGAAACAATATGAGCTGGAATATCCTGCTTATGTATGCAGTGTCAAAGATTGCCAGTTGCCCATGAACATAACTGTACTCTGGGACTGTTAAGCTGAATTCCCAAAGCCATATACTCTGGAAAAACAGTGCCTCACACTCCCCATGAATACACTAGATGTGGAGCATGCCACCTCCATCTATAGCCAAGTGTTCACTTCACAAAGAAAAACGATGTTGCCAGAAAATGTCAGCAGCTACTCCATACTCACTTTCAATCGTTACATGGATTTTGCAGGAGTGGACTTTGCCTGAGGATTAGCATTCCATAGAAGTGAGCACTCAGTAAATGTTGTTGTTTAATAAAGTTTTTTTTATTAAGGTTTCATTAAGAATTGTAAGGGGTGAGCTTTACTTAAAAGTTGTTGTTTAATAAAAGTGGTGAGCTTTAATTTCTTAAAACAGCTGAAGAACAGCCTGAGTGCTGCTGTTTAATGGTAATCAGCCCCATGGCAGGCTCCCTCAGCCAATCAGAGTTGTGGGAGAGCTCACCCTGAAAAACACCAAGTCTGCAGGGAGCCTACTTTCCCCCCTGCCAAATTTTGAATTACAGTGGTCCCTAGATATGACACAGGACACTAAATACAAAATACTTCCAAATCCAAGTATATTCATGATTAAATGTTGAAAATTTGCATCCAACCTGCTTGTTAAGCCAGAAAATGTAATAAAATCCTATTTAAAACTAATTTCTGAGATCCACATACCATTTTTATTTTTATGGTAATCTGATTAGTACATAATATTTATTTGTAAATTAAATCTATTTGCTTCATGTAAAAATCCTGTTGTCCTGAGTTGGCTGAACATCAAGGTCTTATCTAGCATCCAATAAGGTCATTTATTAACTAATTTCCATGGCCATTTGATAAGAAGTTGTCTCACACATTTTTTAGACCCGAAATTCAGCTTGCATTGAACTCAACAGACATTTTGCCATTTGTCTCACTGGTTCTGTCCACATGAACGTGGATGTTTGTTTCCCCAGGGAGAACTAACAGTGGGACACCTTGTGTTGTTACTGCCTGTCCCCAGGGAATGCCCATGCCACATGCCCTCTGACATGCAGCAAGTTACCCCAACTGGGATAGGGAAGGCAAGAGCCACACTGGGCTGGCCCCAGCAACCTTACCTGGGGTTCTGGAGGCCTTCTGGGGCTGCACTAGTGGCGATTCTGCTTCTTGGAGCCTGGCTGGCTGGCAGCTGGAGCGAGGCTTTGGCTGACCAGGCTCCAGTTTTGGGTGACACATGCTGTCCCCATGTGCATTGCCCCCGCCCCCCCTTTTTTTTTTGCATGGGATCTTTTTTACCCTGAGATCTCCCAGGGTCAAAAAAAGTCCCTGCACTGCTACCTTGCAGTGTGGAGAACACCAGACCATGAAATATGTGTACTGCTACATACCGCACAGCCATGCTCATCTAGATGTGGCCATTGTGTGCAAATGTCACTATGGGATGTCTTTTAAAAATGTGGGCAACACTTTCAAACTCAGTCATTTCACTCAAAGACATTTATTTAGGTATCTAAATTACTGATCTAATTTTAGAGGTAAATATATATATATACACTATTTGATTAGATGGAGGTTCTGGGGTTTGGGGTTTTTTTTTCCCCTAGGGGAGAAAATGACAGAAGTATCCATATATCTGTTCCCTGCAAAATGGGGCATTAATATTTACTTCCATACTGCCATACTGTGTTCTTTTTTTATATAATTAACAGACAGTTAAATCAATAAGGCTGTTGCTGAAAAACTCTGACAATAATGTGAATTATAAATTATCTAGTCAATGATAATATAAAGGAAGGAAGGAAGGAAGAAGGATTGTTTTTCCCTAAAAGTTTGATTCAAAGCCCACCAAGTCATGGGAAAACTCTCCCTGACTTCAGGGGCTCTAAAAGAGGCATAGAGTACTGTAAATAATTAGTTTTTATTGAGGAGCAATGAAAAAATATTTCAATGTACATTAGAGAACTTAGCTAAATCTGTCTTTATCAAATTCAAATTATATTAGACCTGAATAGATAACAAGCAACAGTAATAACAACCACATTAAAGGAAGAGACAGTAGTCATAAAATCTCTCTAGATCACAATATTTTAACTGAAATATGCCCATAAGGAAATAAGTTACAATTGTTGTTTTTCCATCCAATTACTCAGAGAAAAGTAAAAATGTAGGAAACTCTATTCATATGATAATAAGTCATTATAACAGTATTTCTTTCTAGATTACAGTATTTTTATTCAAATGTCAGTGGAAAAAAGTTTAAGTTGTTTCATGGCAGTTAAATTGAAAATAAATTATCCCAGACTATTCAACAAAGAAAAGAAACATGTTACTTTCAAGACTGTACACTGTCAGAAAATTTGAAATGAATAAGAACAAATTAATTCAAATTCTGGCAAAATCAAATCAAGTAAATGATTAAGATGAATCTCAGTGAACTTTTCCTCAAGACGCCTTTTTTCCCTACACGTAGCCAGTTAGAAACACTAGTGGTTTGTTAAAAATCATAAACGATATAATATATAGCATATGTAACAAGTCTAAAATTGGCTACTGCAGAAGTTGAAAGCAAATAATAAGGAAAACTTTTCACAGAATATGTTTTGTTGTTTCTTACAGTTTTGTCAGTGGATTAGGTATACAGAAGGACTACTAAAATGTCTGGAGAAATGGAAAGTTTTAGATTAGCAAAACAAAAACTGATTGTTGTGCTCAAATGCATCAGAAGGTAAATACAAGATGGTAGACCTGGTTTCTATCTATTTGGCCTGGATGGAGCACCTCACAAATGTATCTATTCTGTTTCCAGTACCTGAGATAGCTTTAGCACATCTGTATCACCACTCTACTGCACCAGGTAAGATGATATGGAAGTGTGTACTTTATCACAGGTGCATTATCTTGGGTGCATCTACACATTCGTTTTAATGTGACCCAATAAACTCCAGTGCTTATTGCACCAGAGTTTGTTGCTCCTGCGCACCATATTTAGATGTGCACCCATGAGTACAGCACATTGGGCTGAGTCGAAACAGCCCTGGTGGGCAGGAGGCCTGGGAGGTCAGTCTGGCAGCCCAGGGCTGCTGCAACCTAAATCAATGTGTTGCAGAAGGGCTGGCTAGGCCACAAGGGCAGCAGGCAGGCAGGCAGCCCCCACACTGAAGCACCCTCATACCCCAGCCAGCTACCTCACTGTCTACACGTGTGATGCTGTGGAGTGAAAAACTTGTATTTACAAGTACTAACCTGCTACAGAGTATTTGTTTTCTGCATCATAATAGGGCTATACATGTAGATGCCAAAGCTGTTTACTGTGAAGCTAATTAGGCAATTTCACAGAAAATGTCTTGTGTAAATGCACCCCTTGTCAACTGAAAGCAGAATAGCCACTTTAGCCCTGAAAGAGTCACAAGAACATAGCTACCCTACTTACAGTTTGAGAGGTACCAGGCACAGAGTAGCATGGGAGGTTTTAGAACCGCACCACATTTGATTGACCAAGTGCACCTTCAGTCTTACATTTCTCTGGTCTTAGTGTAGTTAAGCTATTTTTTCAATAAGACACTGAAATACAGGCATAATGTAAGTACTGTGAATTTTTAAAGGCAGTTACACTATTCATGTGCTTAAGATTATATGTTGTTAAGTACCTTGCTGAATCAGGGCCTTATTTGAGAAAATAATATACAGTAGTATAAATAATATAGAACAATATAGAAAATAATACAGATTTGATCACTACTGTAGAAATTACCCTTTTAAATATGCAGCCCCTGTTCTTAATGTTGTTGATCATAATCATGAATATGTTACTGTAATATTTTTATCTATCATAATAATTATATCTGCTATTTATCATAAGCCACCCTGAGCCTCATTTGGGGAAAGTGGAAAATAAATTTAATAAAAATAAATACATAAATAAATAAACAATGGGAATCAGTCAGAGCTAAGGGCCTGCTGTGTTCTGTAAAAATATAGTTAATCCTTCCCTTAAAGATTCCAGTTTTGAAGTCAACACCCTTTGCATATGTGTATCTCCTCTTACCACCTGTGCCCTCTCACCATCTTTAGCGCAACTATTTCTTTAAAAAAGCAAAATGTATTGGGAAAGTCATTGTATTTGACTACTACTGCTCGGGATTCCCACTTGCTAAGTTTCAATATTAATAAGTATTCCAAGCTTCACAGTTCAAGTGCAATATAAAAATATTTTATCTTCTCTTGAGTGACTCTTGGAATAACATTTTAAACTATCCATCAGTCTGTCAGATAACTTGAGACCTCCTTTTGGAAACCAACCCTTCCATTCTTTGTATCCAAAAAAATTCCTGCAGGTTGTTCCGGGGAAAGAAATAAGAAAACGGATCCTGCCATCTGAGCTATAGGAAAAAAATCTGGGGAAAAAAAAAAGTGCAAGGGGAGAATGATGTCTCAGGATTTGCTTGAGAAGCATCTATGGATGCAAGCCAGCGTTTTGGTCGCTTTACTAGCCACAGAATCACATTGCAGGCTCATGTTCATCGTGTGGTCAATGATGGCCCCCAAGTCTCTTTCTTCCATAGTGCTAGCCAACATAGCACTGGCCAAGCCTATAAGGATGCTGCAGGTTTTTCCTCCCAAGGTGGAGAACCTTGCATTTTTCAGTGTTAAATGCCATCAGGTTCTCATCCGCCCATTTGCTGAGCCTGTCCAGGTCGGCCTGGATCATCCACCTGTCTTCTGGTGTGGATGCTTTGCCCCAGAGTTTGGTGTCATCAGCACCATGAAGATTGACTTCCATCAATTACCACCCTCTGGGTCCAACCACAGAGCCAATTCCCCAGCCAGCAGTTTGTGGTCAACCCCAGGCTGCAATTGGCCAGTTTCACCAACAGGTGATCATGGGATGCCAGAGCAAAGGCTTTTTTGAAGTCAAAATATATGACAGCAATCTCTTCTCCCTTGTCCTGGTGATAGGTCACCTGGTCGTAGAGGTAATGAGAATGGTCAAACAAGACCTACCCACAACGAACCCATGCTGGCTGTCCCTCAGGATGTTAGAATTGGACAGTCCATTAAGGATGGCCTCTTTAATAAACTTATAGAATCATAGAATCATAGAAGTAGGGTTGGAAGGGACCTTGTAGATCTTCAAGTCCAACCCGCTGCCAGGGCAGGAGAAAAACTGGGCTCAAATGACTCCAGCCAGGTAGGCATCAAGCCTCTTCTTAAAGACCCCCAGGATAGGAGCCAGCACCACTTCCCTTGGAAGTTGGTTCCAGATCCTAGCCATCCTAACTGTGAAGTAGTTCTTACAGATGTCTAATCTAAACCTACTCTTCAACAACTTGTGGCCGTTATTCCTTGTTATGCCAGGCAGTGCTAGGGAAAACAAGGTCTCTCCCAAACCCTTCTGGTCTCCCCTAGTGAGTTTATAGACAGTCACCAGGTCCCCCCTCAGCCTTCTCACTGTAGGGTCTTCCCTGTTGTCCCCAGATCATGCGGGTGGCCTTCCTCTGGACCTTCTCAATGTTGTTCACACCCCTCCTGAAGTGGGGCACACAGAACTGGCCACAGTACTCCAGGTGTGGCCTGACCAGTGTCATGTAGAGAGGGAGGGTCACCTCCTTGGCCCTACTTGAGAAGCACCTGTGGATGCACGACAAGGTCCTGTTAGCCCTGCCAACCATGACCTTGCATTGTCGGCCCATGTTCATCTTGGACTCAATAGTGACTCCAAGATCCCTTTCTGCCTCCATGCTCTCAAGAAGGGAGTTTCCCATCTTATAAGTGTGCTTCTGGTTACTACTGCCCAAGTGTAGCACCCTGCACTTGTCAGTATTGAAACGCATCCTGTTTTTGTTAGCCTACCCCTGTAACCTATCCAGGTCTTGCTGCAGTCTTTCCTTCCCTACTAGCGTGCCCACCTCACCCCAAATTTTGGTATCATCAGCAAATTTAAACAGGTTGCTTTTCACCCCATCATCCAAATTGCTGATAAAGAGATTGAACAGCACGGGCCCAAGAAGTGGGGGACTCTGCTGCCCACTTCTCCACCGCCACCCTCTGAGTATGACCCTTCAGCCAATCTGCAATCCATCTGACTGTGTAGGCACCGATGCCACAGTCGCCTAGTTTTTTAATGAGGATGGGGTGGGAGACGGTGTCAAAGGCCTTACTGAAGTCCAGAAAGACTATGTCCATGGCAACACCTGCATGCAATGCTTTTGTGACCTGAGGTCTTTTCTAAGATCTTTCCCGGGATAGAAGTCAGGCTGATGGGTCTGTATTTAGCCAGATCCACTTTCCTCCTCTTCTTGAAGATAGGCACCACATTGGCCTTCTTCCAGTCTTTGGGCACTACACCAGAGTGCCAGGAGTTTTCAAAGATCCATGCCAGGGGCTGAGCTATGATGCTCGCCAGCTCCTTGAGTACCCTGGGGTGTAGATTGTCAAGGATGGCTGACTTCAAGGTATCCAGCCTCTCAAGGTGCTCCTTCACAAGGACAGGATTGATGGAGGGAAGGAGATCTCTCTCACCCAGACCTCCCTGTCCCGTAGTGGCCATGGGCATCCCATGGGACTGATGAAAGACCGATGCAAAATATCCATTTACTAGGTTGGCTTTTTCCTGGGCATCAGTTGTCAGTTGTCCCATCTGGTTCAGCAGGGGTCCAATGTTGCCCTTGCTTTTCCTCCAGCTCCCCACATATCTGAAAAAGGACTTTTTATTGTCCTTGATGCTTGAAGCTAGTTAGAGTTCAGTTGCTGCCTTGGCTTTCCTGGTTTGCTCCCTTCAGGACCAGACCAGTGCAGAATATTCCTCCTTGGAGGTGAATCCCATCCTCCAGCCTTTGTAGGCCTTTGTAGCCTTTGTAGGTCATCTAGATCCCTGGAGAGCTGGGGGGTGGGGCGTTTTGTGTCCTCTTGCTGCCTTTCCTCCGAGATGGAATAGAATTGGCTCATGCATTGAGGATCGCTCCCTTGAGGAGCAACTACTCTTCCTGAATTCCCATCCCCCTGGGGTCGTGGTCCCTTACGGTCTCACTGACAAGCCTCCTGAGCTTGTAAAAGTCAGCTTTCCTGAAGTCAAGGACTTCCGTGTTGCTGACTGACTTGCCAGCTTTACGGCGGATGGTGAAGCTGATCAGCTGGTGGTCGCTGTCACCCAGCTTCCCATTGATCACTAAGTCACCGATTAGGTCATCGACAGTAGCCAGTACCAGGTTGAGCAATGCTTTGCCTCTCGGTGGCCTGTAGACTTCTTGAGTCAGGTAGAGGTCATCCACACATGATAGGAAGCTTTGCGACCACTCAGATTTTACATCTAGTCCATACAGTATCTCACTTCCAAGTGGCCTAAAGTTAAATATTATGAGCCTTTGAATTACATATCATGATCCCATTAAATCTATAATTCCTCACATCTTTTTTTTCCTAGCCAAAATGTAGTGATAATAACTCTTACCTAACCACCAAGCTTATAACCACGCTATAAACTAAACTCACTGAAAATGTATTAATCTCTATGGTGCCATGAATTCTGGACTTGCATGTCTCCATTAAAATATCAGTACTACTCTTATGAAAAGGAAGTAAGTATAGTTGTTCTGACAGTCACATTCCCTGGGGCTCTTCTGTCATAACCTGATCTGTTTATTGTCTATTTGACACTTCCCTGGGAAAAGCAGTCTCTGTGGCTTTATCCCTGTCCCTTCTGAATGTTGAAGAGAGTGCCTCCTATTCATCTTCAGTATGTGTCCATCTGGAATGACAATCTCATTAAACTGCAGTTTTCAGCCACTGATTTGCATCAAAGAAGTATGCACCATCATTGTCTTGGAAGACATGGCAGCTCCTGAGACTCCCAAAAATGTTTTGTTTGCTTGATTATTTGTTTCTCTGGCCTTACCTAAATCATACTTAACAGTTCTGAAAATCCTATATGACTCTCACATCAGTTTCTAACATTTTTGCACTCCGTTTTCTGTTAAATTAAATGTTATTGAATAATTCTGTCCTTTAATTCTGTACTGCTAAATGTAAATCAGCATCTGACTCTACTCTCTTCTCCTTTTCAACAGGTTTTTATTATTTATGTTGCCATACTATTAATACTACTAATAATGTCTTATTTGTAATTGTACACAGAAAAAGAACTCCACTGATGATTACCTGAAAGTTTGTCTAAAAATGCAACATAAATATAATGGACCAAAACCTCTACCACCTTAAAGAAGTCTAAGTGGCACTTAAATGGCTTTTTGGAATCTAAGGGCACCTACATATGTGCCTGATGCCTGCTCTGATGCATTTTAATTAGCATGTTCCAGCAGACTCAGTTAATTGAGTCTGCCTTGATGCATGCAGATTAGCACACTCCAGCAGCCTTGGTATCTCGTGTATTCAGCACCCCCATGCTTCAAAATGACAGTGAGGGCGCTTTAATTAAAGCTTATGAAATGAGCTTTAATTAAAGCATGCCCACCATAATTTTGAAATGTGGGACACTAAATACATGAGATGCTGTGGGCATATTAATTAGAGCCGCTGCCAAGAGCTGTAATTAAAGCACCCCACCCTACCCTGAAGCATGTATAAAGATGCCCTAAGTCACTAAGCACAAGCCTGTTTCCACTGAGGGGGACACTATGTTTCTTTACATATTTCCCTTTTGGTCTGGATATTTCCCTAGATTTTCCTAGATAATTCCCTGTATTTCACGATATAATTAGACTTGGGCAACATGCATAGAAGTGATCCAGAATGGCCACCAAGGCTGCATCCTGACATTTGGGGAGATTACAGAGAGGTTAGATTGGGTTAAAAATGGCCACCTGGTCTAACTAAGTTCACCCAGGTGTGGACCTTGCACTAGTTAGGTGGATCTAAGTACAAACTGTACAGAAGTTCAGGGTAGTTAGATCAGTATAAAAATGGCTGACCTGATCTAAGTTAACCCTGCCTCCAAGGTACACTCAATTTAGATTGGATTGGCCTTGGGGCTGTACTTTTCCTACCCACTCCCAGCACTGGGCTATTTTTAGCCCCGCACCCCACCCCTCCCTCAACCCATTCAACCAACACACCCCTCCCCTGAGTCTGCCAAACCACTCATCCCGCAAGTCACTTCTCATGCCAGTTTTACTGGTATTTGCCTGTGCTAGGAAGTGAGCAAATAAGTTGGGAGAGAGAGGGAGGGGTGGGTAAGTGGGATAGGGATTTTGCCAGAGGAGTTGTTTATCTGGGGGCCAAGGGGCTAAAAATAGTTCCTGGTCCCTGGGTGTGGAGAAGAGATCCACCAAACCCCCACATGGAACCTATGAGCCCCCCTGATCCTGCCAGAACTCTCCATGAACTCTGTTAGTCTCCATTATCCCCCCAATAGATACTGCCTGCCCCTATCCCTCCAATTCTTCCTGTGGACCCTGCCCATCTTTCTGATAACCCACTGGACCTCCCCATCCCTCCCCCCAGGAACTGCTTGTCCCTCCAACCCTAAGGCTTATCTTAGATTGGATGGCCAATTTTAACTTGATCTAACCTTGATCTAACCTCCCCCTAAATTCTGCAAGTGTCAGTATTTGCCTCTGTTTAAGGTCAGCTGCAATTATGACTAGTTGAAACAACAGCCAGTTTGGTACAGAATGCATAAAAGCACATGAGGTAACAAGTTTGAAGACTGGAACACTGCTAGGACCAAACGAATGAGGTATCTACTAGTAGACCAGGCTTTTGGCCAATCAAACTTCTAGGCTAGGTCCAGACATTCAAAAAGCCCAAGGTGGAATAAATCTAAGTTACATGGTTTTCTGTAAGTGGTATAGTATAGATTGCTAGAACAGAAAACAAGTTCAACCTTTGGTAGGGGAGGCAAATCTTAGACTGGGTTACACCATTTTTAAACCAGTCTGTGTGCACCAAACTTCTGTTCTGTTATGGGTATAGACTGGTTTCTGATGACTTACCCTAAAAGTATAATGTCTGTATTTCTGTACTTCTGATGACTTACCCTAAAAGTATAATGTTCTGTTAAAAAGAAAAAAGCCCTAAATTATAAATGTTTATATTCCACACTTTATTTGAATAATGTATAAATAAATCACCTATTTATACCTGTGGGTGAAAATATATCCAAATTGTCAGATGAACACCAAACAATGTATGTTATGAATGAATAATTCAATCCTCCTGTCATGGGAATTCATGAGGAGGATTTGAACTGGCTTTTAGAAACAGGTAGCTTAAAAATGTTTAAGATTTATTTTTTATTTTTTCCCTTTCAAGTGCAATTTTGAAGCTGTATGTTTGTTAATAGTAAGCTGTGCAAACACAGAAGCCAGTTAAATATCAGAGCCACAAAATTGTCTTTTCTTTGGATTTCTTAGCCAAGAATTGACAATACAAAAATGATTTGCTTTGGTGTGCTACTTCAGGAAATGTGTACATGTCTCTTTCATTATTGATATATAGTTTTTATATCACTCATACAGTCTTTTCATTTCAGCTTATTTAGATATATTTTCATTGCTTCTGGAAATGAGCCAAATAATGTTTCAAAAGTACATAATATAAAACCTTCTGCATTTTTATACAAAGTGTATCTGTAAAAATGTATTACTATCTTAGAAAGATTATTTAAATGCTTATCTGAAGAATCTACTAATACTAAAGCATGTATCATAATAATACTTGTTTGAATTTCAAAATTATCTTTTATTTAGCAATCACAAAGCATTTAGCAAACAATATAAAAGAAGTTTCTATTATCTATAGTTTATAGATGTATAAACTGAAGGGAAAAGAGGAATGATTTGCTGAAGAATATACCCTGATCCAGACAATACAAAAGCGTGAGCCAGATTCTATTCCACCTATTAGGCATCTCAGTGAATGTAGGTACCTAAGTGTGAATCCACCTGATTCAAGCCTTGAAAATCCATGAATTCATCATACTTAGACACAATAGGGACTCTATAACAACAGGACACTTAAACACCTCCATCCATTTATGTTAGACATTAAGCATCTCTGAGTAGTTCTATCAATGAAAGAGCTTACCAACTTAAAGTTAAGCCCAAGTGTAAATGCTTGCTGGAATGTAAAATTAGTTACTTGAAAAGCAAAAGGATTACTAAACTAATATATTGGGGTTCCAAAGTTTGGAGTGGCTTAGTGTGGGCAAATGCACAGAGTATCAATTGCAGAATTAAAAAAAATAATTACAAATTTTCTGTCTAAAAATTGCATCATTGATAGAGTTATTGTCTACCTTTGTTTAAATGATTAATAGACTTTTGTTGGTCTAAAATACACATGTATCCTGGTGTACCTAGTGAAATGTTTTTTATGTTAGTTAAGAGTTGTGAGAAGTGGAATGAAAAAGAAAAGAAAATATCTACTATTTAATTATCTCTCTAAAGGTGCTTGGTATTAAACATTAACATACTGAACAGCCTAGTCTACCCACCCACAGCTACATCCTCAGAGTGGTAGAGAAACATTACCAAAATGGGTGAGGTAGAAGAATAAGGATAAAATCCTTCACTCAGAGCCACAGAACTCTATTGGTGTCATTGTGGCTCCAGTACCTGCACAGTTGTACATTTAGGACCAGTTTAATTCTGAAAATTGTAGTTTTGTTGAGTCTGGGTCATTCCCAAAGACATCCTGTACTTTTTCACTTCCATTGTTATCCAGCAATTGTCACTAAACCAGATTGTAACCCACAGTGGCTTCCTGCTAGTCATTCTAGCAGGAACCTGTATGATCATTTATCTTTTGTAACAGAACATGAAAGTTTGTAGTCAAACTGAAGGTATCATTAATGTTTATCCTTTCTAAAGCAGGATTTTAACATCATACATTAAATGACTGTAAGGGAAATACAGAACACACATCTGGACATTTTGGGGGGCAGAGTTTCTGTCCTTCTCTTGATTTTAATTTCCAAGGCAGAGATACTACAGCACTGAAACTTTCAAATGTCAAACCCTAAGTTCAAAGTAATTGGGATCACTCAAACAGGGCTCCTACCCAGTTTTGTTCTGTTCTTGCCCTTTTCCAGTGGATAAGCCTCTTCCCTCCACAAAGTTGGCCCTCATAGTTTCTGTAATTCCTCCTCCCTACCTCTGCAGACACTTTATTAGTGACTACCTATCACTCTACTACCACCTAATATTAAAACTTTGACATCCTTAAAGTGAAAAAAAGAATTTAGTTGCACACTCAGAGCAAATTTCATCAAGAACTTAACTACAATATAACTAATAATGTATCATTTCAAATTTATATTATGAAAAAGGTCACAGGACCTGATGTTTCCAGCAAAATTTAGTAGGTTTTAATAGGTGAAACTACTGAATAAAACTTATTTTTCAAATTAATTCCACCAAAGAAGAAACAGCAAAACAGGCTCTTTTCTCCTTTCTCTCTCCTTTTGTGCTCCCTCAAACTGTCAAGAACATAGGAAATGTGTAGTTATATCTGTTATGCATATTTTAACTATTATAATTCTAGAATCTCATGCCTGATTCATTTTGTGCAAGTACTGTACTTTTGCCATATTCCCCTACTGTAACCTAGTTGTTCAGATACTAATGATGGGGGCGTTTCCTGAATTTTAGAGTGAAAGTCAAAAACAGGCTTAGCTGAAGTCTTAACTATCAAGTGGTTGCTACAGTCAGGTAATGATTATAAAAGACTGTAGTTTTCTATCCTTTTCTTTTCTACTCTGAGTTTCCTACATGTCTGCCTCTAAAATGACCTAAACCCAAAATATAGACATATTTTCCTAAATGTTCCTGGCTTTAGAAGAAGCTTTAAGTTTTGCTACTTGGCAATGCGGCCTTAAGTGCACCTGTGCTGCCCTGTATCTTTAAAAGCCTCATTCAGGTGTTGTCTAATGACTGTATTTGGCTGGGTGTTGATTCAGGTGAGAGTTTCTATAGCCGAGGAAAAGTAGAACAGTAAATTGCCTTTAAAATGTTTCTCTTAATCTTTCCAACTTTTTCTTAGAGCAGGAGCCCTGTGTGAGAGAACCCTTAGCAGAAAGAGAAAATTTGCTAATCATCAGTGAAGAAACAGAGGTAAGAAAAAAACCTCCTTTAAACACAAGTCAGTTCAGCTACAAGTTGCTAGTTTTTACAGTCCCTTTTTTTCTAGAAACTTTTGGCCACTTTCTAATAATAAGTTATCCTTTAATGCCCTGAACTTTTGAATTTACTTGCATAGAATAAGATATTGTTCTGTGTTTATTCTCCAGATTCATGTCTATGATATCATGTAAAAAAGACACTTGCACAATCATAAATCCAAAAGATGGCATATTCCCACATAAGAATATTTTGTTACTTTATTGTAAGTCTTGTAATACTTTGTATTTGAAAGGGTTTTTCTCCCCTAAGCATCAGCTCCTGGGGGTATATTATTGTATGACTATTTGGGTCTTCATTGTTATTTTTAAAGGCTTCAAAATAAAAGGTATTAAATAAGCACACAACTATTTTACAACTTGTATTGAAGGAGTTGAGCTACTAGATGCAAATGTGTATTGTTCATTAAATCCTGATCTCTTCCTAACTATTGGGTTAACAATTACCTGCACATTCAGGGATTGAACTCAGTGGCTCAGGAGTACAACTCTAATTCAGTGTTCATATTTTCATTTTTCAAACAAAACCTCATCCTCAATCATCTTGCTTCTCACAAATACCTACTTGCTTGTCAAATGCCTTCTTCTATTCAGAATTTTATTGTACTCTCAAGCTGAGCATGGCTATTGTAGGTATAAGCTTAGTATCTTTTTTTTCCCATAACTCCTTAAGAGATGGGATTTGGATAGTTTTGAAAGATTAGTGGCAGGGGTGAGGGGATGTGTAGTTTATTCATTTTGGGTTTTTTGTTTGTTTGTTTTTGGGGATGGGGGTTAAGCATAAATACATAGTAGCTTTACCAATTATGGCACCCTGGAACAATTTCCCTAAGAATCTTGCACCTTTCTCTCTCCCCTGGCAGCCATGGAAAGCTTAAATATTCTCTTTAAACTGCCCCTCTGGCTCCTACCCTCAAAACTTTTGTTGTCTTCTGTGACAGCTTAAGGAAAGGACTGATTCAGCTTTAGCCAAGTAGGTAAAGTCTGAGATGTTTTACTCACTAATCTTTAAAGTGCATAAAAAAAAAAATCCTTTTATCTGTACACCTGCATGTTGGCAGTTGCCTATATAAGCTTGTAGGGAAGAAGCACACAGGGAATCTGGTTCTAACTGATTTTCTTTGGGTTCTAGTTCAATGCTAAACAATAACTAGATATACTACTTTTTAATGGTTTGGGGCTATTAAGTACAGCATTACAGCTCTGATAGCTCCCCTCCCTGACCACCTATTCAAACTCCACAACATTTTTCCTCTACCAGGCCTGTGATTGCAAGGGGTACAGCTGATGCAGTAATTGTATTAAGCTCACTGGTCACCCTGATAAGTTTGTCAAGTAAAGCACTACTCTCATACCTTCCTATTAATGATGGCTTTTCATTAAAGCATTACACTGTAATTCTTGGTTTCCTTTGCAGAGTTGTTAAAACTCAATGAATGTCTTTTAATTAGTAAAGACAGCATCTTATTAAATTTAAATGTAATATTGACTTGAGACTACCTAGCTTAGTGATTAGTAAAAAATATGCTTAATTAATGATCATCTTGGCTTCACACACACAGTATCACATGCATTAATGGCCTAAATAAGAAGGAACAATACTGATGCAATTAGGTCTAAGGTGGCTAATACTTCGGTCACAATTGCTTGCAAACTGTCACAAATATAGTCTCCTAAAAACAGGAGATTGCAAGCCTGATACCACTTGAGCAGAAGTTGCCTCAGAAGCAATGTGTTACTTCATTAACAGTTTTCTACGAGAATTACTTTGGAAGCTATCAGAATAAACCACCCTGTAAATATAATTGCTATCAGCTGAATAGTAATGAGTTCTAGTTGCCTTTTCCCTCCTGAAAATCTGCAGTCTTCTTGAAGTCATTTGTAGTACTCTAGCTGTATATTGACCTCTTCTTGGGATTAGGATTCACAATTTTATATTAAACTACCACAAATGTAGAAACTGTTTGGGACCATGAATTCATAATACAAGATGACATGGGAAGACCCATGGTGATTGCTTTGGTATCATCCAAAATCTTAATTGGTGCTGTCACCTGAGTACTGAACTAACGCTAATTGTTCCTTGAGCAACACACAATATACTGACTGGCCAAGGAGCAAAATGGGGGAGGAAAGATGTATGTATAAAATTTTATTTATTCAGGGGGAAAAAGTTAAAATCTCATTCCCCAAATTGCTCTTCTTGTTTGCTTGGAAAAAAGGATTTTTCTCAATCAGCTGTAGGAATAAAGGTAGTACATCTCTTAACTATTCCACAAAATGATAGCTTGCACATCACTTCTATAACCAGCTCTTAGCTATTGAGCAACCTAGCTGGTTGCATTAGATCTTGAACAATTTGAAGGAAAAGGTGGTAGATTTACTGCTCAATTTTAGAAATGGCATCCTTTGGAAATTGGACATCTTAAAATAAAACTGAGAAATGTTTGGGTCCAGAAAATGGATTTTCAAGGTTTATACAAACAGGGTGGAATAGGCTGGGTGCTGTTTACCAAGAATAGATGCATGGTGAGAGGCTTGAAAACACAGAAATTTTTTAAATTGGAATAGAAAAGAGAGTGGTGAATTCTGGTTAGTGAGACTAGAATTCTAGGCTTACAAAATTTATCTTCCAAGTTTTATCATACAACTTGGAAAGAAGCTTCTTGCATAATTGTCAAGGGTTCAGGATATTGGATAAGGGTGTAAAGAAAAGTTGTTTGCTGAGGCAGATCTTTTTTAGTATGCGGATGACTTTTCTTTTTAGGGGGAAAAAAAAGTGCTAGTTGACTAAATCCCAAAGACAAGGGGGTTTGGAGAGAACTGTTCTCAAAATTATCTCGTATTCATCTTCTGCAATGCACCATCATCTCTAAACAGTTTACATTAATTGAACGTAATATTTAAATAGTCAAGGAAGATCATGCTTGACCAAATGCATCTTTTCATTGGAATTGTTTGGAAGGAAAGACAATGGCCAGATTGGTTACAGACTGTTTGCCTTGTCTTTATATATAAAAAAAAAAAAAAAAAAAAAAAAAAGACTATAGCAAGCCCAACAGATATTGAGAAGTGATTTTTGTTTTGTTTTTTTCCTAACGCTAAAGGAGCCATGGCTGGCTGGAAATCTTACATTGACCATATGATGGCTGATGGAACCTGCCAGGATGCTGCCATAGTTGGCTACAAGGACATTCCTTCTGTGTGGGCTGCTGTCCCAGGAAAGATCTTTACTGGCATCACCCCTGCAGAGGTGAGCACATTGCTGGGGAAGGACCGCTCTGTGTTGTTTGTCAATGGACTTACACTGGGGGGCCAGAAGTGCTCGGTGATCAGAGACAATTTATTGACAGATGAAGAATTTTCCATGGACCTAAGAACAAAAAGCTTAAAAGGAGAACCTACTTCTAATATTACAGTATCCCGAACAGCCAGAACTTTGGTGGTTCTGATGGGCAAAGAAGGTGTTCATGGAGGAAATGTTAACAAAAAGTGTTTTGACATGGCTTGCTACTTAAGAAGTTCACAATACTGATGCTGTAAATGCCTGTATAGTTCTACTGAGGCTTGTGATTGTTTGCATAGATGTTCAAGATTTGTTATCCTTTTTGAAGACTATAGTGGGGAAGGGGAAATCTAAAATAGCATAAAGCTGTCACATCCCACTTGTACCAGTCGGTTTTTGACAATTACAGTGTAATGTTGGGAATGAAATGAATAAAAGGAATGTAATGGTTGCTTGTTACAGAAAGGACATCACCCCCTTATTCCACAATTTAGACTTATTTCTATCAAGCTCATTGAGGCATCAGAAATGGGGAAAGCTGAAACAATACTAATCAATAGCCCAGGATTGGAAGGGAGGTGTACACTTCCTGAATGCAAAAAATAATTTACTTTTCCATGATTCTTTTCTTAAATATTACATGAGAGATTGAACAGGGTTTCTAGCTCTTAAGACCATGATATTGGAAAAGCATACAATCTTTTTTTCTAGTAGGTTTATGGACAATGAAATGTATGGCTAAGGAACCAAGAATCTAGGCAGGCAAGGTTCTTTGGGTAGATGTGATGTCCTCTTTATTAGACCAACTAAATAGTTGGAAGCTTTGAGGCACATGCATTGGGAGACTGCTGCTATTATGTGGTTTCCAAGGTAGAAAAGGAGCTAAAGTATATTGAGAACCTTATGAATATGCAAATGAGTGGAAGTTTGAAGACAATGGATAGAGATGGGAGAGAAATGGTCTGAAGGAATGCAAGTGGTCAGCTTGAGACAGATTACCTGGTGTGTTAGATGCCAGGCAGGCTGTAATATGTCATAAATCCAATGTCTATATAAAGTCCATGACTTATTTTATGTTTTAATCCAGTAGACTTATGAAGTGAGATTTGTAGGACCTTCTATGAAAAGAGTTTTGTAAGTTCCCTTTGAGAACTAGCTATAAGATTGGAGACGGGGTGCGTCTCTTGTGACAAGGTTCAGTGCTTGTTGAAAGGCAAGGATGGGTGGTTCTGGAAAGGATCTCTTTAAGAATTGGGTTGTCTTCTAGTATGAGTTGCAAATTGTTTGAGGATTTTCTGTATAGGTTCCAGGGAAGGATGGTCTTTTTGAAGTTGCCACGTGTAATGGTGTGCAATTCATGGGTATTTTGGTTTTTGTATTTCAGCAGTTCCTCACATAGTATCCAGGTGGCTCTTTCATAAGTGTGATCTATCTCTCTGGAGGAGAGTAGTCTCTCAAATATAAAAAGGGCACATAAGACTAGCAGAATCTCCTGGTGCCTGAAGAAGGGTGTTTGTGCCTGAACTCTTTTTCCAACTATTCAGTTGGTCTAATAAAAGATATCACATCTACCCAATGAAACTTACCTGCTTATCTCCTTAGACCAGCACAACTACACCCAACAACCCTGAACCAATAAGCTGATAATCTATGGGATAAAGGACTGTAACTTGGAAAGCAGTAGCTGAGAATAGGGTTGTGTTGTTTTGTTTTGTGGTGTGGAAGGGGTGGAAAGAGAGGCAAATTTATGGTGGATAACCAACTGAAAGTGCAATGGAATACAGGTTTCCTTTACTTTATGTGGGTTCTGTATATGCAAATTCACTTTTTTTTTTTTAATGCGGTGACCTTTTTTTTATACCAAAAATTTGTTATATGCAAGGTAAATTTATCTTTATGCAACTGGTGTAGTGGAAGCTTGCAGTCAGCTACTTTGTATGGTGCATTGTAAGAGTGACATTCACCAAAAGGTAGTCTCCTGTGTAGATCTGTGCTCTTTGTTCACAGTCTGTGACTTGCGTTTCTGTAGTTACTAACTAAACATTCACCACCTGTGCCTGTATGTAGTGTCTACTGTTGGTGATACCAAAATTGTCTTGTGAAAGTGGTAGAAATGGGTTTGGGGGTCAGTACAGTTGAGGTCATGGAATGTATCCCTATTTCTTGCATTGTAAGGTGGGTTCCCTTTATGCACAGTTTTTTCCAGGAATGCATGTACAACATAAAGCAAGGGAAACATGATCCTTGGCAGTGAAAATAGGAGTATATTTTTGCCTCTACAAAACTTTTTGGGACTAGACTCCCTCCCCGCCCCATTATGCAGTCAGATAAAGTCAAGAGCTTTTTGAAATCTTCTCCAAAAATTAGGGAAATCTATAAACCCCAGAAAGCCATCACACCGGAAGAGAGCCAACGTGGTTCCCATCTTCAAAAAAGGGAGGAAGGAGGACCCAGGAAACTATAGGCCAGCTGGTCTTACCTTGATCCTGAGTAAGCTTTTTGAGAGAATTATCCTGGTACGTGTCCATGAGGGGCCAGTGGGGGAGGTTATGCTTGGGGGCAACCAACGTGGGTTCATTAGAAGCAGATCCTGTCAGACAAACCTGGTGCCCTTCTATGACCAGGTCACCAAATCCTTAGATGCAGGGGTAGCAGTGGACGTAGTCTCTCCTGGATTTTAGGAAGGCCTTTGACACTGTCTCTCACCCCATTCTCATTTAAAAAAAATTGGGGGACTGCAGTGTCAACACCTACACAACCAAATGGGTTGCTAACTGGCTGGAGGGCTGCACCCAGAGAGTGGTAGTGGACGGGTCATTTTCAACCGGGAGGGATGTGGGCAGTGTGGTTCCACAGGGCTTGGTCCTCGGGCCTGTACTGTTCAACATCTTCATCAGGGACTTGGACAAGGGGGTAAAAAGCACCCTGTTCAAATTTGCTGATGACACAGATGTGGGCAGGCTAGAAGGGAGAAATAGGCTGCAATCGGACCTAGACAGGTTATAGGGGTGGGCAGATGAAAATATGAGATTCAACACTGACAAGTGCAAGGTGATGCACCTGGGGTTAAAGAACCGGCACCATACTTACAGGCTGGGGAACTCCCTTCTCGTCAGTGGAGAGGCAGAAAAGGATCTCGGAGTCATCATTGATGCCAAGATGAACATGGGCTGGCAGTGTAGGGATGCAGTCAGGAAGGCCAACCATACCTTGTCATGCGTCCACAGATGCATCTCAAGCAGGTCCAAGGAGGTGATCCTCCCCCTCTATGCGGCACTGGTCAGGCTGCAGCTGGTGTATTGCATCCAGTTCTGGGTGCCACACTTCAGGAGGGATGTGGACAACACAAAGAGGGTCCAGAGGAGGGCCACTCGCATGATCAGGGGCAGCAGGGTAGGCCCTCTGAGGACAGGCTACAGGACCTGAACCTGTTCAGCCTCCACAAGAGAAGGCTGAGGGGGGATCTAGTGGCCTGTTACAAACTAGTCAGAGGGGACCAGCAGGCACTAGGGAAGTCCCTATTCCCCCGTGCACTCCCAGGAGTGACTAGAAATAATGGTTACAAGCTCACAAGGGTAGATTCAGACTAGATATCAGGAGGTGCTATTTCACTGTCAGGGCAGCTAGGATCTAGAACCAACTTCCAAGCGAAGTGGTGCTGGCTCCCACCCTGGGGGTCTTTCAGAGGTGGCTAGACAATCATCTTGCTGTGGTCATTTGACCCCAGTACTCTTTCCTGCCATGGCAGGGGGTCGGACCCCCTTGATCATCTGCTCAGGTCCTTTCCAACCCTACAAACTGTGAAACACTGGTAAGCATACCCTCTTTTAATACATGGGAGACATGGCAGTGACCTAAAATTGAATCGGGCACAACAGGAACTGGAAGCTGAGTATTCTACATCCTAGGCAAACATCCTGACCACTCGGCTTTTAAATTAGGTAGACAGTCTTCTTTTCAAAAAAGAAAAAATCCACCGAAACTGACAATACTTTAAAATCTGGTATATTCCTAAATTCTCCAGCACAAAGCCTCGTAAGAAAATTTCTGACTAGCTACGAATGGGAGCATTGAGGTGGTATGTTGCCACTGTATACAGCACTGGTGATCTCATTACTGGAGTACTGCACACATTTCTAATATCAACTTTAAAAAATGCATGTCCAAGTGGGGGGAAAAAACGGGTCTGAAAAATCTTTCCTAGTAAGAGACTGAGGTTCTGAAGTACATCTAAGAAGTGTTCAGTACAATACTTCTAGATAGCAGTATCTTTTGTAAGACTTCTGATAAGAGAGAGTGCTTTCATCACTTCTTATATGAACAAGGGCATAATCAAGGTCACACTAGAACTGCAACAGGACTTTTGAATTGTGAGTAACTAATAATGAGGAAAAACTAACCTAGGATAAAACACCCTGAGTTATGTAACTAAGTTTATGGATATTTGAGGAATTTAGCAGCTACTGAGCTTTCTCAACTAATGTTTGTCTTAACAAATTCTGCTTCTTGCTCTGAAGAGAAGCAAGTCTGATTCAATAGAATGAAGTAGGAAATTTAATCTATAACCAATGGACTAAGACTATACAAATCTTAAAGGCTAGTTCAGTTATAATAATCTTTAGGAAACCTAATTATTGCATTTTTCTTTTTTTTTAAATTTATTAGTTTAGTTTGCACAATATTTCATAGACATTAGACCTGGAAGGGACCTCGAAGATTGAGTCCAGCCCCCTGCCCCAGGGGCAGGTAGTCAGCTGGGTTCACAGGATCCCAGCAAGATAAACATCCAATAGACTCTTCAAGCACCTACTCTGGACTCCTTTCACTACCTCTGGTGGAAGTCTCTTCCAGGCCTTGGAAAGGCATGATCAGAGGGCAAGAGAGTAGGCCTTGTGAAGAGAGGCTGTGACCTATGGGACTTTTCAACCTGGAGCAGTGCTGGCTCTGGGGTGACATGGTGGCAGCCTATAAGTACATAAGGCATGTGAATCGGGATCTGGGGGAACATGTATTCACCAGAGCACCCCAGGGGATGACAAGGTCAAATGGTCACAAACTCCTGCAAGACCATTTTAGGTTGGACATAAGGAAAAACTTCTTTACTGTCTCAGCCACTAAGGCCTGGAACAGACTCCCTCAAGGTGGTACAAGCACCTACTCTAGACACTTTTTTCAAGAAAAACATTTGGATGCTTATCTTGCTGGGATCCTTTGACCCTAACTGACTTCCTACCCTTTAGGTCCAGCCTCCTTCCCCAATGATTTTATGAGGTCCTTTCCTGCCCTACTGTCTATGAGCAGCCTGATGTTAACAACTCCAGAAGGCAAATAGCAGTGCACCAACAGAATTGGTGCAGAAACTACACCTTACAGGGTCTGTCCTTTTACCTCCAACTTCCTTCTTTATGAAGATTCTAGCTTATATGTCATCACTATTGTGTTTTACTATTAGTCCTACAGTATTCTCTTGAAACAACCTATTAACATTTTAATAGAACTATACTAATTGCTTCATCTCAGAGGCAGAAATATATATGTCCCATTAGATCAAAGAATGTTACTGACAGTCATCTATGTTTAGATCCTTCCAAGTTGTCATGACTCTTGTGTGTGTCTCTCTCAAAGAGATCCTTTTGCCGTCTTTGCTTAACATTAATGGCTTTAAAATTAATTAATACATTCACTCTGGTATAGCAAATAAAACAGTTTCTACACTTGAATTCATATCTCTACAAGGATTAAAAATAGAGCTAGCCACAGCCCAAAATTCCCTAGTAATTGCAATTGTGCTTCTCTAAGCAATATTTATAACATAATGGTTTTATTGTTCTGGCCTTTTATATCAGAAAATACTCAGTCTTAAAAAGAAAGCCAAGTACATGAGTGTGCTGGTCAATCAAATTGAGAAGGAGGGGGAAAAAATTACAGGGCAAAGACTAAGTACAAAGGACAGAAAAGGCTAAACTTTCATATAGATCAAACTGCTTTGTGTTCTGTAACAAATGTACCCTGACTTTTCTTGTCTGGTACCACAACATTAGGCTAGGCCATCTAACCTCTTGATATACCTCTATCACTTCTGTCCAAGAAGTGAGAGAGACTCTTAAATTAATGGGCTAGTAGAAATCTGAGAAGATATTTGGGGGGGAACAAAACAAAAAATTTTTACTCATTTGCCAGAAACTGGCATCTAAACTGGATTGCAACAGAAGCATAACATTGCAACCCCACTTGAAGCTCTATCATTTATTAGCTTCAAAAGAGCTAGTTTCTTGCACTTAAAATTATCAGAAGTTTGAAAGAATACTTTTCCCTACAACTTGTGTTTAGGAGTAATCTTTATTATCTTCATGTACTATGAAGTTGGCTTATATTTGGAAATTAACATTAATTTCTGACCAGTAATTTTAGTCGAAATACAAAATAAAACTTGGGTTCAAAATATGCAAGTACATGTCATATAGTATTTGAGACTGGACAGGCTATCCATGAATAAGTTGATGTTCATCAAGCACTGTTGCAAGGTGTATGGTATTAATTACACTGGAAAACTTATTTGGAACCACTTTGCACATTTTGAAGCATTGGTGATGTCTTCTATTACTCAGTGGACTGGACTGGATATTAAGGAGGCCTTGTAGAGAGTTTAGTTTAGTTCTTGTTGTTGCCTTCTACTGAAGTGGAAATAATGGAAAAGGAGAATCAAAGATCTTACAGGTAGGTGGCTATAAGCATATGATCAGCAAGCTATTCAATAGGCCTAAGCTTAAACTTGTTTTGGCCACGTGCTATTGGATTAAGCAATCGCATTTTTTCCTTAATTTTTAAATGCCGAATTATGTGGTGTTTTTTGTTTGTTTTTTTTCCTACAGATAACTCTCTAGAAGTATCCTTAGATTTGCAGGCGTAATTGCAATGTTTGACTGAGGCAGACGGACTAACCCTTGCACCCTTCCTCCTGCCCCTCAACACTTGTCCCCTGCTGGCTTCTTGCCTGCCCCTTGCCACTGCTTACTCTGTAGCAGCTCTACTTGCTCTGTTTTTGGCAGTGGTCTATCGGCAGCAGCAGACCCTGGCCCCAGGCCTAGGTCATGCTGGAGCTGCAGCAGCTCTCTTGCATCCTGCATAGTCCTCCCCACATTACTTCCTCTTGCACCACATTATCTCCCCCCCCATACTTCCCCCTTTCTATGGTTTGTGATGTCCCTGACATTGGTGCTAGTACCAGAGGCAGAACTGCCTGCATTGGGCAAGCACTTGAATCTAAGATGAGCTACTTCTTGCCCCCAAAATTGGTGGGGGAAAACCTCATCTTGGATTTAAAAACTTATGTGGAGAATGTCCTTCATCTAGCAAGTCCAGAACTAGGAGCAGCTTACTGATGCCAGTTGTTACACAATTCCCTTCTGTACAGTGTATGGGTTGCTAAATATTCAGTATACTAAATGGGATTTAAAGCTACCATTCTGAAAATTGGAATGTAGGTACCAGCCATGTAGAGGTGTACTGATATTAAGGACTGGTACACAAGTTCATGGTATCCTTGTATGTTCAAACAGGCAGGATCAGGGCTTTTTCAAGGACTACTCCTGTAAATAACTGTTAGTCTATTAAAAAAGTTATGATTATGCTTTCTTGCCCATCCACGTGTATGTTTCTTTGAGAAACATCGGATCTTATGAAAGTTCTCTTCATAATCCCTTACTTCCATGTCTTCCATCAAAATTAAAAGTTCTATAGCAACCAAAATGGGAATTTAAGTGCAAATTTGCTTTCCTTTTGGATTTGTTTTTCAGGGAGCTGGATTAAAAAAGTAATGAAGTCAGTTTGAAGTCAATGGGAAGACCTGATTTGGTTCTCAACCATCTTAGACTCAAAGTACACTTCATTTTCATTAGGCTTAAAGCACCACTTGGAAAATGCCAGCTCTTAGCTTTTGATCATTTTGACTATAGGAAAAATAATGGAGAATTCTTCTGGTATAAAGAACTCGAAGTCCACAATAGGCCAGAGTCGTTTTGATCCTATGGATTCCTATTTGATACCTCTGGCTGCATCCAAAGGAGCAGCCCTGTAATATGTCTGCAGTGCTACATACCACACATTTGGTTGTTCTCCACACTGCAAGGAAACAGCATGGTAGGTTTCTTAACCCCTGGATATCCAAGGGTTAAAAACAAAACCATGGTGGGGTGGGGAGCAGAGTAGTGCACACAGCAGCAGCATATGCCACCCAAAGCCAGAGCCTGGCTGTTCAGAGCCACTCTCTGCTAATGACTAGGCTCTGTAAAGCAGGAGCAACATGGCTACAGCCCAGGAGGCCCACAGGACCCCCTGATAAACCTGCCAGGGCCAGCCCAGTGCTGGCCCCAGCCCCTTCTAGCCCACCTGACATGCCTTGATATGCACCAGAGAGCACACAGCACAGGCATGCCTTGGGGACAAGTAGTAGCAACACAAGGTGTGCTGCTGCTAGTTGTCCCTGGGGAACCAAATGTCCACATCATATGTGGACATGGCCTCTCTTTATCTTGTAAATCATGTGCAGGTATGTAATAGGGGACTTTAGCCCTGTTACAGAGAAGACAGGGTCAGAGAAGGAAAGGCAGCAGAACCTCTATAGCTGAGAAAAGCAATAACTGACTTTCTGCAGTAAGAAGGGTGGAGGAGACCCCAGTAGTCAAGAAAGGGCCTAGATGGACAGGAGGGTGGCAAGCAGCTGGCAGTACAGAGGGGGAGCAGGGACCTTTAAAAAGGGATGAGTCCAGGCCCTTGGCCAGGGGCTCACACTTGCAGCCATCTAACTGTGGACTGAGTTTTGTAAGCCCCAGCAAAGGGAGGAGAACAAGAGATTGAGCACTCCTGCACCCAGGGAGCAGAAAGCCTGCTGATAGACCAAGTAGGTGGGACTGAGTGAGAGAGAAACTTTCCCCAAATCGGAGGCAGGGGGCTGGCCATGGCAGTGGTGGAAGACAGCCCTGCAGGGGGCAAGGGCAGAAACCCCTCTAACCAGGAAAGCTGATGCTTAAAAGGAGGGACTTCCATCAACCTGGAACAGAGGAGCAAACACCCAGAAAGTACTGAGAAACTCCTTTTTTGTTGTGCCTTGGAAGGCTCTGGGAATGGGATACAAACATTTGAAAAGTTTTATGTTCACCTTGGAGAAACCCCAAGAAGAGGCTGAGGGTGCCCAAATAAACTATGAACTGTCTGTGGTGATATCCAGGGCCCAGGGAAGTGGGGAACCCTGAGGAGCTTGTTGTGGGCCTGCTTGATGAGGCGTTTTATTTTTATTTTTTCCCCTGCTCATTATATTAGTACACTTGGTAGACTGAAGTGGTTGTGTGGAGAGACTAGGAAGCCACAGAGAAGAGGGGCCCAGTACACAGATTTTTTTCCCCCTGTGTTGTGGGTTTTTTGGGGTAGGAGGGGGATTACCTTGATGGTTCTTGGAGGGTGAGAGACCATGGTAGGGGTAGGGGGTCAGAACTCTGACTAGGCAGAGAGGAGGACAAGACAAGTTGAAGCCCAATCTGGCTGGTCATCAACCCACAAGCAACTTGGGGGGGTGGGGGGGAAGGGTAGGAGAAAGGAAGGGGACAAAACCCTGTGCAGACCCATCAAACTTGGGGCTAGGGACAGGATAGGGATTAGGGAGATAAAGTACCTATTTACAGATTGTTAGGAAGGGACCTTGCAGATCATTGGGTCCAGCCCCCATGCTCTAGACAAGAAGACAACCTCAGTTAGGTGACCTCAGTGAGGTGACTGTCCAGTCTCCTCTTGAAAACCTCCAGGGTAGGTGATTGCACCACTCTGGAGGGAGTTTATTCCACAGTTTGGAAACCCTGACCATGAAGGAGTTTTTCCTGGTATTAAGCCTGAAGCAGCCTTCTAGGAGTTTATATCCATTGGTCCTGGTCTTCCTCGGGGTGTCCTAGCGAACAGTTGTTCACCGAGCTCTTGATGCACTCGCTCCTCTTAACCACTAGCAAGTCCCCTCTCAACCTTCTCTTCTTTAGGCTAAAGAGGCCCAGGTCCCTCAGCCTTTTCTCAGAGTGGCTTCTTAAAGACAGCCTCTCAAACAAACATCTGCAGATAACACCAAGATGTGGCAGGTGAGAGAGGAAAAGAGGGCCGGACTGGGGGACTAGAGTAGGTGGCCAGGTACGAACCCTTCATAAGGGAGCATCCAGCTTATCTCTGGAGGACCACTATATTACAAGGTGTTTGCATACCCACCAGTGTTAATAATGCATAGCATCCTGTAGTACCCTTGAGAGGATCTCGCTGCAACCATCCTAAAAAAAACAAAAACAAAAAAACCCCCAATCACTGAACTTCTCTGACTGCCAGATCACACATAAATAAACCCAAACTGGAAACAATGACTGCAGGCAAATGCTGCAGGCGCTACTGTTTATATAACCAGTTTATTTAATCTTGAAGGTGAAGCATAATAAGTAAATGAGGTAGTGATTATTTCTTCCTAAGTAGGCAAGTTGTTTTTGTTTTGTTTTTTTCTGAGAGCCTCTGAAACTGTTCTTAAAATTTCTTTATTATGAAAAGAAGGAAAAACAGTAGTAATTGGGTGGGGGACATACTCCAATTCCACTCAAAGCAAATTCTGAATAGCCATTTACTTTGCATATTCCAAATTAACCTCTTAAATCAACCCAACATTAAAAGGGATGACACTATTTAAAAATAGATTTAAAAGAAAATATTGCATTAAGCCAAAAATGTGCTCAGAGCCCTAAAATATATTTTCTTCACTCTCATGAGCCAGGAAGAGGACAGGATTTCCTGATGCTAAGTGGTGATGCAAAGTGGATTTTCATGCCATTCTGCTAAATCCTCCCTGCTGGTGTCAATAAGATTAAATGGAAGCAAAGAGCCTCAGGTGTTCAAAGCTGGATTGTGGGATTTAACTTTTTTAAAGTTTTTTTTTAATTGCCATTTTGTGCAGTGCAGAAAATAAAATAAAATACAATTAAGTTTAATACAGTACTGTGTTTTGCATAAAAAACAATAGCAAGCAGTGAATAATGAGATGGGAGCAGAGGGATCAGTGCCAGTTGAAGAGGAAGCAGAAAAGTACATCTTATGTTCTCCTACCCTGAAGAAAAGTTCTCAAGAAAAGAAAAAAAGCAAGTGGCAGAGATAACAGGAGCCTGTTCTTTCATTTTTATGTACAAGTGTGAACTTAAACAAAGTACAAGCAACCTAAGGCAGTTGTCAAAATCCATCATCTCTTACCTCCTCTGTCTTAATACTATGCTGAATAGTGACATGGTCACAGACTGGGGTAGACAGGAGCAAAGGCAAAGCTATATTGTAGTAGTGAACAGGAAAATAAATTAGAGATGCTGTCTCAAGGAATGTATCAGTTTAGAAAATGAAGAACTTGCCAATGTGCCATATATATTGAAAGCAACAAAGTCAGAAATGTACCAAAAAACAGGTAAGTGGTGCAACCAAAGGACAAATTATTGATTTGGTTTTATGTTTCGGCTATTTCCAAGACGCTACAAAGTGTGCAGTTATGAACAATTTGCTAATTGTGGCATGGAGAAGAATTCCTGTTGTCTTTTATATTTGCTGTCTCTGTCCTCTGTCTGCTTCAAGCTTGTGTGTCAAGTGTCACAGAATTTATGAGCAGTAGGTACCTGGTGCTATACAAATAAGCAAAGCTGGTGAAAGAAGACATACCTATATAGAAAATAAGAACCAGTTAAATTGTGCATGTGTATATATATATGTGTGTGTGCGTATATAGTTGCATTTTTATCAAAGATGGGGAGAAACAGTAAGCAAGTACTTGCATACCTAGTTGTTAGACGCTCTTGACTGTACCTATCTAGCTCTAGTATGGGAAATTAAAACCCCAGTAATTCTTTCTGGCTGACTTCATAACCTCTATTTTGGGCATTTTTCCAGAAGTCCATGCTGCATCAGTAACCTGTAGATGATAAACAGCTGCAAAGGATTTGAAGAAGGAGAACCAGGAGAGAGATGTGCAAAGATACGACTAAAGTTACAGTGTTGGGTTGCACATCCTAAACAGCCCCCTTTCATCTATAACTGCAGTAACTTTTTTAACATCAGTACAGCTGTCTGATTGTTGTTGTTGTTGTGACTTGTTTCTGCGTAAATTGGCATTTTCCTTTTTACATAACCTGAGATGAAAAATAAGATTGACCAATTTGTGCCAAGCTGATTGTGTCTAACACTGCAGAATTGAAGACTAGGAATATTTATCCTATTTAGCAGTTTGTTGTCCTTATCTTAGCAGGCAAAACTAGCAAGATATTTGTGCGTTTTTTGATCACAAGATTTAAATCCAGCCTCACTAATTTAGCCTAATTCCTTCAGTTAATTCTGATTTTCCCCCCTCTTCCCTCCCCACCTCACCAACTAGTCCCACTAAATTGCCCTCAGTTTGCAATCCTTTCCTGCTCCTGGTTTTCCAGGCATGCACCAGTGCCAGGAGCCCAACTGAAGTAAGTCTAGTGGGGGTGGGCAAGATGGATATGTGGGAGTCCAGGGAGGTTGCCAGGATTGGAGGATTACAGATTTTCATGGACTGATACCCAATAAAGGAACATGACATTAAAGTTGCATCTTACTGACTTTACAAAAATCTGATATTCACACTGGAAAAACAAAAACACTGTCACTATGAGAACCGTCTTTTTAATGTAATAAACAATTATACATCCGCTGTTGACATTGGCATAAGGAATCATCTGGTTCAAGGTGTTTCTCTTGCCTAGTTTTAAAGACATACTTATTTAATATCTCATTCCAAGTATACTGTTTGACAAGCCTGTCATAATGTTATACCACATGCTTACCTACCATCCATGACAATTCTGTGACACAAATTTCTAACTGCTTGAGCAAAATTAGTATTTGACCTTTAGCAGTTCAGCTTGGGTAGATTCAAAATGCAAGTCACTGTCCAAAAAACTGCGGTAGCTTACCTTTTCCTGGCTGAAAACAGTAAGCAGATGTATAGCAGATCACCACAGGTCATAGGCACAGTGAGAAAACAGTTGCATGCAACTTCCAGGCTGTAGTTCACTCCAAGCAAAAATACTAGTCTTATCACATGCAAAACATACTGCTGTTCCAGAAAAGCTGATACTGTACTGTTTTAATGATGTGTAATTGTATAGCTTTATGATAACAAAAAAAACTTTTCTACTTTATGTAGAGCATTTCATATCTCTGTTGTATAGTAATATTACAAGGAATAATGGACACAAATTATTGGAGAGTAGGTTTAGATTAGACATCCATAAAAACTACTTCACAGTTAGGGCGGCTAGGAGCCGGAAGCAACTGCCAAGGGAAGTGGTGCTGGTTCCTACCCTGGGGGTCTTTAAGAAGAGGCTTGATGACTACCTGGCTGGGGTCATTTGATTCCAGTTTTGATCCCACCCAGGCGGGGGGTAGGCCTTGAAGATCTACAAGGCCCCTTCCGACCTGACTTCTATGTTTCTATGATTACAGTAAATAGTCACAGGTGGTTAATAGTCAGACTGAAGCTGGGCAAAAGGGAGGACAGGGTGGCAAGAGATGAACTAGTTTAGAGATGTGAACTTTCATAGGCAACAACCTACTCATCAGGTATTGAGTGGACCAGCAAAAAGCAAAAACTTACATAAAAGGGAAAGGAACAGAGGGAAGGGGTAATAAGAGGTTTGATTAGATCATATTTCTGATTGTATTACAAATAAACTGTAAATGCTTCACCTTATATTTTTTGCCCTTCCCCTCTCCCCAAATAAAAGGAAAAAAAAATTAATAAAGGAAACAAATGAATAGAAGTCTTTTTTGCCTGAGGCAGAACTGGATGAGAACTCTAATTTACCCCATGAGTAGGTTTTAAAAATTCTAAAAAGTAAAAATCAATGCAACTGCAGTCACAAGATTCCTTGTTACTCATTCCATTTACTCTGGTAGGAGGCTAGCTTGGCACATTCCTGCATAAAGCGTGTTGCAGTTGCTTTTAAAAATTCTGGTGCTTGTCTAAAGAGAAAGAGGAAGAAAACCCTAATTCCACAGAATTACTATATATGCTTAAATTATTTGGGCCAACAACAACAAAATCACAACAACAAGTGAAGCAAATTAAAGTGTTAAGCTCCCTGTGTGCCCTTCACCTTCAGGCTATCAAGTTCTGTTTGTTTCTTAAATTCTAGTGTCACTGAAGGAAGAAGTATTTTGCTAGTGCAGGTACCAACTCAGAAGATTTTAACATCTGCTGTACAATGATTTAAAAAACTGGGCCTCTAACTTCCACTGAAATTCAAGTATGAAAGAAAACTTAGGGACAATTTTGTCAAGGTAGAGCTAGAAAAAAAAAATGGAAATGGACACCTTCACTATTAGAACTGGAGTCGAGCAAGGATGGGTGATTGTACCCAACAGTTTTCCATTTATATTGCACCTATTCTGCATCTCATTGCTGATAGACTTCCATTTGGATTCAGCATCCAGTATTGCATGGATAGGAATCTCTGTAACATCAACTGGTTCTCTCCTAAATCCAAGAGAACCAGCACCACCATCTTCACTATGCCAATGGTGTCATGTGTGCCCACTCAGCTGAAGAGCTCCAGGTCTACTTGATTGCTTCTGTGAAGCACATGAAGTGGTTGGACTCACTTCCAGGTTCATAAAAACAAAGATCCTTTACCAAACTACCCCCAAACCTATGAACTGCTCAATGTGTGGAAAATGTTGAGCTTTTTCCCTACCTGGGTAGCCATATTTTCCAAAATCTGCCACTGCTGCCTTTGTGCATCTCTGAAATTCTTTCATGATCATGACACCATATGCTCCAAACTTCACATCTACCAGGCTCTTGCCATGCCTACCATATTGTATGAATGTGAAGCTTGGATAGTATCAGAAACACCTGAAAGCTTTGAAAGGTTACCATCAGCTGTATCTTTAGAAAACTGTCACTGTGCTGCCAGCAAGATTGTGCAGCTTTGGTAGCAGCATTTGCTTTTTTTTCTCCCCACTCCCCAAATGGCATCTAGATACCTGTCCCAGTTGCCCAACCCTAATAATGCTACTAATTGTATTCCAAAAAATGCTGAAATTTGTGGCAACTTGGTAACTTGCTAAAACTTTGCAGCTACAGAACCGTGGAATCCTGAATGAGAGGAATGGGGCAGCTTAAACTCTTCAAAACTTTAGCATAAGTCAGAGGTGTTAAACTCATCCAACCCCACAACTCAGAGGAACATTGCTGGGACAGACTGGGACTGACCTCCTGTGCAGCACCTGGGGTGGAGGGTTTAGCCTGCACACCACATGCAGCATTCTAGCCACAGGACTCACTGTGCAAATGGTACACAGAGCTGGCACAGAACCTGCGGTGCCTGCAGTACATGGGCTGAACGCAGCGCTGCAGACCACCAAGGGGGTTGCTTCCAGGGTGCTGCATGCATCCTACATCCCTGTGCAGCATGCAGGTTGTACAGCACATTGGTCCAGAACCAGCATGTGAGGTCAACCCATCATATGGCTTCACGGGCTGAATCTACTCCACAAGCTATATGGTTGACACCCCTGGTATAAGCCTTTCTGCAGGGTCAAACAGATTTTGGAGCACAGCTCTGTAGCAGGAGGTAAATACACTTATACATTCTCTGGCTGTAGAGTGCGCAGGGCTCAGAACATTTGGACAGGCAGAATGCTAAAAAATAATTTATTTTATTTCCCTTGAATATAACACAGTACAATGATATATAACAATTCTTTTACACTGAATCCAACATTTAATCTCCTAGCTGTGAAAAAAAAAAAAAAAAAAATCAAGCCTTGCATCCAAAGCCATCCTCATGTTTGTAATGTGCCTATGATACAGCCAAATTTCCCATGGGTGAATACCCAATGGAAGGTTTATAAAGACAAATGCATGACACTGCTATTCTTTACATTAATTTAAGTTTTCATAAAAATCTTTAAGAGATCCAGTAATATTGAAAATGTGAGGTACTTACTGAAAATGGGAAAAATACACAAATTAATAACTTGATTTATTATAAAGTTAATATACTGTATGATTTTGTTTTTACAATTCAAGTTGCCTACTCGCATGAGCAAAACTAATACTTAAAATGGCTAATTTTTTCCGCTGAAAGTACAGTGAATATGAATTTGAGACGAGATGAAATTTGGAATTATTTTTCCAGCAGCTAAATTTTTCACTTTAAAAATGGTAATAATTAACCTGAATATTTTTAACTTCTCTTGTCATTGGTTGCTACTTTTGAATGTGATCATGCTTTGTGGAAAAGTTACAAGTTTATCTCTGTAGAAATTATTTTAAATATTAGGGGAAAGTTTTGGCAAAAATATGTAACTATTGTTTTAGAGCATGTTTTTTTTCCCTTAGCTATCAATGAGAGAGACTCAGGAACATAAATAATAAAGAGCCAGATCTGGAAAAAAATGGCTTCAAGTGAGTGTTCCTTATGTATGTTTATTTGGCACTGAAGTCCCTTAAGTAATGTCTGATCCCATTAATTAAATGTAATAATGTAAGCTATAATTGCTTCTGAATATTTTATCACTATCCAGTATTTTTTTTGTATGTATGCTGCAAACTTATTAACAACACACTACTAACTTGTTCGAAGTTAACTGATGCTGTAAAGGCTTTCCGTGCTACAGTGTTTAGCAGCATGCTACTTTAGCCAGTCAAATCAGATGTGACACAAGCAAAATAATTATTAAATGACAAAATATTTTCCATGTACTTCTGCTCTGAAATTATATTTAAAAAGACTAAAAGAATTGTACAGTATTTGCATTTTGTCTCCATAATACAGGTCTGTATATTGCAGCTGTCCAAATAACAAATGTACTATCAGCACAGAAAAAAATAATTTAGGATATAGAAGTTTATTCTGAAAAACTTGGAGTCAAACTTTTTGGCAAGAAACATTTAGGGTATAATAACTGTCTTGGTTTAAAAATGTTATGCTGGTCTTGTTATAATGTTTCAGAGGGATGTGTCAGGGTTTACTGTTTTTTATCTAATGGAATTCAGATACCATAATAAAAGTAAACCAATTTTACTTTAGCACTTAATACCAACACGTTTGCTACCAACCCTGCTTCAATAAAATGTTTGGGGGTGGGGTTGAGTGGGGGGGTTGGGTTTTTTGTTTGTTGTGGAGTTTGGGGGGTATTTTTTGTGGTCGTAGCTCCTTTTTAAATTGGTAGTAAATATTTGAGGCAGAGATCTATTGATATGACAACTTTTTTTGTTTAAATAATATATCAGAAATGCCTAAAAGTGTTCTAGATATGTCACAGATATGTACTTTGAAATAATACAGCCGAACAAATTTAAACACGTGTAGGTTTTCTCCTTTGGCTGTTAATTTGTTTGTGTTGTCAATGTTCCTTTTCTGTTCAAAATAAGCTTATTCATCACTTCCTAAATTGCCATAGTCTTTTTTTTTATTTTAATACATACAACAATTTTAAATCCAGAAGGGACAACTGTGATAATTTGTTCTGTCTTTTTTTTAATTCAAACCAAAGAACTATATGCAGTAAGTACTGAATTCCACCCAATAGCTACAGCATGATAACTTTATCCAAATATTTCTCATTTCCCCACGTTTTTGGTCATATTGGTTAATGGAACCATTCTTCCTACTGGTCTGGCTTTTAACTGTGGCTTCAGATTTGGTATGGCCCACTGTTTTGACCCATACATCTCAGCTGAATCTAAATTTTGCCATTCCTTTCAACCCATTGTGCCAATGTTCTTAACTAAGTCCTGAGCAATTTACACTTTAACTCTTGTCATCTCCTCCTTTTTCATTTTCATGCCTGAAACACTGCCCATGAGGTCAACTCAGAAAGTTGTCTAAATTACTTTACTTTTCTCACTAGTCTTTCTTCATTTTAAGTCTCTCCAAAGGCTTCCCATCTTTAACTACAAACAGATTCTTCTTGTCCTAACCTCTGAAGCCTTTCATAATCTGTCCCCCTCCAACTCTCCATCTTTTATTGTCATGGAATCAGCTCTTAATTTTGCACTGCTAACAATGCTTGATCACCTTTATGTCAGCACTGTATGCATCGTGAAATCGTGAAGCAAGTTTTCCTGAACAATTCTGACATATTTTCCCCATAAGTTTCTATCTTCTTCCTAAGCTAGCACATAGAATTAACAAATGAGAAAAAAAAATGAGACAAGAACACTTGTCCATGAAGGTCATAATTAAATACCAGCAAAATATATTTTGCTAGAACAAAATACAGGAATTTAGCATATACGTTCAAACTATTCAAGGCTTGTTTGACCGATTCATTATTGTAAATAACACTAGTATTGGTATTTTGGCATGAACCCCATCTTAGATGCCGTAGGCACCTAGTTATTTTTCAGGTTTGTATCCATGGAAGAAGAAAGTTCCTCCTGACCCCTAAATTACGAGATTTCAGAAGCTTTTCTAAACATAACTAGAAACGATTCAAGGTATTTCCTACCTGTTTTTTTTTTCCTACTCATTGAGACTGTAAGATAACAACCCAACACGCCACTGACCATTCTGTAAACCATTATCCCCCTCAGCCTAAACCCAGATCTGCCCCACATTAACCCTGCTTATGCTGTGACTCACCATGTCCCATCAGGGCACCCCTCATTTGGTAGAAAACCCTTCTCATGAAGTCCTTTTCCTGTCAATGGGCAAAAAATAATCACAATGCTAGTATACAATGGACCGTATCAATAAATGCATGCCTGGTATAAAATCCTGTGCATAGCATATAACCTACCTTGGCTGAGATATCTTCCTTTTTCTAAGGCTCTGGTAACACTTTTAATGTAAATAAAGTTTCATTTTAAAGTAATGAATAAAATCTCACAGATGGACCCTCATCTCACATCCAAACGTTAATTATCAGGTAAACAAAAGAAAAACAAAGGAAAATAAGTAGCTCCACACCACCAACTGCTGATAACCTTAAGCAGCTCCCAGTTAGCTCTTCTGTCACCTGAGGAATCCTATTAAATGATGAATTCAATATAACTAATGTCCAAAGGGGAGAGTTGGCTGCAAGTTACAGCACCAACAGAAGCAAAACAAATGTTAAAGGGTACCCCAGCTAGACATAAAATCTCTGGATTCAATGTTGACAGCAGAATAAAAATCACAGGTCCCCTAGACTGTAGTAGAATAGAGTTTCACAGTTCTCTAGGGCCCTAATTAAAAGGTAGCCCAGCAAAAACCTGACTCTACAGGTAGTATTGCAGCCTTCAATTCTCCAGGTAGCATTAAGACAGATGTTTATTCCAGCAACATAAAGGAAAAATAATTCCAAGCACACTAAAATGAGAGATAAATTAAACATAAGTTGAATGAAAATGTGTCTCTACCATAAGTATTCTAATGTGCACCTCACCACGCTACACCCAGCCAGCTGTGTTGTAAATTATATACCTTCCTTCAGCTTAAAACAATTTAAGGTGCTTCTTAACATATTAGAGTATTTACTTAAATATATTGAGTAAAGTTCCTGGAAGGCATTTTTCCTTTTTTTCTGTGAATAAAATTAGCCTGCTCAAACTGTATAACTTTTGCCAGTTTTTTCTACTTTAGATTTGGGGGGGAGTTTGACAGGATGATATAAATTTTTTTTCTGTGAAGACTGAAAGTTTTTTGACATATTTACCACAGAAAACATATTTGCTAGTGTATTAAATTGAGTGTAAGATTTTTTTTTAAATGACAGGATTCAAATTTGAAACCGTATTTGAAAAACATCTCAAAAGTTTAAGCATTTTGAATTTTACCTTGAATAGTTCATGTATTTTAAGTATCACTTCCAAAATTATGTTTAACAGGATGTAGAGGTCTTAAATTATCCAGATCTAAATCTGCAGTAGAATATCCAGTGTCTCGCTATTAAACCTTTCTTACTACCTGAAGCAACCCAGTGGTCTGAAACAATGAAAACAGGTCAGGAAAGGACACACAGCTTTGTGGTGTTGGCCATAAAATTTTGGGGTTCTATTTCCAGTGCTGCTATAGACTTAATGTATGCCTCTACACAAGTCAATCTGTCATCATCTGTGCAATGGGATAACAACCCTTTTTTCCCCTTATCCTTCAGATAAATAGCATCTATATGGACTGTAAGCTCTTCAGGGTAAGACCTGTCTCTTTCTGTATATTGATAAAGTGCTTAGCACATGGAGTCCTAACATTAGGCAGAGATTTAGGTGCTACCATGACCCAAGCAATTAATAAAAACCATAATAAGATTCCCTGACTCAAGGGAACAGACTGGCCTTAGATGCAACTTTGTGGACAAATGAGAACGGAAGTTTGTACATGAATGTCAGGTAACCAAGTTGTTTTATGTTTTCCAAAATAATGTAATCACTCACTCTCTCATTGTCCCTTTTTTGTTTTCCCCCTTCTCTCTACTCTGAAATCTTCTGCAAATTAGATTATTTTATATGATGAATTTTTAAGATGCATACCCAACTCTAGGCTTGGCATAACAGAGGCATTTTATCAAAAATGCTTGGATGCAATATGAGTGAGGTTTTGTGGTTATAGCACCCTAACAATCAACAAGGTACATCCTTAACAGAAGCAAACAGTGGATTTTCATTGATTTTGATATGTACCAGCTGGTAATTTGTGCCAACATTCTCACTCACAAAAAATAAATGAATTTAGGAACAAAATCTTAATTATCTTTTTTTCCTAAGCCTTTTACACTTTTATTGACATCCTTCATTATTAGTTGCTAATCAGTTTTGGGTTTGCATGACTGTGAGCTTCATTTGAATAAGTTCATTATTTTACTGCCAGAAGAAACAAAATTAAACTTAATTAGGGGTCACACCACCTCCAGTTTGAGTTAATTAAAAGCCTAATCAAACCTGTTGGGAAAAAGTAGCTTGCAATGACAAAAAACCACAAAGGGATTAAAGCTCACTAAAACTAGGGATAGTAATCTTTTTGATTATGCCTGATACTTGCCCCCCCAGTCCATATTTTAAACACAAATAAATGAAGGCAGTAGCACCTGTATCATCATATAATATTCATTCAAAAAGATCAATGTGTCCATTTTAGTAAATTTTAAGAAGTGATGGATACCCCTGAAAGAAATTAGATTGATCAACTCATGCAAGTCTTTAATTTTACCATTGCAAATATGGATATTGAAGGACAGAAAAAAAATGTAGCATAGCTTAATTATAAACTGAAGTAAAGAAAAAAATGAGCTGTCTTAAAACAGAGTGATTGTAGTCCACTGGATAATACAATTGCCTGGGTCAAGAAACTGAGGTTGTGGCACTAAACTGCTCTGACAACCTAAGGAAATGACTTCCTTTCTAAGTGTCTTCATGTCCTTATTTATCTGAATCACTAATATACATCTTATGCTTTTTTGGGTAGGGAAGGTATCCTACTATTTGAATGGATGGTCCTTAACATAATAGCATTAAGTCTTTTAAGTACTATGGTAATCAAAATCATCAGTGGCAGCAACAACAGCAGCATGCTTCTGATGAATATCATCTATAGAGAAATGGAACAAATGATTTGAATTGTTTGATGGACTGTTATTATTACAATAATAAATGGTTACATACACTTATAACACAATGGCCATAATTACACTGTACTTGCACCATAATTATGGTGTAATTGTACCCTGGCCATGAAATTTGTTACCTGGAATTATCACTGTTTCTCAATAATTTTTTCACCTTAATTACTGCCATTATTAGCTAATAATATGTTGTTCTGAATTTGTAGTCAATTCATATACTGCTTGCAAATTTGCTTATAATGCAGGTCTGTCACTCCTACACATAAGCGGTGCTTTATTATGAAAATAGTTTTCCCTCTTCACGACAAGCTCCATCTTCCAAACTGATGTTTAATCACAATCTTTTACCTAGCTGATAAATTAAGTACAAGGCAACTTACTTTTCTTATTAAAGAACAGCCTTAGCTTCAATTACCAGGTCAGTGCAAGGGATGAAGTGGTAGCAGTACTTCACCTTTTCCTCAGCCTTTACATCTACATTTTACCTGACCGTGGTCAACGCATTAAAACCCCGCAAGGTGACTACTGACTTCAGTGTTTGAGCTTGATTATGTGACAGGGTCAAGACCTCAAATCAAGTTCAGGTTCCCTTACTCATGTTCTGAAATACCTTATTCCAAGAACAATGTCATTAGTTCCAGCCAACTATTCGGCAAGGCTGGCAGAATCTACTCATAATGTCACTGGTACATTCCCTAATAATGACTAGCGGTAAGACTAGGACCACTCAGGTAAGGAAGTGCTGCCCAAAATAGGCATACTCAGTCTAGCTCATTGTGATGATCAGCATGCTGGGATGCCTCTATCTTCTCCTTAAGCAATTTACTACCACTTTAAATAGTTTACTACCACTGTAAAAGAACAGACTTGACCATACTTTCTCATACTAAGTATTCCCTCCGATTTCAGAGGGGCCACTCACCAGTTTCATAATATACTATATAAATGAGTGTCACCACCAGGTCATTTACACCTTTTTAATGTTCATAAACATACTGAAGTAAATAAAAATTCAAATGTTTGAGCTCACATCTGAACCCAATCCTCTTTATGTGTGCATTGATGGGGGATGAGGTTGACATTTTTTTTGGAGAAATATCTTAGATGTGAAACAGTACAGGGTGTGTATATGTGACGCCTTGTGATACACTTTTCTTTTTTATAAGATTTATTATGACTACATTATTGGTGACCTTAGTGAGATTTTCTTTTTAAATCAAGGGTGTACACTTTTTAATACAATTATTGTTCTTTTCTGAAAATGACAAATGAATCCAGACTGACCGGCATAGTGTCAAAATTCTTAGATATGCAGGAGATAAAAAATGTCAGAAATGAAGAAATATATCAGGGATGTTATCCTAGATACTCTGCTATAAGACTGCTGTGAAACAGAGATAAACACTTAGCATGACAGTTCCTGTTACTGTCAAAATGTAAGAATAAATCTATAAGAAGTAAAATATGGGCTGGGATGGAATATAAGATTTTGGAAAACTGAAGTGGAAATTTTGCCTAGGGAAACACAATGCCCAGGGCTGGTCCTGACTCCGTCCTCTTGTGTTCTAGAAATGTTATCATGTGTTCTGAGCTTTATTTTAAAACTACAACTATAATCTTGAGGGATATAATTTTCTCTATCCGCTGCTTCACTGAAGTGAAGGCAATTATTTTGCTTGTGAGGATTGCATTTTGGGTTCCCCATAGGATTATTGAAGCTTTCTCCCCAGTGCTATCAAGTTGATAGATATATATATTTTTTAACTTCTACAAAATAGCTGAAATGTGAATCTCCAAATTGTAGTCTCTTACACTGTAATGATGTATATGGTTCAAGGGCTTCTGGGAGTAATGGGAGGATAGGAATGACCCAAAAGGAAAGTTTGTCTTCTAGTTAAAGCATACAACCATGAGGTGAGGCAAAAAAAGGGGGGGGAGGGTTATTTCTCATTGTGCCACAGTCTTCTTGTGAAATATTATAATATGCGAGTTGTGCTGTGCCTTAGTATTCTGGTTTGTAAAAAATATAAATAAAAAGAGTACTTCCCCCAGAGGTTTGTGGTTAAGTTTGCTTGTCTGTAAACATTTTGCATAGCAAGAACTATAAAATGCAGAATATTTATTTGTATCATATACTATGGAAAGATATTTTTGGTTTTCTGCATATATTAAAAAGAAGGGGGAAAATAGCAGAGTAGAATATTGTATAGTAGCAGAGTACTCTATTTTGTAGTCAGCATCTCTTTCCACATAGTCTGCTTAAACACTACATTTTACCAAGTCTATTCTTTAATGTCACTTAGATCTTCAATGTATCACTTATATGAAGGTCATGGTACACTTACAATTCCCTTACAAAAGTGAGTATAGGGATTCATTGCAAAGTTTAAGAAAAATTTTCAAAGGCATCTAAAATATTTAAGCCTGTCTTGTTTTCCTAAGTGATTTAGGACACTATTCCTGCCAGGAGACTTATGTCTACATAGCTACACAAGAATTAAGCTATGTTTGCAGAACAAAAATCAAAGTTTGAGGGTAGCGTAGGCAGGACTACCTATCATAACTAATCTAGCCAGAGCTCATAATAGTAAAGACACAGAAGTATAGGCTGCAGCACAGCCTAGCAAGTTATACTTACTTACCCATGAGCCTGGGAGGGCTTACACACTGATTGCTAACTCATCTTCACTGTTTCTGTTACCTGTACTAACTAGATTAAACATTGTTAGCGTAGCTATGCTTGCCTATGCTACAGTCACACTAGAGTCAGTACAAAGTCTGGTTTCTAAATCCTTTAGGCACTTTAACAAATGTTACTACATACCTATTTAAAAGGAGTAGGAACCTTACTGAATCCATATGTATGGGTAGTTTGGAGAAATCATTCAGCTTTTAAGAACCCTAAGGTTCTTTTACTCAAGTCAACTACTTGAATAGTGGGTGACTGCAAAGACAAACAGCAATAGCTATCTACTCAATCTGTGCAACTCTCTCCTTTTATGATTATAATTTTTTGTGGGGTGTGTATGGTAAGGAGACAGTGCTTTATAGAGGTCAAGAGTTGACTCAGAACCGTAGCTGTCTGCCCCTCTCCCACTCGTGTTACTAAGATCACAGGTGTGCGACAGCTGGAGTCATTGAGGCAAGTGTTGCAGAGAACCAAATCCAGGTGTGGGCCATTTTAGTTTTATTGCTGTAAGAGCATTGAGCTCAGGAAATCTTTGAAAAAGCTTTGAGGGAGGCACAGGTTTTGAAGTGTTTGTGAGAGAAGCAAGGTAGGGATTTAAACAATACCATACTAATGCAAGTTGAAGGTTTGTAAGACTACCAGGTTGGGGCTTCTGAGGATGATGGAAGGAAACATGCTTTTTCAGCTGCTATGTTAACAATGGATGCTGAGTGTCTGGCCAGGAAAGGATTATTGTATGGACCTGAATAGGAACAAGAAAGAGAAGACTGAAGTTAGGGTATGGCTCAAGAACTCTTCAGTTCAAAAAAGGACTTTTTCACCCCAGTAAAAGAGGATTCTGCCTGGTTTGGAGAGTTAAAACATTACGTTGTCCTGCTAACTAAGATGGACACTGTGAATACCAGGCAGTGGGGAAGCTTAGGAACAGTCCAACCGAAGTCCTGATCCTAGGAGGGGTAAGTTACCTGGTTTTGGCACTACTTTTTCTTGTAATATGGTAGTAGAACAGTGTGAAGCTTAAACAAATGATTCACATGAGTTTTCTTCTTTGCTTTCAGTTGGATGATGCTGATACTTTGATACTTAGTCATGCTGTAATATTATGTTGCTTTGAAAACTTTTTAGAAAGTTTTTTTTCCTTTAACTCTTATTAGCAAATTGTTGTATTTGAATACTTTCAGTTCATTTTTTACATTTCAGGCACGCTTTGTTTGGAAGTCTTAGCTATGAATATCTGTATAGTCACATTTTTGGCTTAAGCTTAATCTGAGCTCTAATTTCCCTGGGTTTCAAATACTTATTTTTGATGAGTACTTCCATCCTTATTTTAGTCTATTGAATTTTTATCTGGAAATAATAATGATATTTCTTCCTGCTGAAGGAGGGAGAGAGGATAAAAAAAAAAAAAAGACAAGATCTAGACTACTGGGCTGTAACATATGCAAGTTTTAAAAGTCACTAAGATATCACAATGATTAGAGTTATGTAAATGGCTAGAGAGGATTTATCGACTCCTGCCACTTTCAGTTTAAGGGTGTGACGAGTTTTATTGATTCCTTTCCCGCCCCTGCTTTGGAACGTACTCATGACACAGAAATCCATGTCAGATATATTGAGGAAAAACAAATTATATTCTTTGGTAGTCCTGACTGTTTAGTAAAAGTCTCAGTGTCTTCATACTGGGAGCCACAGCCTTCACACTGGAGAGGGACCTGAGTAGATGAAACTCCACCACTGAATACTTGTGGGACACCTCAAGAAATGTACAAGTGTCTGCATCTTTAAATGAAACCTTTTTTTCTGTTTTACTTTGACTTTGACAATCTAGTGCAAATCTGTGTGTCTTTGCTACGTAGGGCGAAAACGGAGCATTTAGTCAACAGTCCTAAAGACTTCAGATGAGATTTTAAAAGAGAACTAGAGTGAACCGGAACTCTAGAAAAGATCTCTCAAAATAGAAACATTTTCTTTTGTGTTTTTGTTTCTGAAGTATACTAATAACTAGGGTAACCTCTCTGGCTTTTCTTTTGCATTTTGAGTTTCAGCAAACACTAAATCCAGGTACAGACAGATGATACGTTTTTACCAACTTGTATAAGTGTTCAGAAACCAATCTATACCCATAATGGAAAATAAATTTGGTACGCATAGACTGGTATAATATCTCCCCCCAACCAGGAGAACACATGTTCTGTTTGCTACCAATCTAAACTACACCATATACAGAAAGCCACATAACAATTCTGCCTCAGGCTTTTTGAATGTCTGTCTGTAGCCTATATCACCTAGGAACTACATCTAAAATCACTGACCTCTGAATCAAAATATCAGACATCATGTGAGATCAGTGAACTCTAAACTATTCCAGCTTTCCTAAGGTCAGGTCCTAGTTTTGGAAAGTTCTATGAACCTTTTAAAGTCTTCAGTTTCTTTGTGTTGTGTCTTTTCTTGAAAAGTTTGCAGCAAAACCTGGAATGTTTATTATGATTTTGGAATTCATCATAAATATCTTGCACAGATGATCACATGCCGTCATATGATTCCACTGATATTCAGATGGATAATGGTTATTGAACATATTAGTAGAATTTTCCAGACTGTCTTTGTTCCTCTCCCATCCACAAAGATACTTCAGTATTAAACTAATTTATTCATCAAGCTTTCAGACCTTTAGTACAAAAGGAGCATTTTCTTTGTCTTGAGTTCAGCAGCAGTATTGAGATTGAAGAAAAATAGTGTTCTAAACTGAGTTCAGAAGCACAGAGCTTCAGTTCGATTATTTTGTTTCAACTATTCATAATAGCACAAATGAGAGGTGAACTAAACTATTAAAATACGAAGATTTATGCACAGTCTACCTAAATCTGCATAAGGAGAATCACAGAATATAAACAAGATTATGACAAAAGGACCCTGAGAATGAATTCCACCTTTTCCTTCCTGGAAGATGTGGAGTGATTTGAATCCCTTTCAGGTAATAAATTCACTGCCAAAACTCAATTCTAGCCAGTTTACCAGTGGCATTGGTGAGTTTTCTAAATAGCCAAGGTCAACTTGTTAGGCTAGCCTAGTACCACTAAAGGGTGGTTGACATCAGATTCTAAACAGATTCTCTGGGTTTCTGATTTTACTGAGAATAGGGTTAAATAAAAAAACCTGTGTGTTTTTGTTTTTTTTTTCTTCTTTCCATTTAAATTTACTTACACTTAATCTACTATCGTATAACACTCAGATTATTTGGATTATCACTGAGAGACAGCATTTTACTGGGGACTGAAAGAATTCATATACTAAAGATGATTAACAAAACTGAAAATGGGAACTACAAGCATAGGTGGTGGAGGGAATGGGGGTGGGGAGGACTAACAAGGCTTAGCCCCAAATGCAAGGCACCTGTAGGGCCTCAAGGCAGCCCACCTCTGGCTTCTGGTGACTGCAGCAGGGGTGAGGAGGGACATGCATGCAGTGATAAGGGAGTGGGGCTGGGGCAGGTGCTGCACAGCTGTAGTGGGGCACAGGACACAGCTGCAAGTAGCTCATCCAGGGGGCACATCTCCTGCCACTGCACACACCCTGGGAAGCACGGGGAGTGTGGGCCCCTGGATCTGCACAAGATGGGGTGGGCTGCCACTGCAGGCTGGGGATCTTCCTGGCAGGGCCTGGACTGGGCTGTATTTCAGGTGGGTGGCAGTGACAGCACTGAGAAGGACAACCCCAAAATTTGTTGTAGCTCCCCCCTCCCCCAGCATTGCTGCCACTCACCCTGAGCACAATGTGGCCCAGCCCCCACCCCCCACATGCTGGGAAGATCCTGGATGCAGCTCACTTTCACCCCGTGCACAGATCCCATGCATGTGGCCCCTGTGCGCTCCTGGGGGGCCTGCAGCAGCAGTGTAGAGCCCCCCAGGCAAGCTGTTCGCATCTCCATCATGCTGCCCCACCTGTGTAGGGCCTGTCCCTGCCCCATTCCCTCCCTCATCTCTGGGGGGGGGCGGGCAGAGAGGGCAGATTAAGGCCACAGCAATGAGGGTGGTAGCAGGGCATAGGCAGGATCAGGGGCTGGGGTGTGTAGGTCCTGCCTGTGCCACTCTCCTACTCACTGCTGGGACCTTGATCTTCCCCTCCCCCCACCGACTTACCTGCTGCCGTGAGCATGCATGTGCTCAGCCCCCGCCCCCGCAACAATTTTTTCTGCCTATGACTACAGGTAAATTAATCAATCTTTATTGTATCTCTACATTTTGGAATGAATGAGAAATGGTAAAATATTGCAGAAAAACCAAATATACTATTATGTGCCATTACAGGAATACTAATACTTTTTTCTTTCTTTCTTTTTCCTGGATGAACTGACTTTAATGGATGAGAGAGAGTGATTTGCCTATTGTCCTTCTTGTAGCTTTTTAAAAAAATCCTAACAAATCAAAGAAAACAAATATGGATAAAATACCAGCATCCATGTCTTACTCAAGAAATGAATTGAGCTCATGCTAACCATCAAAATATAGAGAATAATAAAGTTATTGCAGTTTCTTTATTATTAATAAAAAAGTGGTTTAATCTTTCTGCAAAGGGAAATGTATGGTAGTTCTCACAGACTTCAGTTCTCAGGCAGTTTCTAATTACCATTTATATTTCAAAAAACAGTCTAAGATGCATGAGGTCAAATTTAGAGATGACACAATGATAGGCAAAGTGTACACCATAGTAACTTTGTTTAAAGGAACCCTAGATGTCCTGTATTGACAATTTACTTAACTTTATGATACATAGTTCAAGCTGACAATACGATATTCATATGACTGTCATTAATTTCTCCCCCACACCCAGGATTCTGGTTTGCTGCTATTTTCCCCCATGCCAATCATCTAGCATGGTGATTCTCACTCAAGTTGTCATAAGGTGTGCAAACACCTACGCACAATTCAAAAGATAGTGAATTCCTATTTGAAATCTCTGTTTGTCAGAAACATTTTGGCCTTGTGTGCCTTTCCTGAGGTCTTTGCAACAGAGAAATTGCTTATTATTTGTCTATGGTCAAAATAACGAGTAAATGGTAAGAGAGGGTATTTTCCAAGGGGTGCCTTAAGATTGATTGCTGATTTAGACTGATGGTGTGAGGACCCACCCCTGAGCTTTTCCAGACCTGAACCAGCACAAACCCTCTCCCTAGCTTTGCCTCCTGCCTCTGGCCATCTGCTGGTTTCAGGCAGACAGTGGAGGGGGAGGATGTACAGCCCCATGGAGTCTGATTTTGGCTAATGCATATCACATCTGAGTGGCCAGAGCCAGGCGTACTGAAAGCCAGACCCGAGGCATGACCCCCCCCCCCCCCCCCCCCCGCAAGCAGGAGCCATTGTGGGCAGCTTGCTCCCAGTGGGTAAGGGTGGTAGGGGGCAGAACATTGGGACTGGGCCTGTGCTGAGGTAACCCAGTGACCTCTGTGGTTCAGCCACTGCCTGAAGGTACCCAGGCTTTCTTTAGCCCACAGCTACAGGGTTCTGGAGTACTATGGTGGAGGGGTATGGGGTGGCAAGGAGTTGGGGGGCTTGCCTATGCTCAGAAGCCATTCAGGAGTGGCCCAGGTGCTCAGCTACAGGTCCTGCTGGGAGCTGAACAGAAGTGCCCCCAAGATGCAAGCCTGGGCTATTGCATGCCCTACCACCACCTCCACCCCGCCCCCCACTAGAAGGTAAATGTGTCTTTTGTTTGCTACCTATCTAATCTAGATTGCTTACAGAAACCCACGTGGGTTAGATTGATTCCTCCTCAGGCTTTTTGAATGTCTGTACTTGGCCTTAAAGTACCATTTAGCATTTGTTTTATTTCCCTATGCTCATTTTGCTGTTAGACAGTGCTACAGCATGCCACTTCATAATGTGTCTGGAATTTCCTTTTTTATATGCCACATTCAGCTCTTGATGCTGCTTTTTTCCTAGTTTTTGCTACCTTTACAGCAATATTTAACTTTGTATCAGTAGCTAAGTAACCCCTTGTTCAATGCTCAGATTTTTCAGTGTTGTTATTTTATTTATGTTATTAGAGCACCAAAATCTCTTTTTCATTGGCTATGATTTGGAGCTAGTTATAGGCCCAGTTAGTATGTATAACTAACAAGATTATTTCATGTGGACTGATCACTTTGACTAAGTGTCAGTATAACATTAGCAAGAAGGGAGACAATGTGTTGAAGTTATTATATAATAACTCGAGCAATAGTAGGAGGCAGGAGATCAAAAGTCTGACAGTATGAGAAATGCAAAAATTGTCAATAAAAGCACTGTTCAGAGAATTATCCAAATGACAGTTGATATTTTATGTATGAAAATTAAGTGACTGGTTAACTCCCTATACTTTTTGGATATTTCTTAATTGTAGCTATGAGATGGATGGAAACAGGTTACTGCCAATCAATCAATGATTCTTAAGCTATTCCACAATGACAAATAGTTTGAGGATTGTACTGTATGGACATTTGTAGCTTGTTGCAGACCACTTAGGTGCTCTGCACCTGAGAACAGGGATGGCTCCAGAGAGTTCCCTAGTGGTGAGAAGGGGGAGGTGCAGCTGCCAGTCACTAGGGCAACACAGGTTCTGGTTGCCAGGGCAACTGGCAAAACCCCCTGACAGGAAGGGGCAGGGCTTAGCCCTTAAACCCAGGCAGGAGGCTAGGGTGGCAGTTTCTTCTCTGACAGCCAAGGAGTGAGGAGCTCAGCTAGTGCAGAGAGAAGGCCAAGGTTTGACTGCACAAGTATTTGTGGGTTGCTGCCATGAGCTGGAGTATTTTCGCCTGGTAGAGATTAACTGTTGTCTGACCGGATGGTTTAGCTTTGTTATAGCCTGGGAGCTTTGTGTTTTGTGTTTACTGTTTAACCGGAGGACCAGGTGAGGTTATTAGGGGTGGAGGAGGCCTCATAGAGACTCCCCAGTAGCGGGGGGGTTCCTGGTGCTAGAGAAAGTGCAGTATGTTGTGGGGTGCATTGGTTTAGCCCCAAGAGTGCAGAGGGGCAGCGAGGAGCCCTGAGGGCAAAGGAGGACCGAGACATAACAGGGCCAAAGTCAGATCACACCAGCACCATCTGCAAGGCTTGGGCTGCGGTGTAGGGGAGAAAAAGGAGCCGCAGATAGCACCCCCTGTCATCGGGACACATAGAAAATGGACAGCCTCCTGCTAATTACAACAATCTATTAATTAAGTAAGATCAAGATATGCCAGGTGAGTAAGCAGGTGGTTGGCCTATTACAGGAGGGTGGAGCCCTACCCAGAGAGGCTCCAATAGTGGCAGTCCTGTCACAGCTGTTAAATGGACTCCAGGATTGGTTTCCTATGACTTTCAGAAACTCTCTGGATATTTTTACACATGCAAGCATCATAGCACTGGGTGCTTTGACACTTGCAGTCTTATCAGTGGCAAATTGTGCAACAGCATGCAGAAAATGGCAGCAGCATGCTTTTGAACTAAAATGCCTAGAAGGTACTTTAGTTCAAAAGCACACTGCCACCACTTCCTGTGCGCTGTTGTGCATTCCGATGCTTATACAACTGCATGCAATGCAGCACAGTGCACTTCAGCTCATGTGCGGAACAGAATCGATTAAGTCTGCTCCAAAGCGGCAGACGGGACCAGAATGTATGTGTATAAATGCCCTTTAAAACTAAAGCTACTTTTGACCCACTTCTATTCTGAAATTTTCCCTGTTTGAGAAATGGTATAAGGAAACCAGCTATTTGTTGTAAAGAAACACTTTCAGCTGTGATACTACCGAGTCTTGCAAACTGAGGAGGATTGAACTAAGCCAACATCACAGCCCAAGACTACTAAAGAAAAACCCAAAGTACTGTGGTGGTGCCACTATCAGCAAATGATACACTTTTTCTGGAGTTCTGGGACTAATGTTATTGGGCATCTCTGTACTAAAAGAAGTATCCTTTTATCAGACATAAAGCAGCAGGTCTGTTGATCTGGGGTCAATGAAGATACTAGGGAACTTTTAAAGGTAATTAGTAACTACTTTTCTGCCTACATTTCTCCTGCTGTTTCAATTGGCTGTAGTATTTTGCTCTAAGTTACTATGTAATATTTGTGAGAGCTGACATCGAGCAATCGCATCCTGTCTTAAAACTGGCTGCACTGTGGAGGAGGAGAAAGGCGGTCCTACGTAGAATGTATTGATAATTTGTCCTCTAAAACTGTAAAGTTGATACCAGGTTCCTAAAGTTCTGACATTTTAAATCTCGCTAGAGTTGATTACATCATGAGTAAAATGGATATGTTAAACACATCTGGTTGAATATAATAAGAATGACATTTTCCTGGGATACTACTTATATCTTATATGCTTATTCACCCATTTAGGTCTCAAGAAAAGGGTTTAAAATGGCCTTAGATTCAGGTGCTCTCATGCAGCCCTGCTGTATGATGCAAGTAGCGCCTGGAACTATATAGAATCAGCCTGGATACTTACAATACCTCTGTAATGGAGATATGAAGGTTCTGGAAGGGAACTAAAACCTCTTTAGTTGAACAATGTGATCTGAAGAAGAATTCGCTGCATTCAAAAGCTTGCTAACTGTATCCCAAACATGCAATTAATCTAATAAAAGAGATCACTGACAAAATATCTTTTCCTTTGCATAATCTGAAACAGGATTTGTTTTTTGTTTCAGAAAAAACAAATTATGAAGTAGTCACTAAGGGCTGTGACTGTTGCTTGCTGTGGCTAAAATATGGTTCTCCTTTTTTAATTTGGTTCTTTCATTTTATATTTTGTGGTTACTGAACTTGTTTTCTATTTGCTAGTTTATTAGAATATGGAGGACATTTTTGATGATCCTTATGTTTTAAAAACTACTTTTGGACCCAATCCCAAGAGTTCTAGTAAGCCCCTCCTAGGAAGTATTTCATAATCAATTTCAATGGGCTTCAGTAATTGGTGCAGACTCTTATTTTTTGCTGGGGTGGGGGCAAGATGATGAAAAACATAAAACTGTCTACATGTCCAAATGACTGTCCTCTTCCCAAGGTGGGCAAAGGCTGTTTGGCCCCCACATACTTGGCACCTCTGGCTTCAGTTGGGGTTGAAGCGACTAAGCAATTTGGAGGACAAGGACTTAAAAAATGACGTACTCTACACCCAGGCCATTCCAAAAACAAGTACTAAAAAGTAAATATTTTATTTTCCTTAGCTTATTCTCACATAAGATAAGGCAGTCTTCTTCCCTCCTCCCCCCGCCCAAATAATACAGTATCATATAAAAATAAAGGAGACCTGTCTGCTCAACTGCTACTGGGGGGAAAAAAACAGGTTGTCAACTATGATTCTTTTTGTCTAGTTGCTATAACCTATATTTTTAAAACAATAATAACCATGCATTATATTGTAGAAAGGTATAATATATGCATACTAGATAACAATTTGAAAGATATATGCATGAGATGAGACTTTACACTTAGCTAGTTACACAAGCTGAATTCAAAGAGAATTTCTGAAAGCTATATTTTATATATCAATTTTTCTTTCTAATAAAATGCTCACTTAGAAAGAAGGTGTTATTCATTACATTCAGGCAATTCTGTTAAATTAAATAAACCACTACTTGCTCAACACATTTTAAACAAGGCAATGTGATCTTCCTAGTATTGTATTAAAGCTATAAAGTAAAAAGCGGCTTTTTTTTTTTTTTAATAGAAGCTTATTTTGGAGCTTGATCATATGGAAGCTTATACTAAGAAATGTGTAATAACATGCACATTAGATGAGTTCCTGTGAATTATCCATTGTGGAATGCTGTGAATAGGCAACTGTTAAAAAATAAAGCTAAAATATTCAAAGTCACAGTGAAAAGATGGATACAGTTTTGATACTGACAATAACATTCTTCTGTTTAGAGGACAAGCAGAGGACGGTGTCCTCTACCTGCATTTCCACTTTCTGAGAATGATCTTATATTTTTTCTCTTTAATTTTCACAGAATGCAGTTGTTTAGTTCAGCAGTGAGTAGGAAGACAAAGGACTATCGATGTACTGAACATTTATTTAAAAAATGAGAGCTCTTCTTAAAAAAAAAAAAAAAAAAAAAAAAAAAAAAAAGCTGTAAAATGTATAAAAGGATTAGGGAGACTGGCTTTTGCATAACAAGTTTTATGTTCTACGCCTAAATTTCTCATTAGTCTTCCTAGTTCGTCTGTTTTTCTCTTCATTTTGATTAATTCTTTGTCAATTATCCAATTAGGGGGATTTTTGAATGAGGATGTATCTCATTCTCTTAGTCCTTCACAGCTGAATCCATTTTCGCATATGCTACATATACAGTTATGGACACTTCCAGTATCCCTTTGCTTCATACAAATTGAAAATGTTTATGCTGTCAGTTAAGCAACTTCATCAACTAAATCCTAGGATCTGTAATGTGTCCTGGTTGTCAACTTCTTCATAGCAGTGACAGCTGATTATTACTCCACTATGGTCAGGAATGAATATGTAACTCCTTTACCTTTCAGTTAAGGAGAAACTAACCAAGGAAAGTCTCTCTGAGTCCTACATAGCATTGCTTATTTTCTTTCCCATCTCCTGGCAGCCTTGTGCATGATCTTACATAGAACTTGAGGGCAGGCCTGAAGTATTCGCTCTTGTAACTTGCTTGAACATAGACTTCAGAGTCACAGTGATGTGCTTATGAGGTGAGGTGTCTATAGTACTGCTCCTGGGTATGGGCTACCATTTCTCCTGGTCTTGAGTCCTGCCACTTTTTGGTTTGTTTTTCACTTTCTGTTCCTTATTATTAGAAATTCATTCCTTCCATGAATTTACCAGCACTCTTAAAAGACATCTGGAAAATCATCTTCTTGCATAGTAAAGTGGTGTAGGGTTTTTAATTTCATCATAACACATGGATAAATTGGCTGAAAAGGTCAAACTTTTGTTTCTTACTGCTGTATTTAACATGTGGTGGCAGATTTTACTGTAACTAAATATTAGTGTATGACATCTTATTCACTGTGTTAATCTAGCAGAATAATTGTTGGTTTGGATAAGATTTGTTTAATCTTTACTTATAACTATGCCACATGTATTAACACCCCAGCACATTGTCTACAAGAGAATCTACATCTTGGTACATTCTGAAGTAAATGCCGAATTGAATGATTCTATGTATCTTTCTTCCATGTAATATAAATTTATTTTCGTACTGTACTAATACCATGTCAGGAAATAAAAAAAATACTTCCATAAATTATAGTTTTGTCCAAGAATCTCCTCCCATTTGAAAAGCTGGTTCAGTAAAAAGCACACTGTTTTGTTTTTTGTTTTGTTTTTTAAAAAAGTAAACTACTGTGGCTTTCTCTAAAGTACATATACTGCCATCTGTTGACTTGTCTTAGCTTCTAGTCTTAAATAAAATACAACCGATTATCAAATGTTAGGAAACTGAGTTATGTGCTTAACAGCACTAAGATATTGCCAATTAGCCATTTGAAACGGAGACATGTTTGCCTTTTTGTAGTTAAAAAAAGCCAAAATGACTAAAATCTGTGAACTTGAAGCAAAACTTAACTTCCCAAATTAAATTGCATTATGCTGTTATAAAAAAGGAAAACATCTGTAGTAAAATCCATTGACAGGATTGCAAAATTTGTACACTGCTTTTCAAGTATGGCAGTGATCACCAGTTGGTTGATCCTGATGAACTGGTTAATCTAGGAACCTCTTGGAGTCTATCTGAAGCTGGGCAGGGCTGAGTGCATACATGCTGGGTTAGAAGTGGGGTGTGCATGTGCAAGTCAGTCCATGGGGGAGGGAAGGGGTGAAGGCCAGATTTTCCCTTGCCATGGGGGCCTCAGAGTGCATATGATAATGTCTGTATTTGAATCGACGTATAGAAATATACAGTGAGTTTGTTTCAGGAGAATCCAAGTGCAGTCTGAAATTAAGGGAACATTACATTTCCTGCACAGTCTTTGTAAAATGAAGTTACATGTCTAGGGGCAGTTCCAGAGAAAATGCATGTATCACATATGCAGCAGGCTCCCAGAACTCATTGGCATGTTGATGGAGCTCTTGTTGGGAGTTCCACATATCATAGTACTTGAGGTTGGAAGGTACATAAACAGATCATCAGGTCCAATGCCCTACTCCAGGCAGGAACAGGTGCCCCAGCCAAATATCTGTCCAGCCTCCTCTTGAACAGAGGTCCAGAGGAGGGCCACCTGAATGGGACTACAGGGCAAACCCTACAATGAGAGACTGCGGGACCTGAACCTGTTCAGCCTTCACAAGAGAAGGCTGAGGGGGGACGTGGTGACAGTCTCTAAACTCACTGGGGGGACCAGAAGGGTTTGGGAGAGACCTTGTTTCTCATAGCACCCCCTGGCATAACAAGGAATAACAGCCACAAGTTGTTGGGGAGAAGGTTTAGGTTAGACATCCATAAGAACTACTTCACAGTCAGGGTGGCTAGGATCTGAAACCAACTTCCAAGGGAAGTGGTGCTGGCTTCTACCTTGGGGTTTTTTAAGAGGAGGCTTGATGCCTACCTAGCTGGGATCATTTGAGCCCAGTTTTTTTTTTTTTTTTTTTTTTCCTCCTGCCCTAGCAGGGGGTCGGACTTGAAGATCTATAAGGTCCCTTCTGACCCTACTTCTATGATTCTATGAACACCCCCAAGGTAGGAGAGAGTACCCCCTCATTTAGAAGCTCATTCCAAAGCCTAGCAGCCCTAACTGTAAAGTAATGTCTCCTGATGTCCAGCTTGAACCTTCTCTCTGACAATTTGTGGCCATTTTTTCTAGTAACCCCAGGGGGTACCTGGGGGAACAGCCTCCCCAATTCCCACTGGTCCTCCCCTGGTGAGTTTGTAAGCTGCCATGAGATCCCCTTTCAGCCTTTTCTTGTGGAGGCTGAATAGGTTCAGGCCCTTTAGCCTCTCTTCGTAGGGCCTGCCCTGCTGCCCCTTGACCAAGAAAGTGGCCCTCCTCTGGACTCTCTCAATGGTAGCCATATCCCTCTTGAAGCGCGGTGCCCAGAACTGGTCATAGTACTCCAATGCCACATAGAGGGGAAGGATCACCTTCCTGGACCTGCTTGTGATGCATCTGTTGATGCACAACAAGGTACAGTTAGCCTTACTGACTGCTTCCTCGCATTGGCGGTTCATGTTCATCCTGGAGTCAAAAATGATGTGACCTCTCTGAGCTCACCAGCAGCTCAGCAGAGAAGCTGCCCAGAGTCCCTGCTTTCAAGCAGCTCCAGAGTTTGACAGTTACCTTAGAGCTCATAGCACATGCAGAGCTCTAGCAGGAGCTGTGCTGACATACTAGTGAGCTCTGAAAGCTAAATGACTTCCAGGACCACAGTGAAAGGCTGTGACATGCACAATATGCTCTCTTTGCTGTGCACCACACTGCCAAAGGAGGTGTGGCCACAGGCCCATCACAGTCCTGGTTTCACCCATGTGTATGTCTAACAATCTACTAAAGGAATAGCACATTGTTACAAAGTGTAGAAGGTTTCTGCCAGTAAAATTACTTAGTACCATTATTTTGTATTAACTTCTCACCTCATATCTTGTATAGCAACTACATGTACACTTTGCAGTCTTTCCTCAACAACATAATTGTAGAATCATAGAAAGTTAGGGTTTGAAAGGGACCTCAGGACGTCATCTAATCCAATCCTCTGCTCAAAACAGAACCATCCTCAACTAGATCATCTCAGCCAAAGCTTTGTCTAGCCAGGTTTTAAAAAATGCCAAGGATAGAGCTTCTATCACCTCTCTAGGTAACCTGTTCTAGTGTTTTACTACCCTCCTAGTGATAAAGTTCTTCCTAATATCTAACCTACTCTTCCCTTGCTGCAACTTGAGACCATTGCTCCTTATTATGTCATCTGCCACCACTGAGAAGTCTAGCTTCATTCTCTTTTAAAGCCCCCTTCAGGTAGTTGAAGGCTTCTATTAAGTCCCTTCTTGGTCTCCTTTTCTCTAGACTAAATAAGCCCAGTTCCCTTTGTCTTTCCTCAAGTCATGTGCTCCAGGCCCCTCACCATTTTTGTCGCCCTCTTCTGGACTCTCCAATTCATCCACATCCTTTCTGTATTGGGGGCCCAAAACTGAACATGGTACTCCAGATGTGGCTTTACCAGTGCTGAAGAGGGGAGTAATCACTTTCTTTGGCCTACTGGAAACGCACATTCCAATGCAGCCCAGTATGCCATTACCTTTCTTGGAAGCAAGGGCACACTGTTGGCTCATACTCAGCTTATTGTCCACTGCAGGTCCCTTTCTGCAGAGCTGTTCCCCCAACCTCGAGCTAGTACTGGTGCATGGGATTATTCCATCCTAAGTGGAGGATTTTGTATTTGTCCTTGTTTAACCTCATGAGATTCCTTTTGGCCCGATCCTCCAATTTGTCTAGGTCACTGAATCCTACCCTCCACACTATGGGGAGTAGTAGATATGCTGGTTCCATCTTCAGACTTACTGAGGGTACACTTTGTCATCCTCCAGGTCATTAATAAAGACACTGAACAAAACTGATGCCAGGGCCAACCCTTAGGTCACTCCACTTGATTCTAGCTGTCACCTAGACCTCAAACCATTGATTACTACCCTCTGAGCCCTATTATCCAGCCAGGTTTCTATCCATTTTACAGTCCATTTATCCATCCCATACTTCCTTAGCTTGCCCGCAAGAATGTTGTAGAAGGCCATATCAAAAACCTTGCTAAAATCAAGGTACATCACACCTACCAGTCTCTGCACATCCACAGAGCTAGTCACCTCATCATAGGAGTCAATTAGGTTGGTCAGGCATGACTTGCCCCTGGTAAATCCATGCTGACTGTTCCTAATTGCCTTCTCCTCCAAGTGCTTAGAAATGGATCCTTTGAGGATCTGCTCTATGATTTTTCTAGGAACTGAGGTGGGGGTGAGTAGTCTGCAGTTCCCTGGATACAACTTCTTCCCTTTTAATTATGGGTACTCTGCTCCTTTCCAAACATCTGGGACCTGTCCTAATTGCCATGAGTTTTCAAAGAGGGTGACCAATGGCTCTGCAATCACACTAGCCAACTCCCTCAGCACCATCAGGTGCATCCTATCTGGTCCCATGGACTTAGAAAAGCTGGATGTGTACAAGTAGTCCCTAACCTGTTCTTTCACCACTGAGGGCTGCTTGCTTCTTTCCCAAACTGTGCTACTTGGTGCACTAGTCTGGGAGCTGACCTTGGCTGTGAAGGCTGAAGCAAAAAGTCATTGAGAACTTCAGCCTTTTCTTAATCCTCTGCCACAAGGTGCCTCCCCCACTTGAGAAAGGGACCCACACTTTCTCTGATCCTCCTTGCTACTGACATACTTGTAGAACCACTTCTTGTTACCCTTCACATCCCTTGCTAGCTGCCAATTGCACTTTGGCCTTCCTGATTTCATTCCTGCATGCCCAAGTGGTGCTCTTGTATTCTTTCCTAGTTATTTGTCCAAGTTTCCACTTTTATAAGCTTCTTTTTTTTTATTTTTAGTTTACTGAACAGCTCCCTGCTAAGCCAAACAAGTTATCTGCCATAATTGCTAGTCCTTCTGCAGATCAGGATGGTTTGTCCTTGCACTCTCAGTAAGACTTCTTTTGAAGTACAGCCAGCTCTCCTCTCCCCCCTCATTCTGGCTTCCCAGGAGAGCCTGCCTATGGGTTCTCTGAATGAGTCAAAAGTAGCTTGTTTAAGTCCAGAGTCTTTTCTCTGCTGCTTTCCATCCTTCTTTTTCTCAACTCAATCATCTCATGGTCACTACTGGTCAAGTTCCTATCCACTACTATGTTCCTCACCAATTCTTCCTTGTTTGTGAGCAAGAGGTCAAGAAGAGCATGGCCTCAATTGTCTACTCCAGCACTTGTACCAGGAAATTGTCCCCAGTGCTGTCCAAAAAACTTCCTCGATTGCCTGCACACTGCTGGATTGCCCTCCCAGCGGATCAACAGATATCAAGGTGACTGAAATCAGGAAACTTCCACTTCCTGTTTTGAAGAAAGCCTCACCCACCACTTCTTTCTGGCCTGGTGATATCCAAATGCAAGCGTTCTGCTATATATCTGGATTGTGCAGTTTCCAAGTGGAAAGGAACTGTGCCAGGGCCAAGCTGGCTGAGGTGGGGGAAGGAATGAGCAGGACCAATATGGAAGCAACTTCAAACTCCCTGGCCCTGGCACAGCTATCTTCCAGCTGGGACCTGTGCCCACACTTCAACTGCTTGTCTCAAGCCCTCACTACTGAGCTCTGTTTTTCCCTATCCTTGCCCTCTCCATTCTCTGTCCTGCCAAGCGAGCCCCAGCATAACTTCCATCTGGATGGAAGCTGTACTTGAACAGAAGCCTTGAGGAGCAAAGGAAAGGGTGGGGGTAGGGAGAAGTGGCAGCAGCATAGGTACTGGTCTTCATGCATCTCCTCACTGCTCAGCCCCTGCATGAGCAAAGATGTAGGTAAAAACTAGATCCAGTGGCTCCACAGATGTAGGTAAAAACTAGATCTAGAGGCTTTGTTCCAGACCTCTGTTTTATAGGGTTAAGGACAAGTTAGATTATGGAAGCACCCAAAATATGAATAAAGCAGGAAAACGCTGTTAGACTCCAACTCCATGCAGCGCCCAATGACTAGGGAGATGATCCAATTTCTCATGGATCCTGTTACTCATTAGCCAGAGCAAGCAGGGAGCAAACGCCAACATGCATTGCTCACAGCAGCCTTATTCAGAATGGAGATGGCTTTGGGCCAGGTCCCAACAAACCAACAAACCGGGGACCTACCCTGAACATTAGTGTTTTTCCACATGTGTATACACTTTTTGATTTATGCTCATTAACATTTACTCCACCTTTTGCCCCTCCTTTGTTCCACCCATATCTCCTTCTATCTCAAGCTCCACCTCTTTTTACTGATTGTTTCATTAGCACGGGATTACCTATGCATTTCACTTATTTACATGTCTTTTTGCTATTTGCGCATGTCTAAGACCTTGACTTCACTTCTTCAGTCAATGGGCGGACTTTGACCAAAACCTGGAAGCTTCTTCACCAATCAACATTCACCTTTCGGCGCACGTTCATCTCAGATTCTGTTATCAGTTACGTGTTTTCTTTCACATTCCAGTTTGTGTTTTTTTTTTTTTTTTTTCAGTTCCATGTTGTACCATCTTCCACATTCCTGAGACTTCACCTCATTCACAGCACACAGACTTATGCAGACTCGCTGCTTTTTCAGAAAAAACGGTTCGCACAGTTAAGATGGTTACTTAGCATACTTAGCATAAGCAAATGGCTGGCTTAGCATAAGTATTCATAAGCAAAATCTTATATATAAGAGCTATATATCTTACAACACTACTATATTGTTAAGAATATGCTTGCCTAATGTCTTGCAGTGTTACTTTTAATATATCATTCTGTCTTGTGGTTAGCAGCTTTGCTGGCCGCAGGCTGACGCCTTGTATTCAGCTGCAGATTCAATGCTCTCCAATTTCCAAATATCGTCACCCTAACAAACACAACTCTGCCTTGCTAACAAATCATTATTCAAGTTCATTCTATTCATTTCTTACTGAATGATGCTATATTGATTTATCTTGGGTGCATTTGGAGACACCTATCACTTCACTATCTTGAAACTGCATACAACATTAAATACATAAAATCCTTTACAATAAACCTTCCTATCTACCACTTCCTTATCCAATTGATTCTTATTTAATCCACCTTACCTCTGTCCCTGTCATTCCACAAGGAATAGTTTTGGGTTCTGCAGCTGCCTTTGTCATGATAAAGAGTTGAAAACACAAGTCTACATAATCATCTAAAAGTGACTTTTTTATTCTGATCTTACTTGTTAAGGATTTATCACAGCTGATAGTGCTCCAGAGAATGTTGACCTCTACTCCAGATCTGGGTGTTAGGACCCTGCTGTAGCACTAATGAGTTGCACAAGGGAAAAGTAGTATCTAGTCCGCTGAATATTAAAGACTAAAACTCACTAATTATATGAAGATCTTGAAGTTTCTACTAAATGTTAATGTAATGTGTCACTAGCATTTTATTATATATAGTAAATGTTGCTTAGAGCTGCACAAGTCTAATAAGAAACTAATATGAAGCTGTCCCAAACTTAAAAGAATAGGTTCAAACTCCTGGCTTCCTGAAAGTGGAGAAAAACTAATGTTACCTACCTTTTGAACAAGAAACATGGTGAGTCCAAAAAGGAATCGAGACACTATTGCTTGAAGGATCAAATTTATGATGTCGTTAAAGCTTATAAAAGGAGTCAACATCCACATGAGCTTTTCAGTGTCCCTTCCTTGCTTATCCACATCACTTCCTTTTTCTTTAGATTAAGATTGTCATAATCTACAACAGGATTCTGCAATGCAGTTCTGAAAAAAATGACACATCACATATATACTCACACCTATATATCCCTACCAGATACCAGTTTGTGACTGACTTCATCTTCCTACCAAGTTCATTCTTTCTTTTGACTTAAGGCAGGTTTTGAATATTTGTCCTCATTACAATGGACTAGGGCCAAACACAGACATTATGCACAAATTAGTATAAGTGACCAAAAACCAGTCTAAACCTGTAGCAGAACAGAAGTTCAGTGTACATAGACCAATTTAAAAATGTCTAAGATAGACCTGGATTGATGTAGTATCAGGCTTAAGCTATTTAGTTTAGACTGGTCTATCTATCTTATGTAATAGATCCCAACTCAAGTGAAGTTGCAGTCTGCCAGGATCACAGGTGTCTTTGCAGCCCCCTGCTAACTCCAACTTGAAGGGAGGTATGCTAGCAGCCTGCCACTTGGCTGCTCCACCCTCAATCTGTCACAGAGCTGAGTCATCACAGTGGCTGATGCTGACTATAAAGTGAGGGGAGGGGAGCTCGACTGTGACCTGAACTTTGGTTGGGCTCCCTGGTGCTGCACCCATAAGCAGATTCAGTGCCAGGGAGCAAACTGGCCACAGAGGCCCATGTCTGTTCTTGATGAGGAAAGGGTGCTCTGTTGTGCCCCACAGCCCAATTACATTCCTAGGCACTGTGCCCACTCATGGGGATGTAGGTCCCTGGATGGGTGTACAGAAACCCAGCCAGGGTTTTCCCATGCGCCCCCATGAGCAGGCACAGTGCCAAGAAACATACCTGGTTGTGGGAGATGAGGAAGCACACTGCTTACCTGCAGTTGACAGATGCCAGCAGTGATGGGGGGAGGAAGTATGTTTGGCCCTTCCTGGCAGCCAGTGAGGGGTGGCCCTGCTGCTGGACTGTGCTTGACTATACTCAGCAGTGGGGAGCCTACTAGAACCTGCTGGCCCTGGCCAGCACAAGTAGCCTATGTGCCCCCTTCTCTTGCAACCCATTGAAGGGTAAATATCTGTTTGGCTCACTCCTGACCTAACTTTGGGTGTTTAAAGTGCAAATCTTAGACCACTTCTGCCATGAATGGCACACGCCCTCGGCATTGGGGGGGGCACAGCTGTGCTGGTGGTGGCGGGAGCCCAGTAGTGGTGGCGGCAGCATGGCGGCGGGGGGGTGGGGAGCAGAGAGCTACCACAGACACCACTGGCATTTGTTGGCAGCGAGGGTGGGTGGTGAACACCAACCATGGGCTGGCGACCACCTGCAGGCACTGCCAGCAGCAGAAGCAGCAGCAGTAGCCAGGGGCGATCATGGACCACCCACAAACACTGCTGGCAGCAGGGTGGCAAGCAGCGACCGTCCACAAGCACTGTTGACAGTGTCAGTGGCGCCTTTTTGCAGGGGATGCACATGCATGCACCCCCTACGCATTACCCCTGACTTCTGCCTTGGGCTTTTTGAACATCTATATCTGTCCAAAGTGTACGTGTGTTTCTGAAATCATATAAGATTTACATTGCTTCAAAGAAAAATAACCCCTTATATGGATTATACTTATACCACATGCCCTCATGATTTGTCATCCTTTTGTTCTCTACTAGAATAGAGTAGATAAAAAATACCAGTACTTCATGCGTCTCTTGATAGATTTGCTTTGGCTTATGTATAGACAAATAATGTGCAGAGTTTTTCCACTGACATTTTCCAGAGATAGGAAATCCCTCTGCCTCTAGGGTGAATCAATTTGAGATTGTCCCATGAGATCTGTGCCAGGATATGTAAGGTGAATTTTCTACCAGAGGCTGTGCAGGAAATCCATCAGCAGAGCCCCTAGAAAGAAAGCATTGACTCAGCACAATATTCCTTCCTCACCAGTCTTCATGGGCAGAACATTTTCAAATGGTGAGGATGTTGACGTTCATCCTCACATATAAAACATACATTTCTCTCCAGCTAAATATAAATTAGACTTTTTTTCCTGATATGCTACGGGTCTAGGAGGGTATTATTCAGTTTCAGAATGAAGCAAAGACAGAGATAACTATATAGCTGTGAAATAGGAGCTTCATTACCAGAAGCAGCTAAAAGATAGCAGAATTGCACAATAAAGGATAATTTGATTGGTCGAATATTCAGACCATTAAAAAGGAGAGGCTTTTTTAACACCAGTAGAATGAAGAGTTTAGAAGGGGTCAGGTAGACGAGAATGAGCCATAAAGCTAATTGACTCCATTGGCACTACCTGACGAGAAATGCTGCTGCCACTGCAAGGTAATTGGTTTTAAACTTTGGGTGGAACAGGAATCAAGGCACCCCCACCTCAGTGGATCTGCCCCTGCCAGTCTCCGATACTTATGGATAGTCTGGCTCATTACTGATATTTCTATAGAGAGGAAGTTATCAGTGCAAGTTTCCACATCCATGTTACTTTTATAGCTTCCTTTCTTAGCATCTTTTAATTGAAGAAATAAGCTTTTAAAATTTAAAACTAAAACTTTGTTGAATCAAGCTTGGCACTAACTTACCCATGGTTTATGCTGCACTGGCCTATGTACAGCCTATACTTCCTCTCTGCCATTTGTCCTTCACCCCACTGTTGTAGTGGCCAAGGATTTAATTCAGACTAGACATCAGGAGGCGCTACTTCACTGTCAGGGCAGCGAGGATCTAGAACCAACTTCCAAGAGAGGTGGTGCTGGCTCCTACCCTGCGGGTCTTTAAGAAGAGGCTAGATGAACACCTTGCTGGGGACGTTTGACCCCAGTACTTTTTCCTGCCATGGCAGGGGGTCAGGCTTGATAATCTGCTCAGGTCCCTTCCGAACTATGAAGAACATATTCTAATAATGCACAGTGTCAGTTCTTTCCTGTCTCTCTCTCTCTCTGTTTTTGTTGATTTTTAAAAAAAAAAAAAAAAAGTTTTCCCTGATGGGTTCTCTAGCTGCATTGTCTTCATCCATTAGTTGTAAGCATAGAGACTGGGGATTTGCTAATCCATATTGTCAATAAAAATGAACTAATTAAGTCAGAGACATAATAATGTCATGTTATCATAAGAGAGCTCCGAGAGAGATAAGATAAAGGAGTAATAAACCCCTGGAAACTGGGGTTTAGCAAGGATCTGCCAACAGAACTTAAAATACAGCATTGTGATCCCAATGATGCAATGGGATGTTTAGTTAGCCGGTTGTTGCTGATAAATTTTAAGCAAAATAAAGATTCGAGTTTTGATACAATGGTAACAGCAGAGTCATTAGATTCAGAAATTGATTATTCTTAATGACTTTAGTGTCCCAGGTGGTTTTATAAACTATTTATGGAAGCTGTTCAGAGAATTTGAATTGTCAAGTGTAATTGTGCTGGTAAAGTTAGTCTGTGTAATTCAGAAAACCTGTGCTCAGTGTGAGGCAAAACTTGAACGAGAAAAAATTGCTGCATTATAAAAACTGCAACTTAGCATCTATAAGTAATATTTTAAAATTCTTCCAATCCTACTTTACACCTAAAGTATAACAGATGAGCATATAATTCATGGGAGACATGGGGATAGAACAGGAGTGGCCAAACTGAGGAGGAGCCAGAATTTAGGAACGTGCATTGCTGAAGAGCCACAGTAATATGCAATATGCGAGTAGTCGCATCGTGTGACGTTATGTAATGGCTGTGGAAGCTGGTCACCATGTGCTTATGCAAAGATTCAAGGAGACATATACATTAACTTCTGAAGAGCCGTATGTGGCTCCAGAGCTGCTTGTTGACCACCCCTGGGCTAGGAGGAGAAAAGAACTCTCACTTTTTTTCATTCTGCCGAGAAAAAGGTACTTCTTTCAATTCACAAGTTTTTTGAAAAACGTCTCCTGCCAGCACCTTTTTTACACTGCTCACTTTCCTATTAACATTCCATTAAGAGATCTAACAAGGTTCAGAAATCAGTTTTGGGGAGCAAAATTCAAGGCATTAATCAAATGAAGGGAGCACTGGCATCTCTTCAAAGGACCAATGTTGGAATGCTTTCAATCGTCCAAAAGGGATTTTGGATGGGCGAAATTCTGAGGTCTCGCTGAGCTACTATGGAAATGACAATTTCCCTCCTGGTGCTAAAAGACTGCTAATGGAGGTGGAGCTTTCAAAGCTTTCCACCCTGTTGAATTCCTCCATTGGCTCTTAAGTGTGTAATGTAAATTAGTTGTTTCCTTGCAAATTGTTTTAAGATACCTTAAATGACAGGTCTTGCGATAGCTCAGTCCTATTAAGTTAACTTATTTCAGGATATGCCAACCATATATTCTGTAAAATTTAAGAATAATTGAATGAAATATATTAGTTCTATAAACTTTACTGAAAAGTCAATTAATAGTGGAATAAAATTATGTATTAGCATCAATTCAATACATAGGTGAGGGTCTTCTGGCCTTCAGTCTGATTTCTTCTTTTTTTTCCCCCTAACAGTTTTGCTAATCTATCTTTCATTCTTTGTTTTTTTTCCCACTAGAGTATATGGTTGGGCTCTCAGATCTTCTGTTTTCCTCCTCTTTAAGTCACTGGCACCTTCTTTCTTTCTTTCAGTTCTTTCATGTCTTTCCAAATCATATCTCAATCTTACCCTTCATTTTATCCCCTTTCATTTGATTTTCTTTGTTTATCTCCATCACTGTCTTGCTGCACTTCCTTTTTCACTCTGCATGACATGCCCTAGAAGTCACAGTTTGGCTTTCCTGGGTTTTTTTTAACAGTTTTCTTTTTGCCTGACCATTTGCAGAGTTGGTTATTTCTGTGCCCCTCTTGATGAAAACACCAAAATCCACCTTGGCATGCTCCCCTCAGTTGGCTTACATGCCCTTTTGTCCTTCTTTTTCATAACCCAAGCTTCTATTCCATGCAACAACACCCACAGTAGAATTTTATTATCAATTTCCTGGTATATTTTTGTTGTATGCAATATACTAATCTTCTTTTCATTTCTTCCACTCCATTCTAAAACCCTCTTTCAGTTCTTGATTACAGCTGCCTTTGTCACTTAATATTGATAGCAAATACTTGAATGTCTGCACTTGGTCTGCATTTGCTTTCCTATCTTTTATTATGCCTTCCCGTGATGCCTTGCAACCTCTGGGATGCCTTGTTGTGTTGAAAGGAAGTCTGAAAATAAAGATGTAAGGGTTAGCAGAAATATTTTCCTCTGTCATCCCTGCCATTATAACAAGATCATTCATTCAAAACATCCATTGTTGTTATAAATAGTCATAGTTTTGAACCCAAACTTTGTCAAACTATTCTGTCACTTTCCCCATGTGGTTCTGACAACTATTATAGTCTTTACATTTACTTCTATAGCCTTTTCAGTCTTTTCCAGTACTACTCTCTTATGCAAAAATAGTATGCTACCTTAAGCTGCTTTTTCCATATCTGCAAATATGTAAATCCAGTTTATTTCCCTCTGGGAACTTGTATCTGTGGTTCCTTTACCTCATTTGATGTATCTTAGTTACTTGGCTGACATATGAAGTGACTATATTGTTGTCAAACTTGCATATTGATCCAGATATGAAAGAAAGTACTGAGAATTCAAAACTAAATGAGAACATATATTCAGGCATGATTGCCAGAATGTAGATCATTGTTTGTATGTTGACATCATTCATTTTTGAACTGCTGCATTGCAAACTTACCCTGCTCTACTAAGATATCCTCTGAATTTGTTTATATTGAAAGAATAAGAAGATATGCTATCTATATATGAAAATGTTTGTTTGTGTGGTATTAAAACTGGGCATCAGTAGAATTCCAATACAGTCTTCTGATTACCATAGATTCCAATTAAGATGTTACAAAGAAATGATTACACTTGCATATTGTTGCAGAAATTCACCAGCATTAATATGCCATATTTCTTAAATTTGTAGACTCTGAGGAATTCTAGAAGGGTCTATATCTATGAACTTTGTATTGGCTAAAGCTTAAAGCATGGACAAGAAGATTGCTTGGACTTTTTCTTTAAAAAAAGTAAATAAAATAGTGCTACTGTAAAATGGTTCAGAATAGGAACAAGTTCTTCAGGATTCAGCGTATACTGAGACTCAGCTTGAGACTCACTAAATCAAGGTGGTAGACTAGTGATTGTGTTCACTTTAACAAGCATGCCATTGTCTTGTTAAACAAAGGAACAGAAAGTTAATGAGTTGTTTTAATAATTCTATATGGCTTCCAAGGTCATCCAAGTTGATTTGCATTTTCATAATGTTGTCTAGGGTTCATAAAGCAGAGAGAACTATTTTGATAGATCCAAGAGGGATGTGGCTAACCTTGAGAGGGTCAAGAGGAGGGCCACTTGCATGACCAGGAGGCAGCAGGCCAGGCCCTATGAAGATAGACTAAAGGTCCTGAACCTATTCAGCCTCCACAAAAGACCAAGAGGGGATCTGGTGGCTGTCTATAAACTCACCAGGGGGAACCAGCACAAGGTGAGGTTCTGTTCCCCTGGGCACCACCTGGGATGAAAAGGAATAGAAGCCACAAATTGATTGACAGTAGGGTATGGCTTGATATTAGCAGGCATTACTTTACGGTTAGGGCTGCCAGGCTCTGGAATGGGTTCCCAAGGGAGGTGGTGCTCTCCCCTACCTTGGGGGTCTTCAAGAGGAGGTTGGATAGATATCTGGCTGGGGTATTATGATCCCAACAATCATTCCTGCCCAGGGCAGGGGGTCAGACTTGATGATCTGTTCAGGTCCCTTTCGATGCTGGAAACTATGAAACTGTAAATGGAAATAGTGAGGAAAGTACTTTTTTCCTACTTGAGGAATTGAATACTGTCAAAGATCCAGATTACAAATCTTTCCAAGAAAAGGTGGTCAATGACAGACCACTCAACCCAGAGAGGACCCCTGCAATAAGACTCTGTAAGACTTGAGAAACGTTTTTTTCAGTCTACCCCCTCCACCATTGCAGACCATTGTATGGGTTTGTGTGCATGTATCTTCTTTCTCTCTCAATGTTGCAACCCCCCTCCAGCCCCTTTTCCCACACCTGGGCTTAATTGGCTAACTTTGTATTTTTTGTAACCTAGTTGCCTTCCCTTCCTTATCCCCGTCACTCTTATGTTAGTCCCTCACTCAGGCACTCTGTATTTCCCTTCTGGCTTTATGATATTTTGGGTTCATGACTCATCATAACATTTACTAATAACATTCTTTGAAAGGAAGAAGCAATATTTCCACCAAATGCTCTAGATTTATTTATTGGCCGACAAGTATTGCCTCTCTTTATCCTGACTCAATTTCGGTGATCTTTGTAAAGTAAATGCTGGGTGAATATAGCACTGTACTTTCCTTGATTGCTTTGTGTTCTTGAGTACCAAGATTATTGATGGCCAGCCCATCTTGTCTTCAACATACCCAAAGTTGTTGAAGATAGAGGGCAATGAAATAGAACTTTCCAATGCCTCACACAAGAGAGTTGTCCATATAATGAAAACCTTGATCAATACTAATCTGTGATTTCTTTCTTTCATAAGAGTATGCAGTAGAGGTATGCAAAGCAGGCCTATTGCTTGAGAGCACTGTCCTTGATCTGATTCAGCTGAATCCAAATCTGAAGATTTGATGCTGATTCAGAGAATCAGTGATTTGGACATAGACACAGCTTTAAAAAAATTTTTTCTACATACCTTGAGGCAGCAGGCATGGCTTGTAATTTCTGTGTTGCTGGGGTGCATGGAGCATCCCACAGGAGTGTGGAGGGGCCCTCCACATGCTCGGCAGTGAACCCAGAAGTGGACCAGAAGTACTTCCAGTCCATTTCTGGGTCTGCTGGGGAGCATGCCACCCCCCCCCCCCCACTGCACCCTCCTGGCTCAGGGGGACCCCAGGTGCCACTCCAGACCCAGGAGGCACCAGTCGCTGAGGTGGGGAGCATGTGGAGTCCCCCAGCATGCTCCCTGGCAGTCCCTGGAAATACTTCTGGTCCACTTCCAGGTCTGCTGCCAGGTACACTGTGGAGCCCCCCACACTTCTACGTGACATGCCATGAGCCCCAGCATCGCAGAATTCATACCTAGAGGTATGTAGAAAAAACGTTTAAAGCTGTCTCTTTGTCCACATCTCCAAATTTTTCTGAATCAATTTGGAGGGTTCTAATTCGATTTGGAGAGATTAAAGGGGTCCTCTGATTTGATTCGGCCACCAAATTGGGCTGAATTTCTACCAAATTGAAGCAGGGACTGAAGCTTCGTACAGCCCTAGTAAGCAGCCCTGATTCCATCTCCATGTGGACAAGTCACCAGGTATTGTTTGTGGTCTATGTTACTACCCTTAGGAGTTTAAGTCAACTTTTTCTTTTAAGGGGATTTACAGAAAGGTTAGTGCTAATTCTGTTGAATCTTAATTTCAGTTTAACGAACCTTGGGAAGGTCTCTAGGATTTCTGAAAAAATTTCTTGTTCTTCACTCCTCCCATATTCTTGCAAGTGAAGTGAACTGTCAGGAGAACTTTAGCTTTTGCCTAGTAGGTAGATATTCCAGAAGCTCTACTCCAAATAGTTTTGCCAATTCAAAGCTAGATTTTTCAGTTCCAGCAGGTGGGGTTTCCTTATTATTTAAAGGAGCCCTTGCTCATATTTGGGGGACTTTCCAGCAAAGGGAAAATTCACTAACAGAGAGTGGACTTCCCTCAGCCTTGTGTATGAAAGACAGGATGTTGTTCACACACAAAGCTAGCTTGTTTACAAATTCTGGATCCACCTATGGCTTAAAGGGACTGCAGGAGCGGTGACTGGTGCCGCAAAGGAGGCTGAACTCCTGTTTCCCTGCACCCGTGAGGATAGACAGACCACACTGTAGGAGCAGCAGCTGGGAACTTTACGTCTGTGAATCAGATAAGAAGTCCCCAGTGGGCCTTGCTCTCAATGTATCCTGGTTTGAGCAGGGCTGAATCAACTCTGGAGCTCCATCCTTCGCTGTGGATTACCTGCAGACAGCAGGCAAAAGAGATGTACAGTGAGGGGGGATATGATATGCTGCAGAGCACAGAGAGGAAAGGGAAGGTGGAATTCTTACCCATTGCAGGGATTTAAAATGTCCCTGGCTGCTGGGACACATTCACTTGCACTTATCACACATTCATATTCACTAATCTACCACCTTGGTTTAGTGAGTCTCAAGCTGAGTCTCAAAATACACTAAATCATGAAAAGCTCTTTACTATTCTGAGCCATTTTAGTCATGCTATTTCTTTTTAAAAAATCCAAGAAATCTTGTTGTTCACAACTTGAGCCTTAAACAACACAGTCTATAGATTTAGTCCTTCTAGAATTCCTCAGTCTACAAATTTAAGAAATTTGAGTACCACACAAGCAAATATTTTCTTATCTGTATATATCATATCTTCCTATTTCTTTCAATATAAACAAATTCAGGGGATATCTTAGTGAAACAGGATGAAACCTGAAAGGGGGGTGAAACTGTCACTATACACCCTTTGGATCTGCCCCGATCAGAGCCGCATCCATGCAGAACACAAAAAAGCAATAGGTTTATCTCAAAAGACCTGTGAACTTCTACATGTTATTAATGAGGTCAGCTCTCTTGGCAGCACCTCAGAGATGGGAAGTTTAACAAGCTGACCAACCACAGAAGGCAACTGGAAGAGGAATGGAGAAATTGCATCTCTAAGAATACTTTTCAAGATGAAAATCTTCTTTTGTAGAGGTATGGGGTGTGAGAGGGTATTGACAAACAAATAAAAACCAATAGGACCTTAAGAATGTTAAGGATTGGGTGGAGGGAAGGAGATAAAATGAGACCAATGTTATGGGGGTAGGAAAGAACTGAAGACTGACAGGAGGACACTAGAGAAAAAAGATATATTTGAAGGGACCTAAGGATTTAGAGGGCAATAGAATCCTGAAAGGATGAATGATGGGTTGCCAGAGACGTGACGAGTTGGTCTGTCTTTATGATGTTTGGGTAGTTTCAGGCTAACAGAAGATAAGAAGTGAAAGGATGGGTACAGGAAATTACAAAGGCAACCCAAGAGTAGGTTGCTGTAATTTTCAGGAGCAATTGCTATATTTGCCTATCTCCAGTTAGGTTGGAAATACCACAAGAATAGCATGTCTTCCCATGTTTCAGAAAAACATTTTCTACTTCCAAAAAATTTTTAATGCCTAGAAATTTAAAATAGTCTTTACTAGTCTTGCTAATTTTAAGATGGAAAAACTAAAACTTGTTTTCTTTCAAAAGTCTGTGAAGCTATGAGGTGACTTTCATTTGGGTAAATGTTTTGATGAGGAATCTTTTATAAAGAGGAGTAGCTGTCATGAATTTCATGGAAAACCATGCATGTTCCTGTTCTTTTGAAACCTTCACTTCAGAAGGAAAGTCAACTTTAGAGCTAGAATGTGCTTTTTATGGTCTAGTTGTTACTGCTGCCACAGATTCTATTTGAAGCAGGATTAATAAAGCTTTACTTAACTCACAGTAAACCTAAAAAGTACAGCAGGTAAACAACTTTCAAGAGGCAAAGAAAGTCAACAGTGTACAAGGATTACTTTGCCTTTCAGTAAAGTGCTGGATTTTGCCACAAAACAGTCACTAAACATCTCGCAGAAAACTTCTTTCTTTGCTGGAAAGGGTTGAACTGAAACATTTACCATGGCCCACACAGAATCCCATGGGGCTTTTTCTCCGTCCACCACGTGCACTCACAATTTTAAACTAAGATTTCATCTCCTTTCATGTAGATTACTTATTTTAACTTCTCATAATTAATAAATGTTAGAAGATGGAAAATGTTATAGAAAGTGTGTGCTAAAGTGCTTAATGATTTTGGAAATTGAACCTTGGGAGTCTGAGAGAGTTCAGTAGCCCCTGTCCACTGGTGTTGAATACACTGGTATGATCTAGTGCAGAGGTCCATATCATCCAGTCCATGGGTCTCCCTCCAGGTCCAGAAATTTGGCAGCAAGGTAGCAACAATTAATGCTGTCACCATTCCTCTGCCATCAAAGCTCCCCTTGGACACTGGTAGGCAAGATTACATGGCCTCACAGGTAGAATCTGGCAATTAGGCCTGTAAGAAAAGGGAACTATTAAATTTGGATTCAGCTGATTTGGATGCCAGTGATTCAATTCAGAGATTTGAATCACTTTTCTGATTTGATTTGTCCAAATAGGCTTTGGAAGATTTGAAGCTGATTCTGAGATTCAGCCATAGAGTATAATAGGGAATCAATGAAATGTCTATAACTTTGCTGAGTTTTTTTTTTGTTTCTTGTTTTTTTTTTTTTTTGGCTGGCTGATTCAGATGAAGGTTGCAGGGGTTGTAGCCTCTGCTGAGAACATGAAGCCTGCCAAGTTTCAAGGTGATAGGTGCAGGCGTTTCTGGGAAACTGTACCTAAAACTGCTGACAAGCAAAACTCATGTCATGTGTATGTTAAGCCTCAGTGGGATGAAAACTGCAGGGGTGATGGCACCTGCTGAGGCCACAAAGCCTACCAGCTGTCAAGGAGATGGGTGCAGGGTGGGTCTGGAGTCTGGGGCCCTGCACCTCTGCCTGCTAACAGGCAACACTCATGACATGTGTTCTTGTGCAACTGGGCATGGGGGTGGAGTGGGGGTGAGAAACTACTGCTAGCCTGGCTGCTAGGCCCTGCTGTGGCCATGAATCCTGCCAGCTCTCAAGGAGATGGGTGCAGGGGAAATCTGGGTTCTGGGGACCTGTACCTCTGGCCACAGGTAGATAAAACACATGAGATGGGGGGTGCCACTGCATGCGTTCAGGTGTGCCCTTCCTGGCGCTGGGGCCTCTGCACAACACAGCAGCGAGCCTCCTCCTCCCCTACAGCCTTGGTCCAGTCACTCACTATAAATGGCAGCAGGTAAAAATATCTTAAGTGACTTGGCAGTCAGCACCAGCAGCATATAAGGTAGCCAAGCTGAATTCCACAGAGCCTTTCTTTTTATAAAGGAATTGAAAGCAAGAAGCAAAGATGTTGTGTTGGATATGTTACACATGGTGGGTGATGGCTTATGTGTTTTTGTTTATATGTTTATTCCAGGTTTTTTTCATAATAAGTTAGAGAGATTTATTTTAAGAAGCTTTAGGGTTGAAAAACCCTCTGTCAGGCTGAGGAAGCACCTGAAGTTGGTGCATCTCCTGGTCCTGGATGGAAGAAATAGTAAAGAAGCTAGAGGTTGGACTGGCATGCAATGCAGACAAGAAAGCCAGTCAGCAGAACTGGAAATGAAGTTTTCAGGGGGTGAGGGACAGGCTGGGGTGTGGGGTAGGAAGGGGGATGTAACAGCACTGGTAAAAGTGCAGGGGTACTTGGTGTCCCCTGCTGGCTGGTATGGTGCAGTGAGTGCCTTATCCAGCTGATAGCAGGGCAGTAACTGTTTTTTGTTGTTTTTTGTTTGTCTGTTTGTTTTTAAACCTTAAAAAAAGGAAATGGGTGCAGACAGAGTGAGGAGGGTGGCACTCAGTCCATCTGCAGGTGGAGCTTGGGGAACCCCAGCAGTGGTAGGTTCAGTTTCAAGAACACCAGCTGCTCCACCAAGCCAGGATTCAAGCAGGTGTGGTGGGGTGTCACAACATCCACCCTCTCACTTGGAATACTGGTTGGTGGACAAGACGGGTATTGCCAGGCAACCATGTCTAGATCCTGCCACATCTGGCTGCGGCTTGCCCAGTAGACCAAGGGGTTGCAGTCCGGTGGCTCCGCATCCTCAGAGAGATAGATAGTCACAAAAGCCTCAGTGCTGTGTGTCCCAGGCTGGGGTCTGGTGTGTTTGGACCCCAGCATAGAAGCCATGCCCTTGGCCCACATTGGCAGTGGCTGATGTGGAGGAGGCTGACTGATGCTGGTGACAGTGCTGCTGCTGGGAGTGCTGGTATGGGAAAGTGGATCCTCCTCTTCCACATCCCCTTGCCTCTGCCCTTCAGCCTCCCTGACTTGTTGACTAGTACATGCTAGTGATCAAGGGTTTTGGTACTGTCATTGCACATGCTCCTCTTCACCCTCGGGTTGCACATGTCCTCTAGCATGTGGACTGTACTGGACTGCAAGGGATCCAGCCGTCTCCTGATGCCCCCCTTTAGCCACCTCACCAGTGCCTGCACGTCTGGTAAAAGCAGCATGTCCCAGCCAGAAACAGCGATCCCCTGGAACTTCTTTTAGTTCTCAAGTTCCCTCATTATGGGAATCACCTGGCTGGGAAGGGCACTGCCAGCGCTGAGGATCTTGGTGGCCTCAAGGACGGGCTTGAGGACCACCAAGATCTGAAAGATGGTACCCCACTCAGCTCTTTTCAGGGGGCCACTCATCCCAATCTCCCCAAACAAGGTCATTTCATAGATGGCTTCTGTTGCTGCACCAGCCTGTTGAGCATCAGGTATATGGCGTTCCACTGAGTCTCCACATCCTGCATGATTCTGTTCTGCGGGTTGCTCATCTCTGCCTCTTTCTCCCACAGCATCTTGCCCTACTTGATGCTGCAGTGGAACTAGCCCACCACCTTCCTGCATTTTGAAATCACCTGGCTTGTAGCAGTAGTGGTGGTGATGCCATCACCAGTAGCCCTGTCCCCCGCCAAGGTATCCGTCACTATGAGGTGTGGCCTGTGTGCCACATTGCAGATGCCAACAAAGTTGACATTACGGACAGCCTTCACGATATTGTTCATGGTCACTGACAACAGGACCCCATGGGTGAGCTCAGCCTGCCCAGTGACCCACCTCTGCACCATGCAGCTCATGGCCCCCATAATCTCCGTTGCCATGTGGCATCCAGCACCTCAGCTTGGACAAGAGCCCAATGATGGCCTGACTGATTGCACCAGTGCCTTGTGAGGGAGAGGTAGACATTATTACCCCCCAGCTGCTCCAGATGTCCAAGGTGAAGTGCAAGGCTACCTGTGACCTTGCCTTGTGCAGCTGCTCCCTCAAGTACTCCCTGCATGCCTCATACAGGGAGGGCACCACCATCCTGCTAAAGGGTAGTGTGTGCAGACACTTGGAAAGACGGGGCCAGAAGCACTGTGAGCTGCCTGAACCCTGGCCATTCAACTAGGGGGAAGGGCTGGCTATCCAGAGCAAGCATATTCCCAGTGTTCTAGGTGATCTCGCTTGCCTTTGCAACTCGCCCCCCACATTCTGTCTGAAGCTTTCTGCCACTGTTCCAGGGTGAGCTGCCTCTGCTTTGGGAGGAAAGGGGCTTTGGAGCTAGCCAGGATTTCCCTTTCAGCATGCTCACATTGGTGTCAGGCTGAGCAGCAAGAAGGGCAAGGGCATGATGCCTCCTGAGATGCAACGGCATCGCTGTGGTGGAAAAGTGTTTCATGTCCTTGCCCTGACTGATGTGCCTTTGGCAGTGCTGGCAAATAGCAAACTTGGGATCATCTGACAGATCAAAATGCTCCCACACTCTGCTACATGCCCTCTTCTGGCTTGAGAGTGGGGATGCCGCTTTATCCCCCTCCTCAGCAGGAGGAGCTGCCTCAGCTGAGCCACTTGCCTAAGCCTGTACAACCTCAACCTCCTCCGAGGTGCTGCTTTCCAGAGAAGGAGACCTGGGTCTAGGGGAAAAGTTGAAGGGTGTGGAACACAAACTCTGATTCCCCCTCGGTCCCCAGAATTGTTCAAGCCAGGGTGATCAGGTCCCTTGGTATCAGCTCCTCCTCTGGCAGTGAGAGGCTCATGGTGGGAGATTACATTGGGGTGGAGGAGAGAGTGATTCTGCTACTGGTGCCTATTTCTGGACTTAAGGGAGGTGGTGCAGGTGAAGGGACATCACATGCAGACACTGCTTTCACCTTCTTCCTTCCACTGACAGCAGAAGGGTCATGGCTGCTTGTGAAGAGAACGTGTCTATGCTGGGGGACGGGGGGGGGACTTGCAGCTCTAGCTCTCCCCTGACCCCCTCTCCCTCCCCTGCCAGAAGACCTGGCACCTGTCTTTCCAGCACGCTTCATATTAATCTTTCCTGAGCTGTAAAAGGTGTGTGTGACTTCTGTGTTTTGCTTACTCTCTGTGTTGTTGTCTGTGTGTACTGGAGCCTGGTATGCCGACTCCTGATTATGATTCTTAATAATAACTCTATAAAAATATGTGCTGTGTATTGTTGTCTTCTTCTGAGCTGTGATATTATGTGACTGCATGACTTTTCTGTCTGTTGCTTACTCTCTGTTGTGTGCGTGTGGACTGGAACCTGGTATGCTGACTCCTTATTATGGTTATTAATATTAACTATATGTGATGTCTTCTTGTGTGATGTGCTGTTAATTTGAATGTGTGATGACTACTTGTTCTTCTGTGTAGCATACCTAAAATAATATATCTCCTTCTTTTTGGACTCTGAGTCCTGTGTTGTGTTAATCTCTCAACCTGAATCTCTATCTGACTTCTTCTGTGTTCTCTGTAGTCTGTATGTAAACTAACTATAATAATAATAATAACAACTACTGTATATAATCTGAATCTCTTCTTCTATGAATAGAGTGGGGCCCCGAGAGAGACACGCCTGGGCCAAGGGTTAGCGAGGAGTGAGTTAGGGTACTTCTGGAGAGGCTGGACGTGTTCAAGTCCGCTGGTGCGGACGATCTTCACCCTAGGGTTCTACAGGAACTGGCTGAGGTCATTGCGGGACCCCTGGCGCGGCTCTATGAGCACTCGTGGTGCTCTGGCGAGGTGCTGGAGGACTGGAAGAGGGCCAATGTGGTCCCTATCTTCAAAAAGGGAAAAAAAGAGGACCCGGGAAATTACAGGCCAGTTAGTCTGACCTCAATCCCGGGTAAGCTCTTTGAAAAAATTATCCTGGCACACATCCAGGAGGGCCTTGCGGGGGAATGCATGCTCAGGGGCAACCAACATGGGTTCATCAGTGGCAGGTCTTGTCAGACCAACCTGGTGGCCTTTTACGATCAGGTCACCAAATCATTAGATGCAGGGGTTGCTGTGGATGTAGTCTTTTTGGACTTCCGGAAGGCTTTCGACACTGTCTCTCACCCTGTCCTCATCAAAAAGCTGGGAGACTGTGGTGTCGATGCCCACACGGTCAAATGGGTCGCCAACTGGTTGGAGGGCTGCACCCAGAGGGTGGTAGTGGATGGGTTCTTCTCGACCTGGAAGGACGTGGGCAGTGGGGTTCCGCAGGGCTCGGTCCTCGGGCCTGCACTGTTCAACATCTTCATCAGTGACTTGGATGAGGGGGTAGAAAGCACCCTGTTCAAGTTTGCTGATGACACTAAGATGTGGGGGGATGTGGGTGCACTAGAAGGGTGCAATAGGCTACAAACTGACCTTGACAGGTTGCAACGGTGGGCGGATGAGAATAGGATGGGGTTTAACACTGATAAGTGCAAGGTGTTGCACATGGGGAGGAAGAACCGGCACCACACTTACAGGTTGGGGAACTCCCCTCTTGCCAGCACGGAGACGGAAAAGGATCTTGGAGTCGTCATTGACTCCACGATGAACATGGGCCGGCAGTGTGGGGAGGCAGTCAAGAAGGCCAATCGTACCCTGTCATGCATCCACAGATGCATCTCGAGCAGGTCCAGGGAGGTGATCCTCCCCCTCTATGCGGCACTGGTCAGGCCGCAGCTGGAGTACTGCGTCCAGTTCTGGGCGCCACACTTCAAGAGGGACGTGGACAATATGGAAAGAGTTCAGAGGAGGGCCACTCGTATGATCAGGGGTCAGCAGGGCAGGCCTTATGAGGAGAGGCTACGGGACCTGAACCTGTTTAGCCTCCACAAGAGAAGGTTAAGGGGGGACCTTGTGGCCTGCTACAAACTGGTCAGGGGGGATCAGCAGGTATTGGGGGAGTCCCTGTTCCCCCGTGCGCTGCCAGGAGTGACCAGGAATAACGGTCACAAACTGGCGGAGGGTAAGTTTAGATTAGATATTAGGAGACGCTACTTCACAGTCAGGGCGGCTAGGGCCTGGAACCAGCTTCCAGGGGAAGTGGTGCAGGCTCCTAGCCTGGGGATTTTTAAAAGGAAGTTAGATGAGCACCTTGCCGGGGTCATCTGACCCCGGTGCTCTTTCCTGCTAAGGCAGGGGGTCGGACTAGATGATCTACCTAGGTCCCTTCCGACTCTAGCTACTATGAAACTATCTGATTTTTCTTTGTGTGTGTAAGTGTGTGCAATGTGTGCCTCCCTACACAGTGATGGATTACACTGCCAGGGAAAACACTGAGATTTTTCTTTTGAGAAGTATGGGGGGGGGAGGGCCAATATAAATTGAAATAAATGAATTGGAAGTAGACAGATGCTAAACTAAGCTATATCCTGTTCAATCCTTTAACAGCAAAAAGTAGCAGGCCACTGACTAGGAAGCCAGGCCAGTAGCCACAGTACCTTTGAGACACTGTTGCTTAGGCAGAAACAGCTCAGGAAAGGGACAGAGAAGCATGCACACAGAGGCTTTTATGCTGTTTCTATGTCCCTCCTCCCAGACACTGATTGTAAGGGCAGTTTGTTTCCCCTGTGAAGACTGCCCTCCGAATCGCCAAATCTTTTTCCAAATTGATTCAGATTCAGAATTGATTTGGAAAGTTTTAAGCTTCTAGTGATTTGGATTCGGCCTCCAAATCGGGCCAAATCTTCTCCGAATCAAACCATGAATTAAAGCTTTGCACAGCCCTCCTGGCTATACACTGAGCACCACTGTTCTAAGGAAACATCACTTCTCTTTCAGGGAAAAGTGTAAATGGTATGCCACACTTCCTGGAGGTGATTGCTAGTATTCTTTGATGGGGTATACATGCCCTAATTTTCTGCCTTTTTAAATTGAGCACAGTATATTGATTCATACAATGCTAAGTATATAATAACTACACTTCAGAGAATATTGCTGATCTGGAGTCTTGTGACCCTCTTGTAACATCCATAATGTACTGTTGTCTTATAAAATGCAAAGAAGTGACATGGATACATGTAAGCATCTTGATTCCTGACAAATGTATAGTGTACATAGTCATTTCTATAATGACTTCATGAGAGACAGGCCACATTGGGCATTATGTCTGAAGTTTCATCTATTTTATGAGCAAAAGACTTCCTTTGGTTTGCTAAAACGGGGATAATTAAGTAACACTCATAACAGTATAGAGCTTTCCAAATAAGCATTTTTGTTTTAATTATTTATGGTGCTATATCATTAGGAGATGAATCAAACTTTTAAAAATTCCTTACTGTGTTAAGTCTATAATAATTAGCCAGTTCTTTCTACAAATTATGTAGTGAAGTAACCACACACAAAAGCAAATTGCAGAGGGGAATTGACTTGCCAGACAAACCATAAAACTGTTGTGAGTCAAGTAATCTGTGTTTATATGGAGAACTGTGCAGTGATTTGTGTGTATGTGTTTGTATCCATGTTGTCCCTGCCAGGCAGACTACTGGAAATTTAGGAACCTTGGGATTTCCAGAAGTTGTTGTGCAGCGGGGTTAGGAAAAGTCATTTTATTCCCATGAAAACTATCACAATGTCAAAGATTTTTTTTTCCTGTTTTGGTGAATCAAAGATCTGTCATTTTTGGTTGTAGGGGGACAGATCAAGAGCTATCTACAGCAGAAGAGTCCATTTTCCGGTGGCTAGAGCATTCAAATAGGATGTGGGGGAGAGAGGCTGAAGCTTCTAGTCAAATTAAATCAGATCAAAGTTTTGAACATTTAATCTCCAATATCCAAGGTGAGGGCTGAGGTATTTTGATGGCCCTTCTTATTTTTACCAGAAATTTTGCCATTTGAGATACATATTTGATGCACAAGATTGTCTGGGATTGGGGAAAGTTCTGGCTTTCTGACAAAGCATGTTTTCATAAGAAAGCTTCTAACCCACTCTAACTAGAGCTACTGGGCCTTCCAGTCTCCATTCTTTGTGATGAAAGCATTTTACAAAGCCATCTCATGGCCTCCAGAGTTGGGAATAACAAGTTGTTGCATTTCATTTCCCAAAAAAAAAAAAAAATTCCAAATAAAAAAGTGGAACACTTTTTCCAATTCTCCTGGTACTAAGAAGTAATAAAAAGAATATCTGTTTCATCAGGACATTTTAGAAACTTTTGCTAGGCAATGGAATGAATGCAATAAACTTTTTTTTATTACTAATATTTTCCACTTAATATAAGTTCTGAGTCTTTGACCAGCCCTACTTAACCCTCTGTGTTCATTCCCTTCCCATACCACCCCCCCAAGCCTTCAGTAGGTGATGAAATAATTTTTAAATCCCAGAATTATTGTCATGCTTCTTTTATTAATGTTTTCAAATTACTTTGAGGTCTTTGCACTGAAGACATCATCAAAGTTTGAGATGTTGAACACTTGGCAATTCTCACTTAAGTTCCATAATATCTTGCAGTTTAGGTCATGGTTTCAATGGTTTTTGATCTCATTTAAGAGGTCAACATTTGCTGCAACCCCTCAAATACTATTTTACTAATTTTAAGGGCACAGGCAGAAGTGCACTTCCCCAGTCTAACTCATGGTGCTTCACGCACGGTTCCATGAGTTCGACAGATCCTCCCAACCCAACATATATTAGTTTGGGGATTTGAGCTCCAATTTTAAAGCTGGTCCAGGGAGAGGGGATGCATCTCTGCAGCCTCTTCCCTTAACCCCATTGCCCCTCTCCTGTCCCCCAGTATTGTCTCAGGATGAGAGGGGGAGAAGGCAGGGGATGGAGGTCTGTTCCACGGTTTCCCTATCCTGTGCTGGAATGGTGGGTGGATAGATGGGGGGGGGGGGGGCCCTCCCACCTCATGGGACACAAGGTAATGAAAGTGCTCTACTCTGAAGTGCCTACATCTGAACCCTCATGTAACGAGGGTTCAGATTGTCATGAGAGCAGGCCCTTTTAAAGCACTCTGCAGCCATGTATTGATGTTAGGTCACAACTGTAGAGCATGTTCAGGGGCCAGACTGAATTGTCACCGTCTGTGCCCTATAAGTCTCTGTTTTCTATAACTTATAAGCTGTTCTTTCTATAAATAGATTTGTTTGTAAGTGTAACAGCTGCAAAGTCTCGCTTGGCTGCAAGCTGAGTGGATGAGCTGTACCTAAGAACTTTGCAAGAAAGGCAGCAAAAAGTTTGCAACTGCTTTTCCAAATGGAAGGTATGCTATGCATAATGCATGCTTTTTGCTGGACCATTTGAACTGTGACCAGAGCCCCCATTGCAAACCCTGGGCTCTGATTGGCTACTATGGAGCCATAAAAAAACTGAGGGATGGAAAAACAGGTGAAGAAAAGCTAGAGGAGAGCAATACCAGCCTGAAAAGAGGGTCAAAAACTCAGTGTCCCCCCCCTACCGCCAGAGGTAACAGAGCTGAGGCTTTTTGGGGAGCAGACATCAGGACAGAGGAGAGCCTGAATCATCCCAAGAGAAACTGATTCCACATCTGGGTCAGAGCTGTGCAATCAGGGACACGGGTATCCAGGGAAAGAGTTAGGGAGAGGTTAGTCTAGCTGGGATCTGGGAGGAGCTGCCTGTTCACCAACTTGTGGGGAGGAAGTCCTCTATTTGGGCTGGAAAGGCTCATACTGCAGGAACAGAGACCTGCAGAGGGAATCCCCTGTCTGTATATGGAGGTGATGTCGGAGAGAGCAACCCCAGAAGGGAAGCAGACTGTGAGAATCCCAAACCCTGCATGGGTGTGTGAGGGGACACTTAGGGTTAAGTGTTTGCAGGAGGTGTCTTTTTCAGAAGCAAACTAAAGAAAAGAAGCCTTTTACTTGCAGCAGCTAATGGGAGACCTGTTTTTTTTTTTTTTTTGCTGAGTTACCAAGAAAGACCAGAATCCACTTTCCCCAGAGCAGCAGAAGCCTCACTTCTGCCATCTAATAGTAGATCACAGTTAAAGCTGTGTTGCCATTTATTTTTACAGGAAGGGGAGTGTGACCAGAGGGAAATCCAACCTGGGTTATCAGTGGAAAACTGTTTTGAAGGGTTATAAACAGATGAATGTAATCATTGGGCATGTCCACATGATGGTGCACGTGCCTTTTGCCCCACCTCAAACCCCTTTGTGGTGGGGTAAGAGGCATGTGCAAGAATGAAAAAACGTTCCCCATGCTGCAAACTTGCTGCACAGAGAGAAAATTAGACCCCCAAGGGCTCTAAGACAATTGAAGTTTAAAAAAAGCAGAGCAGGGCAACCGGAGGCTGGGTCCTCCATGGAGATGCTATGGTTGGCCCTTGCCCTGGTGGTGGGCCAGACCACATGTTTCAGCACCAGGGCTCCAGTGGTGGTGAGTAAGGGGTCAGGGGAGCTAGAGGAGGGGGGAGGGTACCATGGGGAGGACCCCCGATGGCCCCACTCACTCCCCCTGATCCCTGCCCCCCCAAGCCATAGTTTTAAAAAACAAAACAAAAAAAACCCCAACACTTACTGCCATCTGGATGACTGGAGCCCCACCCGCACAGTGCTGGGCAGGGTGACAGCCCCAACGGCCACAGCCTGGGCCCTCCTGCCCTCCCACTGTCCTATGCTGCCCAGGGAGCTCTGCCAGGAGGTTTTAGACCCCCCCCCCCCATCCTTGTTTCTAAGGTAAGCAGAGCCTTTTTTGTCCATTTTTGTTGTTGTTCTTTTTTATTTGTTTTTTGTTTTTTAAAGTGACGGTCCCTGGGGTTGTGGGGGTAGTCATGGGGGCCTGGGGGTTCAAGTTGGGGGGTGAGGCTGGGTAGGACAGCCATTGTGGGGGTGGGACTGGTTTGGGTAGCCATTTGGGGGGACTGCAGCAGCTGCTGGGGGATGGGGCCAGCTGGGACAACCATTGGGGGGCTAGGGTGGGGCATGTGGGCTTTGCAGCGGGGTGGTAGCCCTTGTGGGGGCCATTTGGCTCCCATGGGGGGGGGCCAAACCCCCTAGTGTTGGTACCATCGCCCCTGTGGGAAGGCAGTAAAATATATATTCATGTATTCATGAAACATGTGTTTAGAGTTCACTTTATTATTATGATGAGACTTGCTTTAACACTGTAAGAGATATCAATAAAACATTGCACAACTGATCACTTTCTCTGTCTCGGTCTCTATTGCTTTATAGTGGTCTTTTGTTTTACTTATGGAGTAACATGAATTTGGGGGGATTTTACAGAGTGACTTTGGGATTTTTTTTGTCTTCCAATAGGGAACACTAGAATTCCTGCTAGGGAGGCCAGTGGCAGGACCCTGGTTGTTCAGAGCTGGCACCTTTGACCCATCTGGCTGTGTCTGACCTCCTGGCCAAATGGGGCCAGGAGGACATGCTTTAACAGTTCAAAGTAGGCCACCACACCCAGAACATTTTCCGGGTGATAGCTGCCCAGATTGCTGGGCAGGGGGCACACATGGCAGTAGTGCCACACAGGGGCCAACCACAGTGCAGCCACAGTCCACTGGCAGCTGGTTCAGAGGGGCAGATACCTCTACTGGCTGTGCAGTCCCCATCCAGCTCTGGGAGGTGCACAGCCAGGCAGCAGCCCCCACTCTCAGACTCCTACAGTGGGTAGAGGGGGTAGGGAACTCTCAGAACTGCTTCAGCAGTCCTGCTGGCACAAGGTGTATTGTCTCCAGGTACCAATTGGCTGGGCTCCAGAAGCTCCTGAGAGCTAGTAGCCCTGAGCTACTTGCCAGGACAACTTTTTATATTGCTGGGGCCAGGACAGGGCAGCTTTTTTGTACTGCTGGGGACAGCACAGGTTCTGGGCCTGGGCTATAGCTCCCCCTGGCTGCAGAGCTCGGAGGAGCCAGGCAGGGTTATTGTGCCCCAAGTGGCACAATTTGCTCCACAACAAAATGCATGTCCGAGCATGTGCGCTGAAGCAAAAAGCCCCAGCTCAAATTTGCATTGCTTCTATTTGAGCTGCTGCAATCACACATGCTTGCATGTGTGGATGTGCCCATTGATGTTGTTTGATGCAAGTGGGACCACCCAGTGTTGCAGAATTATTTCACCTAATGTTGCAGTTGTGGATATTATCATATCATATCAGTCTCTCCTGATTTTTAATCATGTATTTTCTGTATATAGTTGTACATAATAAAGAAACAAATGTGTTTATTGGGTATGGAGTAAATTCTTGGGTGATGAGAGTGAGGCACACACTTCTCTATGGGACACCTCTGTCAGCAGACCAGCCTGAGGGGGTTCCCTGGGCTACTGGCACCCTGAGGATCCAAAATCTGGCACATCATTTGTCCTAGTATGTTGGCATGGGATACATAAGTATTAAGTCCCTTAAATTTTTTACTAAATTGTGGCTTGCTCACTACAACTAATTCTTCTTCATTAGATTGGTTTGTTCTGGATATAACTGGTTATAGTGTATATTCTATTTCTTCATTGATAACTGATTCTTTAAAGTGAAAATGTCAAGTAGCAGATAATGAGACTAAAATAATTTAATGCAGTTCTAGCTAAAAGACATGAAACTTCTGGGATAAGCAAATATTTTCATGACTACCACCAGTCATCCAAATAATTATTTAAAGCAATAACCGAATAGAGACAATTGCAAAAATGGGAATGAACACAACATAACTCAAGAATATGTTCTAGGATCTGTTCTTTCTCTCTTCTCCGCCTATTATTTATCTACTTCTAGTGTGCACCATAACAATATTTATGAAAAGCCAGGGTTTTTATTTATCTTATAGAAATAAGATATGGGTAACTGCTAGTAAACGTACATATTTTAAATGACAACTGTTGTATTAGATGACTATAATGAGGCAGTAACAGCTTCTGTTATGAAAATAGATAGATCTATGTCTAATTTTGTTTACTTTGCTTATTGTGAAAGCAATTTAACCCAGTAGATCTTATTCTACATGGGAAAATACATAAGCCCATCTATATTTTGGTGTTGTATTTAAAATGTACTATTGACAAATGTATAAGACTGTATACAAGAATTGAAATGGAAAGTTCTGTAGATAGTTTCAGCTTAAACCAGGAGCATTTGAATTGGTGCATAGCTACTGGTTTTTAAGACTTGACAGGGCAAGATGATGTACCTTGTTAATGGCTTTTGGTAGCAAGACACTGGTGGATATGGTAGGCTTATATAATTTAGAGTAGAGACGATTAATAAAACTTTCTTTCCTTCTCCATCAGTCTTAAACCAAAGAAAAATCAAAACTAAAATAAGAAATATTGTAAAATATTTCTTCTTACTCCTACTACAATTTTAAGATGCATTTGTTTGGAGGTTTTGTTTGTTTCTTTTTATTATTATTTCCCTTCCCCTTTCCATTTGCATAATCTAAAAATGTGAGTGAGCTTAAGTTCCAAGGGTTAAGATTAAACCTTAATTTAAAATCTCTGCTATATAATTTTAGGTTGTTTCCTTACATGTTTTAAGATCAGTCCTGAGGGCTAAAAGACATTTTAATTCAAAAAAATATTTGATACAAATATTCAGTCCAGTACCAGATTCAGTCTTCACTCTTTATTGGAGACCAAGCTTACACCCTGTGGAATTCTTCATGGTGTAATTAAGGCAACTTAAACTCCAGAGCCATTTCAGCTGGAGTCAGCTGCTCCCAGGTGCAAGGTCTGAACGTGCACCTGGGACAGCAGCAGTTTGAGCCGGGACAGCTGGCTCAGGGTAGGGGCCTGGGCTCTGAGTAGTGGTGTCAGGCCCTGGGTAAAGAGCCTAGCTAGTGTGCAAGAGTGCTAAAGTGCACAGTCATGCAGCAGGCAGCCCCAACATGTTAGCACCCTCATGCCCCAGCCAGCTCCTGTCACCATGTTGTTGCACTTAATTCCACCATAACAGTACTGTTGGAGTTAATTAATTTACTTCACCCTAATACCAGCGCATATGTAAGCAGTGATGTTGTATGACAGTAGCTATAATTGCTTTATGCTGCTAATTGCTTTATATTGTTGTTTTAATAATGAACTATTTAGCTATTAAGATGAGGTTAACTTTATTATGATTTATTCTTTATAATGTTTTAATCAGTTATTATTTATTTTATATCCAGTATTAAATAACCATAAAGTTAGCTATCTATTTTAAATCACCTATTGCTTAGCCTAAGTATACCCAACCTTTTTAGTCTTGTGATTTTAGAACTTAAATATAGTATAAGAGAAGTACTGTGTATGCAAGGCCTGTGATATGTCTGAAAGGTTTGAAAAGAGGTAATGAAAGAATAAACAGTATGTGTGGAAATGCATATGTTGAGAGACAGTCTGTCTCGGTTAAGAATTACAAAATAAAAGATATTTTTTGTTCCATTGGCTGAAGAAACTGCTGATGACAAATGATAAAATTGCAGACCACAAAGACAGAAGGGCCTGTCGATCATAAAATTGCAACAAAAGAGGAGAATCATTTCATCGTTGAGGGGATGTGACATGACAAGACCCATAGACTTGTATGGGGATCAATCACTATACAGATGGACAAAAACAAAGATTCTTTGGGTCTGTCCTACAAAAAAGAAGCAGCAGCTTCAAAACACATCCAACAAGACCTGCCTTTGCCCTCATGCTTAACTTGTCTCGCCGCCAAACTAACCTGAGCATCTTAAGGACTGGTAATATCTTGATACTTGTAGGACTGCCTGTCTGTCATCTTTTCTATGTATGTGAATAAATGGGTCTGTATGTGTGAGTATATGAGTATGTATGTGTGAGTGTATGAAATAGGAAACACCATCTTCTGTTGTTCTTTCTTTTCTTTTCTTTTTCTTATGTTTTTAATAATGCAGTATTGTACCTTATGCCCTGATAAGATTCCCACTAGTTTTTAATTCGCACTGTAAGTCCTGCGCGTACAACACTTTGCCGTGGAGCTAATTAGTCAATGCTGCAGTAAAGTGCATGTGTAGATGCACCTAGTGAAACCTGCCATGTTTAACAACAATAAAAAAAAAAAAGTTAAAATGAAAATATCCCCCTTCCCTTTCTTTTAATTCTAGGTGAGAAATTGTGTATCAAAAAACTAAAGGGGAGCAACTGTAGGGAAAGGTTGAAGATAATTTTCTAAATACAAAGTAGAATACGTTAGATCATCTTTGTAGGTTGGGGGTCTAAGGCAAGTTTAAACTAAGTCCCTATAAAAGTTATTGTCTATGTGTATAACACTAGTTACCAATAAAAGGGTAGGTTTTAGAAGATATGGTGATCAACATAATCAGTATAATATGATTTTCAGAGGTCAACAGGAAAACTGCTTTCCTTGTTATAACAAAGATAACTAGACCTGTAATACATGAAGTCCAAGCTTTATTTACTTTAGGTATCATTCAAGCTTCTATCCATGGGAGCCTTCAATGGCACAGCAGTCATTTTTATAATATATAATATAAACACTAAAAAGTAAGCGTTAGAGATTTTATAATCCTGTTGCAAAATAACACGATCACATCAAGATATAATGCACAGGATAACTTTTTTCTATTGTTTAAGGAAAAATAGCTAAAGGTAGCACATCCTTTTTCTTCATTACTCTGGATTTTAAAAGTATGGCTTTTAATAAGTAAAAAACAAAAAAGAGTAAGTTTATTATTTAAAATAAGAAAATGTTCACTTTGTACGTGTATTCACAACACACAGGTAGATATGTAAAAAGATGAAGTCAGAGCTTGCTCCTGTTTACTAAAATACCTTGCCTACGGCAGTGCTCCTTACATGTGTGCCTGAACTCCATTATATAACTTATTTGAGTAAGGATTACTCTTGTGAGGAAAGTCACAATGGTTGATGTCTTAGATGCTGTTTATATCGTCTAAAAAGATTGCTCAGGAATTCCAAACAAGTGGATATATAACCTCTAGAGGAGGCAGTGTATTGTGTTATTCCCTTAGGATATTTTTTGAAGCCAGCCTCTCATTTCTTATAGTATGGTGTTCCATAGTTAAGCAACATGGTTTCTTGGTACAATATGTAAGCTATGCTCTGAAATGAGTGCTACTTTTAGTGCCAGTGAACAACATAGAGTACATTCAGCATCAATTTTATTCCACTTTTAATTTAGAAAGGAAAACTTATGTTCCCTACGGTATGGCTCACTTCTTAAATGAAGTATTATATTTCTGTGATTTATTGAGATATTAACATGGAAATTGTGATGTTAAACAATACTTTGAATAGCTCTAAAAGTGTAGTGGGAATCATGATTTCATAAGAAGAAAATTAGTTATGTAGGTAACATTATTGTATAATTTCCCATAGGATCTCTACATCAGGCAAGATTTTATTATATTCTAAAACAAAGTTGCTTGCACTCACTTTAGATATAAAGTACTGCTGAATACAACAATATCATAAGCCTGCTCACAGTACAAGCAAAGACATCTGTTAATGGTACCATGAATAGTTATGAACTGTGGTGCTCAAATGGCTTTGCCAGCAAAGCATTCCCTCCTAATTTATTTTTATAGCAAATGGATGTCTCATTTTTCATGGTTTGGTAGTTTGCATTCAAATGTACCAATAACTTCCAAAGCAATCGCTTCTACACAGCATGTTTTATTGTAGAACATGAGATGCAATTGCTAATGGTCTGTTGGTGGTTAGTCCTCTTCTTCATCAGCAATTCTGTACAAATTGGTATTTTCTATTTTTAAAATTTAATTCATGAAATAAAATCTATTACTTTATAATACAATAAGTATAGTTTTATGGGGGTATTTAGTTTAATATCTCTGCAAACCTAAAGGGACAAAGACACTGCCTTGGAATCATGCTATTTTCTCATCCTGTATTCTGAAGTTGAAATGGGTGTTGTATAGGTTCCCTTTTTTTCCCAAAGGCATTTGCCACAGACTAACAGAGTAAGTGCTCCTGGCTTTTCAAAACCCCTTTAGAAATATATGGAAGTCACTGGAGTGCAGGGGGAAAGGGGGGTGTGTGTGTGTGTGTGTGTGTGTGGACAATGGAAAGTGAATGGAAGAGAAAATGTGCTGACTGTAAGAGGATACAAGTTAAGCTCTGGCTATACTGGCTCATCAGTTTTGTAACCAACAGTTAATGACCCATGTTGTTTTTGCCTGCATATCTGGATTGATTAGTTGGCCTGTGCAAATAGGGTAGTATTGATTTGGATTTGGATTCAGACAATGGACAGTGATTCCATTCAGAGATTTGGATCACTTTGGCCAAACTGGTTTCAGAAAATTCGGTGCTGGTTCGGAAGTTCAGCCATAGACTACAATGGGTAATCACTTAAATACCTATAACTGTCTTTTTTTTGGCTGATTCAGATAAAAATCGCAGGGATGGTAGCCCATTGTGAGCCATGAAGCCTGCCAAGTTTCAAGGAAATAGGTTCAGGGGTTCCAGGGAAACTGCACCTCAAAATCTTGAAAGCAAAACACATGTTGTGTGTTAAGGCAGATTTAAGTGAAAACAGCAGGGATGGTAGCCCCTTCTGAGGACATGAGGCCTGCTAAGTTTCAAGGAGATGGGTGCAGGGATTTCTGGGAAACTGCACCTCAGGCTGCTGACAAGCAAAACTCCTAACTGGCAAGCAAAACTTTTTAATCTTACTGACCCATGTGGAAGCAGTTTAAGCTTCTCCATGTTGTCCAATCAATCTTTGTGCCTGCAGGTAGATGTTCAGCAGTTTTTATATGCATCTTAACTCCCTCCCTTATTCATATGGCTCTTGGCATTTCATCCAGTGGCTGTATTTTAGAGAGGTTTACTGGCAGCCCTAGTGTGGCCATGCTGTGGGTGTCTCTTGGCTTCAATCTACCAAATACATTCTGTTTTGCGTGCTACAGCTGTCCCTGATTTCTGGTGGGGTGATTCAGCAAGTCAATGGAGACTATTGACTTTCATTGGCTTAAGGCATCCAGTAATGCACCTGCAGCTTCTGTTCAGCACAGTGTTTAACTTCTTTGCATGTACCGATCCTTCCCAAATTGGGCATATATATTCAGCTGCTGAATAACAAAGTGCGATCATGCTAGCTTATAATATTGTTGGATTGTTCCTCTCCCACAAGCCCTTACGCCCACATTTGGATTTGATGAGCTTCTTTAATAGGCTGTTCTGAGAACTAACTTTGCACTTCATCTTTTCTACTTGTACTTTATATGAAAGTCTGCAATCTAGTGACACTCCCAAGTACATAGGAGTCAGGCAGGGAGGCAAAGCTGTTTCATTACAGGTCTGGTCAAGTCACTTCTTGGTATTTTGGTTCTGAAAGTGGAACAGACTAACCTGTCTTTTATTTGGATAGGCACATCATTGCTTTTTGACATAGTCTGATGACCCCTTGTGTACTGATGCCAACGTGGTCCCAACCTTGGTGAAATTCTTAGTTTGGGTGATGGTATGCAAGTTGTTTGCATAAACAAAACTTTTCATGCCTGGGTGAACTGGTTGATCATTGATGTTGAGCAAAACAGGTGCAAGTTTGCTCTCTTGGAGTAGGACATTCTTTTATTTTTGCCATTGTCTGTTTCTTGAATAATGTGACATAAAATCATTGATTTTTTTTTCTAGCACTGATCACATTATTTGTAGTAGTTGTTAACCATTCATTATATATATCTGGAAGGAGCCTTGGTGGTTTACAGTGTCATAAGCTGCTGACAGGTCTATGAATACAATGCCAATGACTTCCTTTTTCAAAGCCATATTCAATGTACTGTGTGATGTTTAATTCTTGACCAGTACATGACTTGCCCAGACATACTCACCCTATATTTTCCCCGAATGAAATGTTTCTGGACATCATTAAAGGTATGGATGAGTAAATAGAGATAACCCTTGTATGTTTTTGGGGGGAAGGAAAGACAAACCGCTGTGTGGACCAAAGTCAATCCTATACATTGTAGCCAAAGGTACAGTGACCTGGTTATGAAAACAGAGCTGTACTTGCAGCATAGAAAATGTCTTAGTGGGCAAAGAGGAGTCAGAAATCCCTTCACAGAGCACAGATTAAAAGAAAGCTCATGCCATGTTGCACACTTGTTTCTAATAGTTTTATATAAGCTAGTTTGAATCCTTTGTCTGCTATCTTTTTTTTAAACAAACCTGGACTAAACCAGTCTAAACTAGAAAAATAATGTTCCTTTAATATTTTGCATTCTGATGACAGGTGGTGAAATGTTCACAAGACTTGCATGGTAAAAAATACAATTTTATTTAATAACATTTCCATGGAGGGCCTTGGCTGCTCTTGGAATAGCAATGAGCAGAATCTCAGCAAGTTTATAGACATTAGGGCTGGAAGGGACCTCGGGAGATCGAGTCCAGCCCTCCGCCCAAAGGGCAGGAAGTCAGCTGGGGTCATAGGATGCCAGCAAGATAAGCATCCAATTTGCTCTTGAAGGTGTTCAATGTAGGTGCTTGAACCACCTCCTATGGCAGCCTGTTCCAGACCTTGGGGGCTCTGACAGTGAAGAAATTCTTCCTTATGTCCAGCCTGAAATGGTCTTGCAGGAGTTTATGACTGTTCGACCTCGTCATCCCTTCGGGTGCTGTGGTGAACAAATGTTCCCCCAGATCCTGGTGGTCACCCCTGATAAACTTACAGGTGGCCATCAGATCACCCCTGAGCCTGCACTTTTCCAGGCTAATGAGCCCCATGGCTCTCAGTCCGTCGTTGTAAGGTCTGTTTCCCTGACCTCTGATCATGCACATGGCTCTTCTCTGGACTCTCTCAAGTTTCTCCACATCCTTTTGGAATTGTGGAGCCGAAAACTGGACGCAGTGCTCCAGCTGTGGCCTCACCAAGGCCGAGTACAAGGGGAGAATGACTTCCCGGGAGTTGCTTGAGAAGCATCTATGGATGCAAGCCAGTGTTTTGGTCATTTTAGTAGCCACAGCATCGCATTGCAGGCTCATGTTCATCTTGTGGTCAATGATGACCCCCAAATCTCTTTCTTCTGTAGTGCTAGCCAGCATAGCACTGCTGAACCTATAAGGGTGCTGCAGGTTTTTCCTCTCAAGGTGGAGAACCTTGCATTTTTTGGTGTTAAACACCATCAGGTTCTCATCTGCCCATTTGCTGAGCCTGTCCAGGTCAGCCTGGATCACCCGCCTGTCTTCTGGTGTGGATGCTTTGCCCCAAAGTTTGGCGGACTTGGCCAGTCCACTCCTGACTCCAATGTCCACATCTGCAGGCACAAATGAAGATGTTGAACAATATGGATCCAAGGACAGAGCCTTGGGGGACCCCACTGGTCACAGGACACCATCATGAGTGACTGTCATCAGTTACAACCTTCCGACCACGGAGCCAATTTCCCAGCCAGCAGATTATGGTGGACCCAAAGCCACAATTGGCTAGTTTCACCAAGACATGATCATGGGATCAAAGGCTTTTTTGAAGTCAAGATATATGGCTTCAATCTCTTCTCCCTTGTCCAGATGATAGGTCACCTGGTCATAGAAGGAAATGAGATTGGTCAAGCAAGACCTACCCACAACAAATCCATGCTGGCTATACCTTAGGATATTGGCGTCAGCCAGTCCATTAAGGATGGCCTCTTTAATAAACTTTTCTAAGATCTTCCCTGGGATAGAAGTCAGGCTGATGGGCTAATAGTTAGGGGGATCCACTTTCCTCCCTTTCTTGAAGATGGGCACCACGTTGGCCGCCTTCCAGTCTTTGGGCACTACACCAGAGCACCAGGAGTTTTCAAAGATCCGTGCCAGGGCCTGAGCTATGATGCTCGCCAGCTCCTTGAGTACCCTGGGGTGTAGATTGTCAGGACCAGCTGACTTGAAGGTAACCAGCTTTTCAAGATGTTCCTTCACAAGGTCAGCATTTATGGAAGGCAGGGGATCTCCCCCACCCAGACTTCCCTGTCCTGTAGTGGGTATGGGCATCCCATGGGGCTGATGAAAGACCGATGCAAAGTACCCATTTAATAGGTTGGCTTTTTCCTGGGCATCAGTTGTCAGTTGCTCCTTCTGGTTCAGCAGGGTTCCAATGTTGCCCTTGTTTTTCCTTCGGCTCCCCACATCTGAAAAAGGATTTCTTATTGCCCTTGATGCTCAAAGCTAGTTGGAGTTCAGTTGCAGTCTTGGCTTTCCTGGTTTGCTCCCTGCAGGACCGGACCAGTGCAGAATAATCCTCCTTACAGATGAATCCTGTCCTCCTATCCTTTGTAGGCTTTTCTTTTTAGCCTTAGGAGGTCTGCTAGGTCCCTGGAGAGCCACGGGTGCTGCTGTGCCCTCTTGCTGCCTTTCCTCCGAGATGGAATCAACTTAGCTTGTGCATTGAGGATTACTCCCTTGAGGAACAACCACCCTTCTTGAACTCCCCTCTCCCTGGGGCCATGGTCCCTTAGGGCCTGACTGACAAGCCTCCTGAACTTGTCAAAGTTGGCTTTCCTGAAGTCAAGGACTTCCATGTTGCTGACTGACTTGCCAGCTTTATGGTGGATGGTGAAGGTGATCAGCTGGTGGTCACTGTCACCCAGCTTCCCATTGATCACTAGGTTGCCTATTAGGTCATCCCCTGTAGCCAGTACCAGGTCGAGCAGCACTTTGCCTTTCATAGGCCCATAGAGGTCTTGAGTCAGGTAGAGGTCATCCATGTCTGAGAGGAAGCTTTGTGACCGCTTGGATTTTGCTAAGTGATCCTCCTATGAGATGTCTGGGTAATTGAAGTCACCCACAACAACCATGGTCCTGGAGCATCCAGCCTCAGCCAGTTCCTGGGCAAACTCCTGGTCAAGCTCAGGACTTTGGGTTGGAGGTCTGTAGTAGACTCCCACTGTTGTGTCCCCTTTGCCATTTCCCCATGAATTTTAACCCAGAGGGTCTCCAGTTGTCCACCCTGCTCACCAATATCAGCTTGCAGGGACATGTAGCTTTCCTTGACAGAGAGAGCTACACCTCCTCCCCTTTTATCTACACAATCATTCCTGTACAGGTTATAGCTATCTATATCTAAGGTCCAGTCATGGGTGGAGTCCCACCAGGTCTCTGTTATTGCAATGACATCATAATTATTTGCATTGAGCAGGAGGACGAGCTCCTCCTGCTAATTCCCCAAGCTCCTGGCATTTATGTACAGGCAGGCAAGTGTGCCCTTGGGGGCTCTTGCCTTGCCCACAGATTGTACCAGGACTAGGGCAAGGGTGGGCTCCCTTAAGTGCCTTGGCCTGCTGGCTTGCAAGGATTGCTCAGCGGGCCAGCAGTGGCGGTAGTCTCCCCATCCCCCAGCGGGCTTAGTTTAAAGCCTGGTGGAGCAGGTCAGCCAGTCTGGCTGAGAAGAGCCTCCTCCTCAGGGGAGAGAGGTGGAGGCCATCTCTCTTCCCAGCAGCTCACTGCCTCTCTTGTCAAAGAATGGGCTGTGGTCATGGAAGCCAAAGCCTTCCCGATGACACTAGCGCCGCAGTCTTTGGTTGACTACGTGGATCCTCCTCTCCCTCCTCAGCCCATAGCCCAAGACTGGAAGGATTGATGAGAACACCACCTGTACCACCAGACCCTTTAGCCCCACTCCCGAATCTCTGTAGTGCCTCATTACCCGGCTGGGAGCGCTCCAAGCCGTGTCATTGGTGCCCACATGAATAAGGAGCACAGGATAGTGGTCTGTGGGCTGGAGGAGCTTTGGGGTCTTCCCCTCAATGTCCCAGATGTGGGCCCCCGGGAAGCAGCAGACTTCCCAGGGTAAGGGGTCGGGGCGGTAGATTGCACCCTCAGTCCCCCTCAGGATGGAATCTCCCACAACAAACACCTTATGTTTTGTCTTGGGGAGAGCGGGGCGGTAGCTGCAGTTGAGCCCGTGTTGCCGTGGGAGTTGGCAACTCAGCAGGCTCTGCTGGAGCAGCAAGGGGTGTGTACCTGTTGCTAAGCTCCAGCGGGGCAGGTGCCTTGGTGCAGCAGGCCTTGGGGGCAACAGGGCAGGCCCTATGAGGAGAGGCTACGGGACCTGAACCTGGTCAGCCTCCAAAAGAGAAGGCTGAGGGGGGATCTGGTGGCCTGTTATAAACTAGTCGGGGGGGATCAGCAGGCACTGGGGGAGTCATTGTTCCCCTGAGCACTGCCAGGAGTGACCAGGAATAATGGTCACAAGCTGGCAGAGGGTAGGTTTAGGTTAGATATCGGGAGGCACTACTTCACAGTCAGGGTTGCTAGGTTCTGGAACCAACTTCCAAGAGAAGTGGTGCGGGCGTTTTTAAGAGGGGGTTAGATGAACATCTTGCTGGGGTTGTTTGACCCCAGTATTCTTTCCTGCCATGGCAGGGGGTTGGACTAGATGATCTGCTCAGGTCCCTTCCAACCCTAGAAACTATGAAACCTTGGCCCATGCCCCTGACTGGACAGACTGGACAGAGTGAGGGGTTCCGGAGTCCTCCTTTGTCCTGGAGGTAGACAGTGGTCTACCCTCCGGCTCCTGGGGGAGAAGGGCCTGGAAGTAGGAGTCAATCTTCTACTCTCAGTCCCTGATGGCACGCAGTCTCTGGATGGTGGCCTGGAGCTCCTCCAGCTGGTGCGCCAGAGACCCCAAAAGGGAGCAGACCCCACACGGGAAGGTGGCCATGTTTCCAGGCCCCAGAGCCTGAAAAAGGGACAGGCAGCCCCCGCAGCTGAGACCCAGTTCACATTTTCTGTTTTGAATAAGCACCAAAATTTGGTTAGGCATATCCAAGATGGATCAATTTCAAGTGCACTGTTCAAGATACACTTGACAAATTAGGTTTGTATCCAAACACAATGTGATCCTGTTGAGATTTCCCAATTGTTATTTCTAGGGGAACCAGAGACCTCCTCGGAACTTGATTCAATAAAATAGTATTGTTAGCCACTTAAGCAGTTCATCTGGTATGCATGTAAGGCCTGTGAATTTTCATGAAGACTCCTCTTACATGTCTAGTGTATGACAATAGCATAGTACATATTCTTCAGTGATTAGTTTTGCATTATAATTATAATGTACATTGCCGATTTTTGAAAATTACGCTTTCAAGAAACTAGTAAGTTTCTCTTAGGACAGGTTCCTTAACTACTTTCACATTTTCTTTTTTCCACCTCATTTACTTTGTGTATAATCACTTCCATTATTTTGTTTATAGCTGGTTTTACTTACTCTGATTCAGAAGCATTATTTATCATTCTTGTACATGTCTCTGAGATGATGTCATGTTCCCCAAAATCTGTCAGATTGTTTCCATTAATAAGAAGCAATTAAATATTTTTGTAATCAAAATACACCTCTGTCTTATTAACTGCCCTTGGCCTCTCTGGCCACTTCCAGATGAGTGCGGCCAAATGGTTTATGGCACTGCAGACATGTCTGCAGTACCACATACCACACATGCAGCTGTTCTCCGTGCTGCAAGGTAGCAGCATGGGTTGGGGGGGGCAGGGGTTACTCTCAGAGATCCCAGGGTCAACCCCCCCCATACAAAAAAAAAAGGTGGAGCAGCACACGTGGGGCTAGTGCACGCTACCCAGAACCACAGTCTAGCTAGCCAGAGCCACACTCCTGCTGCTGGACATGCATAATTTTACTGTTCACAATACACCTTCCACACATCCCCCTTGTGACAAGAAGTCTTTTCTCTGTGCTAGAAAAAAATTGTCAAAGGAATTTGAAAATGTAATCACTGCAAAAATCTGTCATGTAGGTGAGTCTTACTATACGTGCTTTTGCATGGGGTACCATTTCAGTTGTCATTGCTAAGTTCTGCTGACACTGATTTGTCATTTTAAAAGTCTACAGCATAGAACCATAGAAGTTGTTACACTGTAGGGGTTATCAATCAGATCTAGTTAGCGTTTGGTGACTGTCCTTTAGTGAAACCAAATGAATAGATGAGTCTATGTTCAGTGGCAAGTAAAGCACAAGTCAAGATGTGATCAATCCACCAATCTACAAAGACAGAATAATACATTAAAATAGACTGATCTCTGAGCTATACTAAATCAGGTAAACCCTTGTCATTGGGTAAGTCTGCATAGCAGAGAGTTGGAAGACTCTCACCTTCCCTGATGAACCTAAGCCCAAAGTGCACTGGCAAGAGTTTATAGTTTCATAGTTTCATAGTAGCTAGAGTCGGAAGGGACCTAGGTAGATCATCTAGTCCGACCCCCTGCCTTAGCAGGAAAGAGCACCGGGGTCAGATGACCCCGGCAAGGTGCTCATCTAACTTCCTTTTAAAAATCCCCAGGCTAGGAGCCTGCACCACTTCCCCTGGAAGCTGGTTCCAGGCCCTAGCCACCCTGACTGTGAAGTAGCGCCTCCTAATATCTAATCTAAACTTACCCTCCGCCAGTTTGTGACCGTTATTCCTGGTCACTCCTGGCAGTGCACGGGGGAACAGGGACTCCCCCAATACCTGCTGATCCCCCCTGACCAGTTTGTAGCAGGCCACAAGGTCCCCCCTTAGCCTTCTCTTGTGGAGGCTAAACAGGTTCAGGTCCCGTAGCCTATCCTCATAAGGCCTGCCCTGCTGACCCCTGATCATACGAGTGGCCCTCCTCTGAACTCTTTCCATATTGTCCACGTCCCTCTTGAAGTGTGGCGCCCAGAACTGGACGCAGTACTCCAGCTGCGGCCTGACCAGTGCCGCATAGAGGGGGAGGATCACCTCCCTGGACCTGCTCGAGATGCATCTGTGGATGCATGATAGGGTACGATTGGCCTTCTTGACTGCCTCCCCACACTGCCGGCCCATGTTCATCGTGGAGTCAATGACGACTCCAAGATCCTTTTCCGCCTCCGTGCTGGCAAGAGGAGAGTTCCCCAACCTGTAAGTGTGGTGCCGGTTCTTCCTCCCCATGTGCAACACCTTGCACTTATCAGTGTTAAACCCCATCCTATTCTCATCCGCCCACCGTTGCAACCTGTCAAGGTCAGCTTGTAGCCTATTGCATCCTTCTAGTGCACCCACATCCCCCCACATCTTAGTGTCATCAGCAAACTTGAACAGGGTGCTTTCTACCCCCTCATCCAAGTCACTGATGAAGATGTTGAACAGTGCAGGCCCGAGGACCGAGCCCTGCGGAACCCCACTGCCCACATCCTTCCAGGTCGAGAAGAACCCATCCACTACCACCCTCTGGGTGCGGCCCTCCAACCAGTTGGCGACCCATTTGACCGTGTGGGCATCGACACCACAGTCTCTCAGCTTTTTGATGAGGACAGGGTGAGAGACAGTGTCGAAAGCCTTCCGGAAGTCCAAAAAGACTACATCCACAGCAACCCCTGCGTCTAATGATTTGGTGACCTGATCGTAAAAGGCCACCAGGTTGGTCTGACAAGACCTGCCACTGATGAACCCATGTTGGTTGCCCCTGAGCATGCATTCCCCCGCAAGGCCCTCCTGGATGTGTGCCAGGATAATTTTTTCAAAGAGCTTACCCGGGATTGAGGTCAGACTAACTGGCCTGTAATTTCCCGGGTCCTCTTTTTTTCCCTTTTTGAAGATAGGGACCACATTGGCCCTCTTCCAGTCCTCCGGCACCTCGCCAGAGCACCACGAGTGCTCATAGAGCCGTGCCAGGGGTCCCGCAATGACCTCAGCCAGTTCCTGTAGAACCCTAGGGTGAAGATCGTCCGGACCAGCGGACTTGAACACGTCCAGCTTCTCCAGAAGTACCCTAACTAACTCCTCGCTAACCCTTGGCCCAGGCGTGTCTCTCTCGGGGCCCGAGGGGGGCCCAGCAGGGAGGTGGCTGAACTGGTCCCTACTTAGGAAGACAGAGGCAAAGAAATCGTTAAATATGTTAGCTTTGTCATCTGGTGTGATGACTAAGTTGCCCATCGTGTCCTGCAGGGGCCCCACATTACCCGGGACCCTCTTTTTACCCCCTATGTATTTGAAGAAGGACTTCTTATTGTCCTTAATCCGGGAAGCTAGTCCTATCTCCAACTCTGCCTTGGCCCTCCTGACTGCCCCCCTACATCCTCGGGCGACTATAACATAGTCCTTCTTGGCGATGACCCCATCTCTCCATTGGGTATATGCCTCCCTTTTAGCAAGGAGACATTCCCGGATGCTCTTAGTGAGCCATGGGGGTTTATGTGCCCTCCTGCTCCCTTTGACCCTTGTTGGGATTACCTCCCTTTGGGCATGGAGGATCGTCTCCTTAAGGAGCAACCACTCACCTTCGACATCTGATTCCCTTCCCCTCTGGGTCCTCAGCGCTTCCCCAACTATCCTCCTTAGCTTGTTGAAGTCAGCCCTCCTAAAGTCTAGGGCTGTTGCCTTGCTGCAGCCCTTTGCCACCTTACGCTGGATGGTGAATTCCAGCAAGCGATGATCACTGTCTCCCAGGTGGCCCATCACCCGCAGCCCCCTCACCAGGTCATCACCCGTGGCCAGCACTAGGTCCAAAAAGGCGTCTCCCCTGGTGGGACTGTGCACCTCCTGGGTTAGATGGAGGTCCTGCAGTCTGGCTAAGAACCGACGTGAGCGATCAGACTTGGCTGACTGCTCCTCCCAGCAGATGTCTGGGAAGTTTAGGTCCCCCATGATGACCACATCCTTAGCCCTCACTGCCTCTGTAAGCTGACCTAAGAATTCCAGGTCGAGCTCTTCTCCCTGGTTGGGAGGTCTATAATAGACTCCCACCGTTAAGTCTCTCTCCCCTGGACTGCCTTTTACTCTAACCCAGAGCACCTCAGAGTGCCCCCCCTCTACCCCCATGCTAATTAACGAGGAAGTATATTCCTCCTTGATGTAGAGTGCTACTCCTCCACCTTTCCTTCCTATCCTGTCCTTCCTGTATAGCCTATAGCCCTTGACACTCACCGCCCAGTCATGCGATGAGTCCCACCACGTTTCTGTGATCCCTACTATGTCAGGGCTGGTGACAGCTAGGAGGAGGGCGAGTTCCTCCTGCTTCTTCCCCACAGTTCCACAGTTACTGCCTGTGGACGCAGCCCCTTTGAGACCAATGAATTGCCCAGCAGGAGAAGTGAGGTCTTTAAAAGGACTGTAATGTCCAGAGTGAGGGCTGGAGGCAGACCTTCTAGCAAGGATGAGCTCATTAAAGGTTCTCCTGGAAAGGGGCAGGAACTGGAGTGAATTTACCTGGTACCAGTGCAGAGGTGTAGGCAGGCATCCAAACAATCAAGGCTAGGGAAGCGGCAGAGAGGTGAAGCTCTTGACATCTATGCCAGGACACTGAAAGCTGGAGACTCCATGAAAGTGGGGTCCTTCAGGGCCAGAGTAAAGAGTGAAGTTCCAGAAAGAAGGATGCAACCTGTATGGAGAGCTTCCTGGAGTCCAGGATTCCCACAGGGGGCAGGAGAAGCCAAAGGCAGGCAAGAAAATGGCCCGGAGGCTGCACAGAACTGCACAGGAACTCAAGCTGTGGCCAATGTCAGCTAACAAAAAAGGGGGTTTGAGTCCCGGAGGAGTGAGACCTGAGTCTACAGCCCTATGATGGGGTATTTACAGAGGTTACTGAGACTGGGACTTTGGCTATAGACTGTCAGGGTGCTGTCTTTGCTTTTGTGTGATATAACATGGACAAGAAATAGAGGGCCTTCTGACCCTGTGAACTTTAAGACAAGGGACAGTGGGTTGAGCCACACTGAGGGAGGGGAAAGTGACTGAGGAGGACCTTTCATCACCCCCACAAGCCAGTATCCTTTTATTTCCTTTAGTGGACAGAGATCTGAGTAGTGATACAAGTTGCTGAGAAATCTTATAACCCAACCTGGGGTAACCTACTGATGATGTGAACAGAACGAGCGATGGACTGTGATGCTCTATTAAATGTCCTATAACAATAAGATCAGTTGGTGGAGATGGACATGGTGTAGGGGCAAGTCAGATCCTTGAATTTAAACCCCACCAACAGGGTCCCAACTGAGGCAGCCTTCTATATATTTTCCATCTGATTAATTTTTTTTTTCCATCAAGGCATGGCAGGTGAGCACCAGGCATGCTGCCCAAAACATGGGGCAGATCCTGCCCTTGTTATAGTCTGTTTTACAAAAATGTGATTTATATACAATTTATTCAGGTTCTATTCAAAATTCTGCAAATCCCAACATTTTTCATTAATGTCTTCATTGCCAATATTGTTTCTAGTCTAACATCCTATTTTTTACTTGCTGCTGCATTTGCCTGTAAATAAATAAATAAATATGCAATAGAAGCTCAGGGTCCATTTGGTAGTTGTTACAATTCCGGATAATTTGGAAGGTGTGAATAAGGTAGCCTTTTTTATTCTATGATTTCCTTAGAGAGCTAAATCCATGTTGGCATTTGGTCTCTGGCAGTATTAGGAAGAGTATAGTTTGTCACTTCTGCAGAGGACTGGTAAATTTCACTCCCATGTTTTTGTCCTTGACTTGCTTTCAAATGAGGTTATGGTGCTTAATGTCACTTAAACTCATGTTTCTTCCTTTGCAATACAGAAATAGTATCTACTACCATGGCTGCCATTACAAAATCATACTTTTACTACAATGACACCTCATTTTCACTGTTGTCTATGGGCAAAAATTGTGGTGTTTTGCATGTAGCGGTGTGATTTATTGTTTACTATGATATTATACAGACAACAGGTTTTCTCCATGTCTGGTGCAGCATGGGACTCCTCTCATCTTGAATCCCTTAGAGCTGGCATGAGGGAAACAGGTCAGGATGGGAGGAGACATGCATAGGTTAATCATCACACTCATGACCATCTTTAAGATATAGAACTCGTATGTGTTTTATTTATAGTTTAATTCTGCATTTGAGCAACACTGTTAGGTAAAGTGATTATTAGTTGTTAAAAAATAAAACAAAACTGCAGCCTCTTAATTTTCATGTGCCTTGGAATATGTCTGTGTGTCCCCAGATGTTTTCTCTCAGTTTGACATTTTTTAAATGAACATGTACTCCATGAACAGAGTGTGAGTATAGGGGCAGGAGGTGGGCAAGAGAAGTGGGGAATAATAAAATTTTTTTTTTTAATTTTCTCAGAAAGAGGAAGTTTTCAGTTTCCCTTCTCTTCTGCTACTGCTGCTCTCAACTGGCTCTGACAGGCTTTCGTTCCAGTTGCTGCTTTTCAGAATTTGTATTTGGAAATAGAACAGTACTGTTAAAAATATTTGAAAAGTCATTTTAAATTGATAAAACTAATTTAAAGATGACTTCCATGTGTAGGAATGAATACTCATGAGCATTGTTTGAATTAATAGGACCTTGCTTTCCTAATAGATGTTCTTAGAAATGTCATCCATTGTCCCTTTTCCTACGTAGTAGTAAAACTATCAATCATTGAATGCATCTTTTAAATGCATATTTAAAATGCAAGAGACTTGAGATCATAGCTTACTACTAATTTTTTTTTAAAAATCTCTAAATAATTTTTCATTATAAAGGAAGAAATATATATATTTTTATTATTCTTGCTGGTCTCTTCTGGGTAATAACTTCATCTGTATTTAAAAAATTGGATGAGTCATAATTCGTAATGTACGCTATTAAAATTAATAGGTCATGTCCAGATGAGCATGGCTATGCAGTACATGATGCCACAGATGGGTCTGTGGTGCCATATACTATATATTCATCTGTTCTCTGCACTACGAAGTAGCAGCACAGGGTTTTTTTGACCCCAGTAGATTTGTGAATCAGTAATTAATATTAACACACTTAATTTTGCTTTAAGTAGCTGTTTTTTGAGACCTTAAATAACATAATCTATTAGATTAACTTCTGTTATTCATTGACCACAACATTCCTTTCACAAGTGCTAGAGAATCATAGGAAATTAGGGTAGGAAAGGACCTCAGGAGGTCATCTAGTCCAACCCTCTGCTCAAAGCAGGGCCATCCCCAACTAGGTCTTTCCAGTCAAGGCTTTGTCTAGCCTGATCTTGAAAACCTCCAAGGATGGGGAGTCCTCAGCCTCTCTGCGTAACCTGTTCCAGTGTTTTAGTACCCTCCTCATGAGAAAGTTCTTCCTAATATCCAACCTAAACTTTCCTTGCTGAAACTTGCTCCTTGCTTTGTCATATGCCACCATTGAGGACAGTCTAACTCTATCCTCTTCAGGTAGTTGAAGGCTGCTATTAAGTCACTGCTCAGTCTTCTGTTGTCTAAACTAAATAAGCCCAGTTCCTTCAGCCTTTCCTCAGAAGTTCTATACCCTGGCTGCCTTACCATTTTTGTTGCCCTCTGCTGGACTCTCCAACTTGTCCACATTCTTTCTGTAGTGGGGCCCAAAACTGAACACAGTATTCCAGATGTGGCCTCACCAGTGCTGAATAGAGGGGAATAATCACTTCCCTTGACCTTCTGGCAACATACCTACCAATGCAGCCAAGCATGCAGGCCATTAGCCTTCTTGGCAACAAGAGTATCCTGTTGGTTAATATTCAGTTTACTGTCCACTGTAACCCCTAAGTCCTTTTCTGCAGATCTGCTGCCCAGCCTGTCAGTCCCCAGCCTGTACTGTTGCATGGGATTCTTCTGTCCTAAGTGCAAGTCTTTGCACTTGTCATTATTAAACCTCATGAGATTTCTTTTGGTCCAATCTTCCAATTTGTGTAGGTCACTATGAATCCTACCTCTACCCCCACAGTGTACCTACTACTCCCCCCCTTCCCCCCCAGCGAGGTGTCATCCACAAACTTGATGAGGATGCACTATGTCATCATCCAGGTTGTTGATGAAGATATTGAATAAAATAAACCCCTGGGGCATACCACTTGATACCAGCTGCCAACTAGACCTCGAGCCATTGATTACTATGCTCTGAGCCCAGTGCCCCAGCCAGTTGTCTTTTCATCTTGCAGTCCATTCATTCAACCCATACTTCCTTAGCTTGACTACAAGAATGCTGTGAGAGACTGCATCAAAAGCCTTGCTACAATCAAGGTTTACTACATCCACTGGTCTCCCTGAATCCACAGAGTCCATCTCATCATAGAAGGTAATCAGGTTGATCAGGCATGATTTTCCTCTGGTGAATCCATGACTTGCTAATTCCCTTCTCCTCCAAGTGCTTCAAAATGGATTCCTTGAAGATCTTCTCCATGACTTTTCCAGGGACTGATAAAATGATTGGTCTATAGCTTTCTGGGTCTTCCTTTTCCCCTTTCTTAAATATGGGCACTATATATGCCCTTTTCCAATCATCCGGGACCTCTCCCAATTGCCATGAGTCTTCAAAGATAGTCAGCAACTCTTCAATCACATCAGCCTGTTGCCTGAGGGGTCAGGCCAATGCTCAGGATCTCAATATTGTGCTGTTAGACCAGAGGGTTTGGTGTACAACTGCAGATGCACACATAAAAATCAATTAAGCACACACTCACTAAGTGCATACACCCCTATTAGGCATACACACTCGCACTACAAGCTCATGCACATATGCTATACACCCTGAAAGTTGGATACAAATCACTAATTCATATATCATGCACACAATGCCATAGATAGATATCTCTATAGATATCTACACACACACACACACACACACACACACACACACACACACACACACTGTCTCACACTAGCAATTCAGATGCACACAATGTTCAAAATAATTAGTCTAGGTTCACACCCACTACACACACCAAATTTAGACAGAATCAGTTACCAGTTACCAACACCTGCATATTCAATACACATATGTGGATTACTAATTCGTATACCACACACGCAATGGTGTGTGTGTGTTTTTACTAACTTACACACATATCACCCACCTATACATAAGCACTGGTGAATTCCTAAGTTGGGTATTGTGATGTATATGTATGTGTTTGGTGTTCTTTGGATACCCGGGGAAAGGTTAAGGTAAGAAAGGAGAAGTGTAGGGAGTTAAAGTTACCAGGGCTGGGTTTAGAACCGGTAGAACTACAGGGGCCTGGGCTGAAGAACTGAGGCTAGGGGGTAACTTCAGGTTAATTGATCTTAATTGATTAAAAAACAACTCCCAAAGCCTGTAGAACTTGGAAGCAATGCCAGCACAGCTACTGGGGGGGGAGCTAAAAAGGGAGGGAGGGAGAGGGAAAAATGGGACCAAGGGAAAGTGTGGGTGTTAAAGAGGGGCTTTGGGTGTGGGGAGCCACAGGATGATTCTGGGGAACATAGAGAAGTAGGACAGAGCAGCAGTAGGTGATGGAAGCTGGAGAGAACTGCAGAACAGCTAATAGGAACTGAGAAGCTGTGGTGGAGGGGAGCCTGAAAACAGACAGGCAGCAGAAAATCACAGGAAAAGCAGCAGGCAGCAGGTGATGTGGAAATCATGACAGGTCACTGCTTGGCTAGCAGAAGCGTTTTATTTTTCATGGCCATGGGAGAAGAAGCAAGGGCGGCTAATTCTCAACAGAAGCAGGACACATGCTCTGTTATATACTTGTAAGAAAAAGACACAGATCAGCCTCCCCCTTAATACACTCTTGGCAGTCTGACAGTAATTCACCCTGGAGTCTTGCTAGACTAAATGCATTTTCTTCAGCTGTCTCCCGATAAGCTTATCTTCAAGGTCTCTTTGTTATTTGGCCTTTACTTATGCTCCTTATTATGGCCTAACTTTATTTTGCTTGCTCCAGTATTTTTCCTCATCGCAGGGACAGCAGCAAAGGAAGAAGAGGCTCAGAGGTGGCAGAAAAGGGGACGTGGAATTGGGAGGAGATTAGGAAACTAGCAGAGAGGGTGGGAACTGGACCTGAGAGAGAGAGAGAGAATGAGGCTGGAATTTTAAGATGGGGAAGGGAGTGGGGTTCAATAAAACATGACCCAACTCGGGGTTGCAAATGACAGTGGTTTTACTGAACAGGAGAGATGGCAACACAATGCCAAATTGGTTCCCTTGCATCCACAGACATGCATACAATTGGAGCAGGGGTTAGGGAGACTTGGTGCAGGGGCTGAAGTCCACTGAAGTCTAGGAGGAGAGAGAGAGAGACTCCAAATTGTAGGAGGAGGTGTGCAGGTAATATCTACCTATTCAGGCTGGAAAGGGGTCCTTGTCCAGTACGTGTTGTCCAGAGGCAGGTCGCTGGCAGCGCTTCTGGGTGGATAGGTGGTGTGGCATGGTGCTGGTCCAGATGGAGATGGTGTCCCACTGGGTCTGTCTTCACTGCCCCTTTTTATGGGGGCAGACCTTGTGTGACCCTAGTGACAGGAGGCATGCCCGGGCAAGAGTCAGACTCCTGGCATACTGAGCATGTGTGCTCCATGCAGGGATGTGCAGTTTTGGGTGTCTGTAATGTGAGACTTGCTGGTTTTGCAGGGTCTTTTGTTTTTCAAATGCTGGTCTTGTCTCTGTTCCTGGGTGAAGTCTGTGGTTTCTGGATGAATCAATGCAAGGTGATGGCCCAGTCGTTACAGGCCATTCAGTAGTGGCCTGCTACCATTGTATTTCAATCGTGCCCAATCATTCTCATTCATTGAGGAACCAATTTACATGGGAGGGGTACAATGAATCATATTGTTGCATCATGGGATGCCCACACAGAGGACACAAGATGGAGGATTGACATATAAAATGGAAACTTGACATGACTTTATTTCACTTACAAACACAGGCTTAAACCATACAATATCCATATGAAACAATAAACAAATCAATACAAAAATGATGATAATACAATATACAACAGTAAAAATCAATACAAACCTAATAATTATACAGATTTAAACAGTGGATATCCAAAATCAAAACTTGCTACCAAAATAAAAATGTTTGAAGTTTATCCTAAGTTTGAGCTCACTTATACTTATCTATAGGGAATAGAGAGGGAGAGAAAGTCAGAAGAAAAAAAAAAGACCCTACTCAGTATGGGACCCTGCTCAGTATGACAGGGGCTGACTCCCTACACTTCTACTTTTCTTACCTTTTAACCTTTCCCTGGGCATCCCAAATACACCAAGCACATACATACCTACCTACCACCACCCCACCCCACCCCACCCAACTTAGGAACTCACTTGTGTGTATGTGTAGGGGGGTGATGTGTATTCACTAATTTACACACATATATATACACGTATATAGATATCATTGTGCGTCTGTGGTATATAAATTAGTAATCCATACATGTGTATTGAATGTGCAGGTGTTGGTAACTGGTAACAAATTCTGTCTAAGTTTGGTGTGTGTAGCATGTATGGGCTTAAGCTGGTGATAAGTGTGCATGAACCTAGATTGGTTATTTTGAATGTGTGTGTATCTGAGTTGCTAGTATGTGTGTATGTATGTGTGCATGTGTATGGCATTGTGTGCATGATATATGAATTAGTGATCTGTGTCTAATTTCTGGGTGGATAGTGTATGTGCTTGAACTGGTGATAGGTATGCGTGTGCCTAGGCTGATTTGGATTTGTATGTGCCTGAGCTTGTAGTGTGAATGTGTATGCACCCAATTAATTTATGTTTGTATATGTGCAATTGTTTCACACCCTCCTGTCTAGCAGCACAATATTGAGATCCTGAGAGTTGGCCTAACCCCACAGGCCTACAGTACAAGAGGGCCAAACAGAATAATAATTAAGGTTTTGTGCTCAATTTCAGATGCCTATAAATTGGAAACAGGTGCACAGTGGACAACAAATGGGAATCAAGGGAGTTAGAATTTTAAAATAGCTCCTATCTTAATTAAGTACTAGGGCTGTGTGACACTTTGGACCATGATTTGGTTTCAGGGATGATTTGGAGGCTGAATTTGTGAGTCCAAATCAAATTGCTAGAGTCTTTAGGCTTTCCAAATCAATGCAGAACTTCTGAGTCAATTCAGAAAAGATATGGAAAATTGGAGGGCTGTCTGTATGGGGAAATAAACTTAGAAGAGGAAGGAGGAGCAGGGAGGGACGGACTGACATGTCTAGCCAGCCAGTGACCATGATTTTTTTTTCTCTGACTGCCCTTCCAATTAGTGTCTGGGGGGAGGGACATAGAAACAGCATAAAAGCCTCTGTCTGCAGGCTTGCTGTGCCTTTTGTGAGCTGGTTCTGAGTGAGCAACAGCATCAGAGAGGTACTGTGCTACCTGGCTTGCTTCATAGTCAGCAGTGTAACTTGTCTGCTCCTTTTTGTTGTTAGAAAGGATTGGATGGGATTTAGCTTAGCTTAGAATCTCTACTTAATACTATCCAATTCATTTCTTTCAATTTATATTTGCTCTCTTTTGCAAACTCTGAAAAAACAAAGCTCTGTTGTTTTTTTTTTTTCCTGGCAGCGTGATCCATCACTGTGCAGGGAGGCCCACAGGTTGGACACACACACTTACAATATACATACATAGAGAAGTAAAATCAGATATTCAGAGGAGAAGAGTGTCCAATTATATATAGTAGCTATTAGTTATTAATATTATTATAGTTAGTTTACATAGAGACTGAAGACAACACGGAAGTCAGATTCAGATTGAGATGAACACAGAACTCAGGCTCTTAAAAGAAGGAGCTATATCATTTTAGATGCACATTACCACACAGAAGAAGAAGTACAGTAGTATTCACACATTCACAATAATAGCACATCACAGAAGAAGACACCATATATAGTTATTAATATTCAAAGCAGAGTCCAGTGCATGCACACAACACATGGGGAATAAAACACAAAACTGAGTCACACCTCACATTCAGAATTCATAAAAAATAAACACATCCCAGCAGAGAAGACAGACAGTACACATATTTTAGATAGGCCTTCACACTTATTAGTGAATTAAATGAGCAAACCAGAGTTCAGTGCACACGTACAATGCAAAAGAAGAAAACACACAACACAAAAGGAGTGACGCACACACATACACACATACCTTTTCATAGTAATCTTTCCTGTGCTGCAAATGTGCTGGAAAGGCAGGTGCTAGGTCTTAAGGTGGAGAAGGGGGTAGAGGGAGAGCTAGAGCGCCAATTCCACCCCCCGCCCCCCCCCAACATAGATGCATTCTCTTCCTAAGCAGCCATGATGCTTCTGCTGCCAGTGGAAGCAAGGAGGTGGCAGCAGTGTCTGCACCTGACATCCCTGCACCTGTACCACCTCCCCTAAGTCCAGAAATAGGCACCAGTAGCAGAATCACTGTCTCCTCCACCCCAGTGTAATCTCCCACCGTAAGCCTTTCACTGCCAGAGGAGGAGCTGGAGTTAGAACCTGAGCACACTGGCTCAAGAAATTCTGGGGTTTGAGGGGGAATTGGAGTTTGTGCTCCACACCCCTCAAAGTTCCCCTAGACCCAGGTCTCCTTCTCTGGAAAGCAGCACCTCGGAGGAGGTTGAGGTTGTGCAGGCTCAGTCAAATGGCTAAGCTAAAGCAGCTCCTCCTGCTGTTGTGCCTCAGCCTGCTGAGGAGGGGGATAAGGCAGTATCCCCACCCTCAAACCAGAATAGGGCAAGTAGCATAGTGTGGGAGCATTTTGATCTGGCAGATGATACCAGGTTTGCTATCTGCCAGCACTGCCAAAGGTGCATCAGCCAAGACAAGGACGTGAAACACTTTTCCACCATGGCAATGCTGCTGCATCTCAGGAGGCAGCACCCTCTTGCCCTTCTTGCTGCTCGGGCTGGTAACAGTGTGAGTGTCCCCAAAGGGAAGTCCCCTGTTTGCAGCAAAGCTCCCTTCCCCCCAAAGCAGAGGCAGGCCATCCTAGAACAGTGGGGGAAATCTGCAGACAGAGGGGGCTGAGTTGCAAAGGTGGGTGAGATGACCCAGAGATCATCTGCTCTGGAAAGCCAGCCCTTCTCCCTAGTTGAGCAGTCAGGGTTCAAGCACCTCATAGTGCTTCTGGCTCCATCTTACAAAGTGCCTGCATGCACCACATTTAGCGGGACAGTGGTGCCCTCCCTGTATGAGGCAATAAGAGAGTACTTGAGGGAGCAGCTGCGTAAGGCAGGGTTGCAGGTAGCCTTGCACTTCACTTCAGACATCTGGAGTTGCTAGGCTGGGGTTGAAATGCACCAGACCCCAGCCTCGGGCAAGTAGTGCCAAGGCTTTGGTGGCTACCTATCTTGCTAAGGATGTGGAACCACTGGATTGCAACCCCTTGGCCTACTGGGCAAGCCATAGCCAGATGTAGCAGAATCTAGCCACAGTTGCCTGGCAACACCTCTCCTGTCCACCAACCAGTGATCCAAGTGAGAGGTTATTCAGTATTGCTGGGGATGTTGTGACATCCCACCATACCTGCTGGGATCCTGCTTTGGTGGAGCAGCTGGGGTTCCCCAAGATTGACCTGCAGATGGACTGAGTGCCACCCTCATCACTCCATCTGCACCATTTTTTTTTTTTTTTTTGTTCGTTTGTTTCTTAAGTTGGGTAATGCCCCGATCTCAGCTGGAGGGGGCACTAACTGCATACCCAGCCAGCAGGAGAAGAATATGTCCCTCCTGAGTTCATCTCTCTGCCAGGGTGAACTTGGAGGTATGGAATGGGGCTAGCGGGAAGGAAGGGGGCCCCAGATCCTTGGCTTGATCACTAAGGCTGCAACCTGCCAGGGTAGGGAGCTCTGGTGGTACTGCTGGTGGTGCAGCAGCCCCATAAATGCCAAGACCAATGATCCCCTGGTGAAAGGCAGGTAGGTGCCATAACCTCCAGCTAACACATGTGCGCACACAGTCCTGGCTGGGGAAAGCCCAGGCCCGTCACGTCTTTGACAGGTTTGATACTTGCTGCTTGCAGTGCAGTTGGGAGGCCTCCTGGTGTGCTCAGCTTAGCTGCCTGGGATGCCAGCTTTTGGGTTGAAAAACCCTTTGTTTGGCTGAGGAAGTACCTGCAGTTGGTGTCTCCTAGTCCTAGATGGAAGGAATAGTAAAGAAGCCAGAGGTTGGCCTGGCACTCACTTCAGGCAAGAAAGCCAGTCAGTGAAAATGGAAATGGAGGTGTCAGGGGCCGAGGGACAGGCTGAGATGGGGGAGAAAGAAGGATGTAGCAGCACAGGTAAAAGTGCACGGGTACGTGGGACAGTGGGGAGTCGGATGTCCGGCAGGTTGCAGTGTGTCAGAGTTCCACTGTCTAGTCTATATTGAGTCCATGAGTTTCTGTACCTAGGAGGCTGATGAAGTGAAGTTCATAGGCCCATCTGTGAAAAGTGGTTTGCATTGTAATTTGTTCCCTTTCAGGATCAGGCCTGAGAGACTGGAAGTATCGTGGTTTTTTTGGTGAGGAATGTGCCCCCACAGGTAGTTGGGTTTTGTTGTCTTTGATAGATTCTGATGTGCGGTTTATTGGGGTACTGGTTGGCAGGTTTTGTGTTTTGAGCTGTAAGAAGTTGGCTTCAGTTTTGGTGATGAGATTAGGTGCTTGTTTGAATGTACAAACCACTTTTCAGAGCTGGACCTATAAGCTGTATTTCGTCAGCCTCCTAGGTAATAGGTAAGTACAGAAATTCATGGACTTAATATAGATTAGACAGTGGAATTCTGACATACTATGACGTGGCAGACATCTGACTCCCCCAGTACCTCTGCACTTCTACCTGTGCTGCTACATCCCCCTTTCCCCCCACCCCAGCTTGTCCCTCAGCCCCGGATGCCTCCATTTCTTTTTTCACTGATTGGATTTCTTGCCTGCATTGCATGCCAGGCCAGCCTCTGTCTTCTTTACTATTCCTCCCATCCAGGACCAGGAAACACATCAACTGCAGGTACTTCCTCAACCTGACAAAGGGTTTTTCAACCCAAACACTTCCCAAGATATATATATTTTTAAGTATTCCTTCTTTTTTTTCCCATAATAAACATATAGACATAAAAACACAAGATAAGCCATCACACACCATGAAAAACATCATATGTCTAACACAACACAACATCTTTACTTCTTGCTGTCAATTCCTTTATAAAAAGAAAGGCTCTGTGACAGTTCCATTTGGGTACCTTTGCTGCTGCTGCTGCTGCTACTGGTGTTGAGCCTGCTAAGTTATTTTGACCTGCCATCATTTACAGTGGTGGACCATGACAAGGCTATATGGGAGGAGGAGGCCTCGCTGGGGCATGCTGCTGTGTTGTGCAGAGGCCTCAGTGCCAGGAAGGGTTTATCTGAATGCACACGTGCATGCGTGGATGGACGGACAGACAGATGGACATGTTAGAGAAAAAGCAGCTCCTGCTTGAGAGGAAAGAAGGGCTTTCTGACAGTTTGGCTACCTGAGATGCTGCTGCTGATACTGCTTGTGCTCAGTCAGTCACAAAGTTATTTTACCTGTTGTCATGTAAAGAAAATGATGGACTGGACTGAAGCTGAAGGGGAGGAAGAGACCTCACTGGGGCACATTACCATGTTGTGTAGAGGCTCCAGCACCAGTGAGGGCACACCTTAACACACACACAGTGTCATCCACCCACATTATGAGTTTTGTCTGTTAGCAGTCAGAAGTATGGGGCCCCAGAACTCCCCCCTGCACCTATCTCTTTGACAGTTGGCAGGCTTTATGGCCACAGCAAGGCCTAACAGGCCTGTAATTTTCACCACTCCCCCCCGACACACACACACACACACACACACACACACACACACACACACACACACACACACACACACTCACTTACGTCACGAGTTTTGCTTGTCAGCAGCTTGAGATGCAGTTTCCCATAAACCCCTGCACCTGTCTCCTTGAAACTTGGTACGCTTTGTGGTCTCAGCAGGGGTGCCACCCCTGCAGTTTTCATCCCACTCTGGTGTAACACAGGCATGACATGAGTTTTACTTTCAGTATTTGAGGTGAAGTTTCCCAGAAACTCCTGCATCTATCTCCTTGAACCTTGAGCATGCTTCTTGCTCTTAGCAGAGACTACCATCCCTGCAAGTTTCATTCAAATCAGCCAAAAAAACCCAAAGTTATAGATATTTCATTGATTTCCCCATTATACCCTATAGCCAAATCTCTGAATCAACTCTGAAGCTTTAGAGCTGATACAGCCGAATCAAAGTGGAAAACTGATTCGGAGCTCAGAATTGAATGGTAGGCAGCTGAATCCGACCCTGAATTGAATATTCCCCAATTTTCCCAGGCCTATTATGTACTATGTTTTCCTTTGTGCCTGCGCTAAGCAGTAAGGAGATAGAAGGTGCTTATTGCTCTGCTTCCTTCTTCACAAGCTTGCGGGGTGGAGGGAGAGGAAGGAAGAGTAAGCAGCCTCTGGTTGTTATTCCTTTGGATGCGCAGTGTGAGTGGACCCACAGATTACTTCCCTTTCTTGTCCACCAAAACAAAGATGCAGCTGGGAACCGGACTATAAAATTTAGTTCAAAATCTTAAACCAAGGCAACACAACCATACTCAAAGAATATGATTTATATGAAATTTTAAAATGTTTTATGGGTAAAAAACCTATTTAGACTGTTTACATGTCAAAAATAAAATGCTATTCCCTTTTAATTCCTGCTTCTATCAAAAGGAAAGGGAGGAGAATGAATGAAGTCAAATGTGCAGGGAAGGTAGAAGCTTCCTTGACCTTTTTTTATTTTTATTTTTTATTTTTTTTTTTTTCTTTTTCTTTCATATTTTGTAAGGCAAGACCAATTCTAACATACATAAACAGATGATAACATTCAACTGTCTAAACAAGTATATATTTATATTTATATGTGTATATATAGTAAGATCATTCCAAATGTCCTCATTCTGCTCACTGAACAAAATTACACTAATGGTAGAAGCGAGAAATAATATTTGGTAGCATTTTAGTTTTATCTAGGCACTTATTCACAAAAATAACTATAAAACCTAAAATTGTCAGTGCTATAAATTATCAGTACATTTACTCTTGACTTTAAAACAGAGCATTTGACAGCACTTGCTTTGCACCACTTTTGGTGTCAGTGAGTTTTAATATTTAGCACTTTCTATCCACATTGTAAAAGCAGATGATCTCAGCCCTTCCAAAAAATAGTGGCATTAAAGATATTACCCCATATTTTGGCAGCATGCATAACCAAAGCAGACAGGATTTTAAGCATCATTCATAACACCTCATATCTCTCATAATGGTATGATTTTCTGCCTCTATTTTGAGTGTAGTTTGTTTAGTGAAACAAACCAGCTGAGCCCAGTTTTTTTGAGTCTGATGTAATATGGGAGGGGGGACTCCATAGTTGATTTCCAATGTACCAGCTGCTTAGTTTTCTGGTTTTAGTTGCAATGGAATCTGGTATTTTGGCAAGGGATAGAAATGTGTCCTGTCTACAGTTAGAATAGATTAAATACTGCCCCTTCCCACTCCTGCCCCATCTGTAAACGCACCACTTTTACATTATACTGGTAATGTATTTTAAGGTGGTAAAATTTCTTTATTATGGTTAGTATAGAGAGTATTCCTTTTGGCTTAATAACTCACAGTAAACTATTTAAAAGCACCAGAATTAATTATTCTAATTAATACCACTGGAAGTGACATCATAAAAGGCAATAAAAAGGAACAATTGTGTCATTTTTCTGTGTGTGCATATCCTTTTCATCCCTTCCTTATTTGGTCAATTCTATTTATTGTATATCTTGGGTTTCTGTTTTCCAATTTGTAGCCAGAATAAGACATGGTACCAACATCACTACAGCTGTCTATTTCTGACACACTTGTATCCACTGACCACTTACTTTCATGATATCCATTGATTTAGTCAACATTCTCCAGTAATTTTATGCAACATTGTTTTACATCTTAATTTTTGTAGTACCATCAGATATTTAAAGCTTCTTGGAATATGTGTCATTTGCAGAATATCTATTCTTTATCTTATTTTCAATCATGGTGACTTCCCATAGCTGGAAAAGATTAGTCTTATTGAAAATAAGTTGCTACTAATAGGTATATTCTCATCCAGCTATTCTTAAATCTGGATACAATAAATTCAGGTTAAAAATTTTACATTGCTACTATAATTGAAGTAATTTAATTTTCAAAAGTGCAAGGTGCCCATAGTTCTCACTCTGTCAGTAGGAACCTACCATCTTGAAAATAAGGCTACTTCTCTGATCTGAAACAACGCTAATATGTAACTTGTTTCTCATGGCCAGTTGCCATGTGTGAATAGACTTGGATATACGTACATATTTTATGGATTCACTCTGAGCAATATTAAATTAATATTGTCACTATACTTTTCTGCAGGCCAAATATTTCTCTTTATTATTTCAGCTGATTTGCAATTAAAGGGATTGGAATAATTCCTCTCCCTTGCATGAAATGAACACTATGCATCTTTATGTATTTGTAAATTGAAACACTGATGCTATTACACTTAACTGAGAATCTTTATTTAGAATACATACATATTTAATGGAAATAATTATAGAGGAAGACACTCAAAATAAATCACCCTTAAAAGGCTAGGGTGGACTTCAACTCACTCAGGGAACTCAAGGCCAGGATCTCTTGGGAAGCCAGTCAAAAAGAGATGTCCAGGAGAGGTGGTTGTACTTTAAAGAAGCCTTACTGAGAGTGCAGGAACAAACCATCCCATTGCACGGAACACTAACAAGTATGGCAGAAGACCAGCCTAACTTAGCAGGGAACTCTTCAGTAAATTAAATAAAAAAAAAAAAAGAAAAAAAAAGGCAACTTTGTAAGAAGTGGAAACTTGGACAAATAATTACTGAAAAACATAACAGCATTGCACGGTCATGCAGAGATGAAGTTAGGAAGGGCAAAGTGCAATTGGAGTTGCAGCTAGCAAGGGATGTGAAGGGTAACAAGAAGCATTTCTACAAGTATGTTGGTAGGAAGAGAAGGATCAGGGAAAGTGTGAGTCCCTTACTGAATGGGGGAGGCAACCTTGTGACTAAGGATGAAGAAAAGAATGATGTACGTAATGTCTTTTTTGCCTCAGTCTTCACAGATGGTCAGCTCCCAGACTACTGCACCAGGCAGCACAGTTTGAGGAGAAGGTGAGCAGCCCTCAGTGGTGAAAGAACACATTAGGGACTACTTAGGAAAGCTGGACAGAAACAAATCAATGGGGGGCTGGATAGGATGCACCTGAGGGAATCAGCTGATGTGATTGCAGAGCCATTGGCCCTCATCTCTGAAAACTCATGGTGATCAAGTAAGGTATCAGATGCCTGGAAAAGGGCAAACACGGTGCCCATATTTAAGAAAGGGAAGAAGGAGGATCCAGGGAACTACAGACTGGTCAACCTCACTTCAATCCCTAGAAAAATCATGGAGCCAGATCCTCGAAGAATCCATTTTGAAGCACTTGGAGGAGAAGAAAGTGATTAGGAACAGTCGGCATGAATTCACCAGGGAAAAGTTATGTCTCATCAACTGGACTGCCTTCTATGGTAAGGTGACTGGCTCTGGATGAAGAGAGGTTAGTGCAAGTAGTAAACCTTCCTTGCTCAGGTGGAGGAAAACCCCACTGCTGCACAGGAGGAAGCAGAAGTGGGTGGGCAGGGGGAGGGAGGAGCCACCACTGCTAACTCAGGCAATGGGAAGTCCTGGTGTTCCATGGGAGGAGGCGAGTGGGCAGTGGGGAGGAGATGCAGCAGCATCTACCATTGCTGCCTCAGGTGGAGGGAAGCCCAGCTGCTCCGCAGGAGGAGGAGGTGGGCGGGGGGGGGGGGGAGGGAGGAGCTGCCGCTGCCACCACCATTTCCTCAGGCAGGGAAAAGCCCTGCTGCTTCATGGGAGGAAGCAGAGGTGGGGGGTGAGGAGGGAGCTACCACACTGGAGGCTGGAGGAGAAGGTGGCGGTGGCAGCAGCAGTGGAGGGACTGTTTACGTGGCTGTCCCTGAAGGGTGAGTGGGGGGGCATGTAAACGCTCTGAATATATGTATTGTGGTGTTTCATTTTGATCATGGGAAAATGTGGATTTTGGTTTACTTATTTTAATCTGAAAACTGGGGATTTTTTTTTTTTTTTTTTTTTTTGTCAGAGAGAACCAGGATCCCTGGTGATTATTCCACCAGTGCTGAATAGAGGGAAGCCACATCTGGAGTACTGTGTTCAGTTTTGGGCCCCCCACTACAGAAAGGATGTGGAGATATTGGAGAGAGTCCTGCAGAGGGCAACAAAAATGGTGAGGGAATTGGAGGACGTGACTTATAAGGAAAGACTGAGGGAACTGGGCTTATTTAGTTTAGAGAAGAGGCAACTTAATAGCAGCCTTGAACTATTTCAAGGGAGGCTTGAGAAAGGATAGACCATTCTCAGTGGTGGCAGATGACAGAAGGGAAATGTAGGTTAGATATTGAAAAGAATTTTGTTACTGGGAGGGTAGTAAAACACTGGAACAGGTTACTTGGAGAGGTGGTGGAATCTACATTTTTTTGAGGTTTGCAAGACCCGGCTAAACAAAACTTGGGCTGGGATGATCTAGTTCAGGATGGTCCTGCTTTGAGCAGGGGCTGAACTAGATGTCCACCTGAGGTCCCTTCTAGCCATCACTTTTTCTATGATCCAGAAGGGGTAGAGAAGCAAAGGATGCATATTGTGCTATAGGCCTGAAATACATTAGAAAGGAATTCCACGCCCCTGTTTTTCTCAATCATAGTAAACAGAGCTCTCGGGGGGGACAGGGAATAAAGCAGCTTTTCTATGTTTTCTTGAAATTTGCTTTCCTCTATTTCCTCAATCTTCTTCTTTCCCAAGCTAACTTGTTCCAAATTGCTGTAGTTCATCAATCTCATGCTCCTTTTTCTTTTTTTCCCCTTATTTAAAACTCTTTTCTACAACTTTTTTCTTTGAATGATAGTCAGTTATCTTCTCAGCTAATGTCTTCCCCAGAGCCCTTAGCATCTCCTCTTAATGTGGTTGCCTTGAGGTACTACTATTTAGTGATGCTGCTGTAGTGCTGAACATGCTAATAATGCTGTATAAATGAATCCTTCAGACAGTACTGTGAGAGCTATGTAGAAAAGCATTATTCTTATTTTTCTCACCCAGATGAGGAAACTGGCAGGGGTTGAAGTAACTTGCTCATTACTTGCACAGCAAGTAAGAGTCAAAATAAAAACCTGGAAGTTTCTGATTCCAATACCTATTCTCTTGGGCAGTACTCAGTGACTTCTTCTTTAGAAGCTTTTTCTTTATTTTTGTCTAATTTTAGTTTCATAAGCAGCAGCCCAATCAACTAGCTAGACCAGTTGTATCAAAGTTGTTTGGCTCCCTAGGCTGAACCTGGACTGTGGGGCCTCACAGGCCAGGTCTGGACCCACCTCCAATGGTGAGGCAATGTTGATAGCTGGGGGTGCCTGAGTTGCTGCATTGTTGGGAATGCTGACACCAGCATGAAGCCCTGCAACTCGCATGTCCACTTATGATGACATGCAACCCCCACATTCAGAACCTGTACCATCCCCACCTGCCAAACCTGGTAGTGCCTACCCCTGGCACACCACAGTGACCTGGGTGTCTGCCACCATTGGTAGGCAGAGAGAAGCATGGGTAACTGAGCCTGGAGATGGCTCCTGCCATTGGATCCTGTCAGTGCCAAAATAACTGCCAGTTGTTTGTATTATTTTCATGGAGGGTTTCAACAATAGCTGAATACATGCTATATATGATCTAGAAATACTCTTCCTACAAAAAGTTGTACCTTTCCTACAATATGAATGCACATTATGGCTTAAATGTACAGATGCTTGTATTTTCCGTGCAGTTAACATGTCCCAAGTGTAATGTGCATCATGGACCCCAGGCAAACAGGGATTCCCTCAATTTCATAGTTTCATAGTTTCTAGGGTCGGAAGGGGCCTGAGCAGATCATCAAGTCCAACCCCCTGCCATGGCAGGAAAGAGTACTGGGGTCAAACAACCCCAGCAAGGTGTACATCTAGTCTTGTCTTAAAGACCCGCAGAGTAGGAGCCAGCACCACTTCTCTTGGAAGCTGGTTACAGACCCTAGCCGCCCTGACTGTGAAGTAGCGCCTCCTGATATCTAGCCTAAATCTACCCTCTGCCAGCTTGTGACCGTTATTCCTGGTCACTCCTGGCAGTGCTCGGGGGAACAGAAACTTCCCAAATGCCTGCTGCTTCCCTCTGACTAGCTTGTAACAGGCCACTAGATCCCCCCTCAGCCTTCTCTTGTGGAGCCAGGTTCAGGTCCCATAGCCTCTGCTCGTACGGCCTGCCCTGCTGCCCCCTGATCATGTGAGTGGCCCTCCTCTGGACCCTCTCCATGCTGTCGACATCCCTCTTGAAGTGCAGTGCCCAGAACTGGATGCAGTACTCCAGCTGCAGCCTAACCAGTGCTGCGTAGTGGGGGAGGATCACCTCCTGGGACTTGCTTGATGCATCTATGGATGCATGACAAGGTGCGGTTGGCCTTCCTGACTGCATCCCCACACTGCCGGCCCATGTTCATCTTGGCATCAATGACAACTCCAAGATCCTTTTCTGCCTCTGTACTGACAAGAAGGGAGTCCCCCAGTCTGTGGGTATGGTGCTGTAGAAGCAGCTCCAAAAAGCTGCAAAAAATTATTCCTGGTGAAAGTATAAGGACACGTTGTGGAACTTATACTCCATGGAAATGCTGAGTGAGGACCCAAAGCAGACCTATTCTCCTTCAAAGCCGCTGCCATACCAACACACTCCCACGTTTACTGTAGGTGGTGCTTGCACTGCAGCTGCCTCTGGAGGAAGGTAACAAGCTGCAAGCAGTATTAACCAATTGCCTTCAGGGTGTCAGTACACAGGTACTATGCCAAAAATCCCTCCCAACAATTGAATCTTCCTAAGGTAAACAGAAGAAGATCATACTGACCAGAAGACAGGAACATATAGCCCTCAGAATGGACATTCAATGACTGCTATGCCCAAGAAGATTAGGAAAAAAGAAATGGTGGCCAGGGACTCCATTCTGAGGGGGACAGCTAGACCCATCTGCAACCCAGACCTAAAATCCAGAAAGGAGTGCTACATGCCCAGAACAGAATTTGGGATATGATGGAGAGACTGCCAAAACTCATCAGACCCTTGGATTACTCTCCCTTCCCACTCATCTAAGAGGGCAGATTTGAAGAGGATATGAGTCTCTGGACAAGGGAAGAGGTTTAGGGGCATAGATGATGGTCCCTGCCTGGACCTTTACCTATTACAGGGAGAATCCAACAAGATCACCATGTGGCAAAAGTAAACACAACTGAAAAAAAAATAGATTGTTTCTGCAGGAAACCTTTAGCTTCTTCAACAAGAGGTTAATATTTCCTAAAAGAGGATGGCCGTGCAAGGATGGAATCTATCAAATAGAGATTGAGAAGAGAATCTTTGGACATCACTGGCTAGCCCTGTAAGTAGAGATTTAAATTGGCCTTTGACAAGGAGAGTACCAAGAGCCTACTGAGCAATGCATAACTCAATGCACAAGTACCAAGCTGGTTTCCAAACTTTGAGGAATACTTCCTTTCCTGCTGGAACTCCTGATCAACTTAAAACTCCAGGAATGGAGTTGGACGTAGTGCTGAATGAGGCAATCTTCTCAGCATCTATATGTTGAGGAGCATGGAGGTGACAACCTGAGGATGCCTCCATGTCACACAGCAGTCTCTCCTTATCAGCAGTAGTTAGACATGGCCAGCCAGGAGTAATTCAGCATGCTTTTCTACAGGTGCGTGTAATTACTTACTCATAAGGCAGGCTCATCACAGAAACTGGCCACAATGTATATAATACCATTCATCACTGGCCTATGATATACAGATTTTTAAGGTAAGCATAAAGCTCTCTGTCACTCCTTTGCAGTCCCAGTTCAAAGCACACTATCACCAGTTTGTGTTGAGTGAGCACAGAGAACTGGCACTAGACACTCTTGAGGGAATGAAGACAGAAAGATGAAAAAAAGAAGAGGGAAGTGCTATGATTCAGGGGTCAGCTTCTTATAAATTTCTTTGAGGAGTTGGAGGCAGTCACAGTTGGAGCTGACTATGTTGAGGTCTATGCTGGCTGAGCAGGATGGCCCAGGGAGAAGCTGTGTTATTGTATAAATATGATGTGGGCAGACCATGGCACGAAAGGATGCCCAAAACAGAAACAAAACAAAAAAAAAAAAAGCTGCCTCATAACGGGAAAAGCATATAAAGGTCTTGGGGGGAAGAGAAATGTGGGTATCCTGGCTTCCTATACACCTGAAGGTGGCAGGTGCCAGTCCTTCTGCAATACCAATAATGGCACTTGGAAGACTTCATGCCTCCAGAATGCAAGTGTAATTTGCAAGTTCTGCTGGTCAAGAGCAGAATTGCGAACAGTCATAATGTGCAGGACTCAGCATTTGATCCACACCTGACATTTGTGCTGTTTTAAGTAAGTGGTTTGCTATGTCAATTATTTGCTTATTCTCAGAAGTCATATCATGCTATTGTCTCCTTCCTCTCCCCACTCCCATTCCCAAGACAGATAGTTGGAAAAAGCCCAGAGAGGTATGATGTTCAAACTTTCAATATGTCATGTGGAATCAATTTTCTCTCATTTACAAGAGGAAAATTGTCCTGTACTGAGAATAATTTTTCATCCATAGCATCTCTAGTTTGGTGCAGCTCCCCTCTGTACTACTTGATGCAGCATAACCCTGGGCACCCATTACTCTGGGTAGGAATCACGTCTCCAGGCTCACCAGATGCAAACTCCAGCAGCAGTCTGCAGACCCACACAACTGCTGCTTTTCATCTTCAGGAGTATCTTTTGATGCCTCATTCTCAACTTTTTGAGACAAAAGCTTTGTTGCTTCACTAACCCTGTCCAGCTAGTCTAACCAATGTCTAACTACACTGTTAGCTGGTCCTGCAAAAGTTCTATTTGTACTTTCTCTGGCTCATTCTCTCAGTTTTAGTGTCCATTCTACTTTTCCCCAGTCATCCCAAGTACCTTTATGGGGGTCCAATACAGTCCCTCAGAATGTCACCAACCTGCAGGCAAGTATCTATTGTAGTAATGGTAAGAAGTGTCCTTTTCCTAGGACCTTCACTGAGCACATATTAGCCAACTATTTCCCTGTCATTTCCAAGGCAGGGCATTGACAGTGACTTTTTCTCTCCTACTTTTACCTGTGACATGTTATCAGGTGTTCTTGTTGTTTCATGTGTCATTTCTTTTATTTGTGGGCAAGGTTTGAAATGGCAATTGTGGGGACATGATAGTCTGGTCCTATAACAATAATGTGTCCTGAGCAAACCTATTCAGTTGGATGCTTCCTCAGACTTGGGTAGAGTCTCAGCACCTCTGAACTAATATGGATTGTGCTGGAGTTTAGGCTGGACTGAGGTATTCAAGGTGGATCACTTTTAACTGGAAGTACTTGGGGATCTTTCATATTCAGTTTATAGGCACTGAGTAAATAACATAGATGCCCAATGAATTTTCTGGACACTGGAATAGGGTAAAAAAGGGTCACTGTTACAGATATAAGCAGCTAAACCCCAACTCTAGATGGTTCCAACACCAAATGGAATTGGGCCAATAGTTGTTAAAATCGCACCTTGCTAAATGATCTCTTCATAAGAGCTTTTATTACTGGATCCTTAGGGCACTTGGAGCCATAGAATTTTTTTCAAGTGTTGGTCTTACTTAAATGTATTCAAGAAGTTTGTTTTCCCCAATTTATTTCTGGGGTAAGAATAGCAAACCCAGAAGAAAGCACCAAAAAAAAAATTTTTAAATTGCATCTTTCCACCATGTTCTCCTACAATTCATATTACAATTGTAATTCTAGCCTCTTTTCAACAGTGCTAGAAGTATTTTGCCATCCATTTCATTTTTATTTTGTCCATAAAATTGTCAAGGAAAATTGTATGAAGTAGCTTGCTACAAAATATCGCACAATATTTTTCTTAGAGAAGAACTAAGAGAGAACATTTTATTTTTCTTTCTTTCTTCCCCTTCCCCACCTTTTAAAGCAAAAGCAGAATATAGCACTAGACAGTAATATAAACACCCTGGTGAGAAAATGAAACGCTTAAGTAAAATAACTCTGTCTCCGTTCTCTTCACCTAAGTACAGCTGTCCTTTTAAAACCCTCAGTTCCTCACTAATGACTTCTTGTATGCCATGTGGAGCCTAATATTTCTGGCTGATGGAACTTCCTTTTCTGAAACAAAATTGCACCCACAAATTCCCTGACCACTCATTTTTTCTTTGTTTTCTTGGTGAGGCTGATACCATGTTATGTTTTAAAAGAGACTTTTTCTAAAATCTGTGGGATCAATATCCAATTGACCCTTAACAGTGTGTTTGCATGCGACATGGGTGCAGTCATTTTACATTTTCTAGGCTGCACTCCAACTCCAAACAGTTATTTCTCTATTACAGAAACTTTGATCTAGTATTAACCTCCTGAGTTGCTTAGTGTTCATGTAGACTAAATTATGAATAAGAAGAAATGGAAGAAGTAACCTTTTCAATAAACTTTGATAGTGCAGAATTAACTTATTTTTTTCTCATCAATTATTTAAAGCTGGTGTCTGACTCCATAATGGACTTCTTGTTAAACATGTATCTATTCAGTTCAGAAGTATTTCTAGTCGCATTACGTTGCACAAAAACGCCAATTTAAGTAACACCAATATTAGGTAGCTGATATTCATTGTGTCTGTTTATGCTTCACATGGGAAAATAAGGAATAGTTTGACATTACAAAAAGGTAGCATAAGAAACTTAATAATGTTAATGTTGCCTCTTCCTCAAAAGCACAAGTGCATGAGAACACTTGTTCTCATCTGAGAAAACAGCAGAAGCAGAGTATAAGTTGGAAAACAAGTTCATTTCTATGTGCAACCATGACTTGTAGTAGAGACTATATCTTTTTTTAAACCAACAAGATGTTTGCCAAAAAAAAATCTTTAATTGCAAGTTTTCGGCACAAACACCCTTCATCAGGCTTTGAAGAAAAGATTGTAAAAGCTCTCCTGGGTAGAAATAAAAGTTTATAAATACATAGATGCGAGGGTCAGAAGGGACCTCAACAGATCATCATCAAACCCAACCCCCTGCCTAGGCAGGAAAGAGTGCTGGGGTCAGTTGACCCCAGCCAGCTGCCCATCCAGCCTTCTCTTAAAGACCCCCAAGATAGGGGAGAGCACCACCTCCCTTGGAAACCCATTCCAAATTTTGGCTACCCTTACCATTAAAAAGTTTTTCCTAATATCTAGCTGAAATTTGCTCTCTGTTAGTTTGTGACTATGGTTCCTCATTACCCCAAGGTGCCCTGGTGAACACAGCATAACTGATCCCTTGTTGCATCCCCCTAATGAATTTTATAGGTAGCCACAAGATCACCTCTCAGCCTTCATATTACATAGGATTTTACAGATGAGTCAATAGATGGAAAACTTCTCTGGGCAGTTGATTCATAGCTAGTATGGAGTCTCTTGCCTCCTGTGAGGATCAGTGATGATGCAAATTACTTTGAAACAAAGACAGGAGCAGGATCTTGGGTTTCAGGTGGTCACAGTGCAAAGCATTTGAGACAGAACATAGCATAGCATCCTTCATTCCTACCCATCATAACCTCTCTACTGGCCACCTTCTGTGAAGTCGCACAACTCAGCAGAAAACATTTCTTTCTCAAGCCATGATTCCTGATGCCGTTATCACTTGAAGAGCAGAGGCTGACAGTTTACTCATAGTTTTACCTGACACTGAGAAAAAGTTGACAAATTAAATACCATTTGGATCAGGTAGATACTAACGTTCCTAGTGGATGTAATGAAAAACTATTCCTGTAAACAGTAAAGGGTAAGATCAGGATAGTTTGTGAACACAAAAATAAAATCTAGAGTAGTAAAATTAAGATGGACAGTACCCAGAATAAAAGCTATAAATGTCTATGTATCAGCCTGAGACATGTAAAAGCAAAAATAGATAATCTGACATGGTTATTATATCAAGATCCTTTCCCACTGTCAGGCATTACTGAAATATGGTAGAACTTGACAAATAAAAGGACTTGACTCTGTTCTTTATAATGTAGGAAGAAAAAGTACTGTGACACAGGCAGCATCATGGCACCCTACCTATCTAATCTCATTCAATGATATTGAATGCATGGCAGGAACTATTCAGTAGAAGCTATATGGAATACTGTACTATGTCATAAGAATAACAATGTAAAGTAAAGCAGACCATGGACAGTAATTAAATTAAACAAACAAGGAAGGGGAAAGCTCAACAATTTTGTTTGTGGTTGTCATGTGATGAACTGATAAAACATTATCTGCATGTTGCAAAATGGCCCTACAAAGAGAAAGCATAAGTCCCAAAAGTGGATTAGGCAATGGAAGAGGGAAAACAGACATGCATAGGGTTTTATCTTTGGACTTCTGGTGATTGCTTCCGCTTTGCTGCTTCTCCAGATTCCCAATGTAACCTTTCTTATGTTCTCCATGTTTGACTATAGTTCTGTTCTATAATGGTAGCTTTGTGAATTCTTCACCTGGTCACCCTCATTTAGTATGCAGGTTTGAGGGGCTACTTGCACCTATTTTCACTGTATGTGGTCTTGGGTTATACTGTTTGAGATTCAAGCATGCAGGTGTAAATGGCATCTAGCTCAGATTTTGTATCCCCCAGCCCTCACTTCCAAATTTTTTATTATCCTTTTTCTCCAAATATTCTTAATGCAAAGTCATACAAAGATCACTGAAAGGTCAGCCCTCACTGTAAAGTCTGCAGACCCCCAGGTTTAGAGCAAAGCATGCATGAGAGAGAGAAGCAGAAGAAAGTCTGCATAGGAGTCATTGTCTGGATAGCCTTGTAGCTCCTCAACATCTCAAGGGAAAGTGCTCATGAGCAAAAATCCCTGTAGTAGGTTCAGGGAGAAACTTGACTTTCACTATTGCTAAAAGAGCTGAAATTCCCTAGACCTTCTTTTGAAGAGCTTCAGAGTCTGAAAGACCTCAGGTTACATATGCAACCACGAAGCAGCAGCAGCAGCAAAACATATGGTGGCAGCAGCTCTAGTGTGACCCTCCCTACACAGTACTTGCTACTTTGGCTGGTGGAGGTGGTAGAGCCCCCAGATTAGTGCAGTAACCCCTGGAAGTGAGGAACAACAGAACCTCTTGGGTGGGTTCCCTACCCAGCCCTTGCTACTTGCCTGGTACAGCTGGTAGAGCCCCCTGAATGGCAGCCCTAGCTGAGATTTCCTTTCCAAGTGATTGGGTTAGGTAGTAGCTGCCTGGGTTGGTTTACCAGTGACAGAAAATGTGATCTGGTTTGAGATATAGTTAAGGGTTAATAGTTAAGGTTTTGTTTGTTTTTCCCCCTTTAAGATGCATACTTGATTCACTTGCAATAAATCTTATTATAGCTTAATGTTTGCTTGTGAGTGGGGATGTTTGTTCACATTAAAACACCCCCAAAAAAATTTCCCCAGGTTCCTGAGTGGAGGCTTGAGCTAAATTTGGAAAAGTGATGTAAAACCCCTAAATCTGAACCCAGGCTTTGTTACTGCTGTCCTGGACCTGACAGAAGGGTTATACCAAGAAGGGGGAAAGAACAATGGGTTCCATTTAGCTCTTCATGGCTCTGCTTAGGGATGATTTGTCTCATGGGTAGATCTAGGATTTTAGAAAGGGGGTGAGAGAGCTACATCTCCCACCCCCTCAGATCCCAGCCTCTCCTTCCCCTTCCCCACCCCCCCCCCAATCCCATGGCAGATCATGCCATGGAAGCAGCAGTGAGGATTTTAGGTCCCCAAATTGTGTAAGAATCTTTCCCACCCCACTCTTGACACCCCCTCCCTTTCCCTCCATGCTCAGCAGCCTCTCTTCTCCCATCTCCCCCCGCCCCTCCTTTGCCTCTGGGTGAAGGAAGAGGAGACCCACTCGCTGCCACTTCTGTCCTGGCCATCCCTGCCAGATAGCACTGCAGGGAGTCACTGAATGGGAATCTGGGCTTATCAAGAGACAATGATGAGTTCCCTGTCCCTATGCCTGCTGCTAGGCTGGCAGGCAATGCCTGGAGAGTAGGGGTGTGCAAAGTGGGCCCTATTCAATTTGGATTTGAATTTGACCTGAATTGAGGACAGTGATTCAATTCATTGATTCAGATCACTGTCCCTGATTTGATTCAGCTGAATCCAAATCTGAAGATTCAATGCTGATTCAGAGAATCAGTGATTCGGACATAGGTACAGCTTTAAAAGCTTTTTCTACATATTGATATAAAGATGGGTTAGCTTGCTTAATTGAGTAGGTCATAAGAATAAGTACAAGTAGTTCATAAGTTTATAAGTTCATAAGTTCAAGTATTTTAATATCTGTTTAACAAATTGTTTAGTGAGCAGTTTAACTTATGCATGAATGACTAGATGTGAAATGCTAAATATAATTTTAGGAAACATAAGTACTAATACAGAAAGAAATCTATTCCGAGGTCGGCTTGACCCGACTGGAAAGAGGAAGGCGCCGAGGTCGGCTTGACCCAACTGGAAAGAAGAAAATGCCCTCATGATGATTCCCATTGCAAGAGATAATTATAACTACCAGAAAAATATGTTATATAACAATGACTAATCTCATTACGCGCGCAACTAAGCATATGTAAAGGAAACCATATAAATATGGAAGTTAAAAATTCCTCTGGGTAGCTCTCGGTCCTTAAGACAGTAGTCTACCCTTCTGCAGAAGCAATATATTTTCTACTGGCACTCCTGTGTCTCTTGACTTATATTATCACGACTAGTGCCCACGACGTGAGACCAAGTTGTTCTTTCTGGTTTGGACAGCTAACTCGATTTTACTAACAACATCTTGAGGTAGCAGGCACAGCTCATGATCACTGCGATGCTGGGACACATGGAGCTTCCCACCGGGGAGGCGCTCCACGTGCTCGGTGGCAAACCCAGATGTGGACAAGAAGTACTTCTGGGTTTGCCGGGGAGCACACTACCCGCACCCCCATGAGCCTCCCTAGCTCAGCGATTGGCCATGGGAGGACCCCAGGTGACTCCCAGATCCAGAAGGCAACGGTCACCAAGCCAGGGAGGGGGGCACAGGGGTGGGTGGGGGGGCCCGCACACTTCCACCGGACCCAGAAGTGGACCAGAAATGCTTCTGGTCCACTTCTGGGTCTGCTGCTGAGCATGCTGGGGAGCCCCCCATTTTCCTGTGGGACGTTCCATGCGCCCCAGCATCTCAGCATTCATGAGCCTCTGTTGCATAGAAGTACACAGAGATGGCTTTAAACATTTTTTCTATGTCTGAATCAATTTGGAAGGCTCCAATTCAATTCAGAGAGATTAATAGGTCCTCGGATTTGATTCAGATTCAAAGATTTGGCCACCGAATCGGGCCAGATCAGATCGGGGACCGAAGTTTCGCACAGCCCTACTGGAGAGACTGGGGAAGGAAGGGAAACCTGCCTGTTGTTTCCACTGTCTCTGGCTAAGCCTCGCTACCTGTGCAGCTTAGCTGGAGTACAGCAGGAGTAGCTCTAGTGCTCCTCCTCCTCCACCCCCTGGTTCAGCCAAGGGTAGCAGCAGTGGAGGGGGTGGAGGGATAATAGGAAAGAAGGGGAGGTGCTATTCAGCATTAGAAGGTCACCAAGAGGAGGGAGGGAATTCTTACCTGCTTCAGGGACCAGCTGCTACTCCTGCAGTATGCCCTGAAAGGAGAGTGCACTCTCAGCACTACAATTTCTCTAAATCTGCCCCGGTCTGCCTATTCCGCACCCCCAGAAAGAAGCAGGAACTGAAAGTGGTTTTTTCATTCTCTGTGCTTGCAAAGAAAATAAGGACTTGCAGAGGAATAAGGCTTTCCCTAGAAAAAAGGACAAATGTGTGAGGGTTGGTTTTAAAACTGTTCAAGTGTTTGTACTGCATTTCCTACTGCTGGGAAGTTCTGAGGCTTCATAAACTCCCCAGATAAATAACAACTTCTGCTGATTACACTGAAGATGCTCCTATCTGGCATGTCCTCATTTCATTAACCCTTTACTATTAATCCTTGATGAGTCACTTAATCTCTCTGAGTTGTTAAACAATTGGTCTCTGTATGCTCCCTGTCTTATGACTTTGTCATTTTGATTTTGTCAAGCTGGAAGCATCCTAGAAGGCTGTGCTGCTTCACTTCTAGGTCTCCATGATTATGAAAAACCTAGGCTTGTGTCTGTGTGGTCTTATGACTCAGATCCTTTAGTTTGCTAGTTTGACAAGACACAATGGCTTTCTGTGATATGACCAATTCATTAACTTAAGCATGCTGTACTGAACTGCTTGCTAGAGAAGAATTTGTCCTAAAGATACTCAAAGGTTAGTAACACTTAATTTTAAAGATTTGATCTTGTAGTAATGACTCCTTGGAAGTATATTTCCTGACTTTTCATTAACTGAAAAGATATGCTGGAGCTTGAGACACGCAATGCTATTATACATCATGAAAACATATATACAAGGAATGTATTGTAAATCCTTTCTTTTGTACATGACAATAAATAAGATGTTCTATTTCAGCATGTCTTTTGCTAGCAGTTTAAGGCCAGTACATTTAGCACAAAAAAGGAGGCATGACTTTCCCATAACTATTGTTTTTTTAATTATTTTAGTAGGTTAAATTCAAGCACTTCATTTTTCAGAGACTCTGGACTTTTCATATCTGAGCTAAGCTAGGAGGGCTACTTCTATGTCAAACATGAACCCTGTTTTCTTTCTTAACTCTTCCCAGACTCGTAACTTTTTGTTGCCTTAATAACTGAAGATTTAATTACTATTGTACTAGTGTAGAGAAACCATTTTATTTGCTTCATTATGCTAAACAATTGATCACTAGATTATAATGTGGTTCTAAAAGCTGGAAGCACCTTGCTTACCACTGCCATGTCGGTTATAATGGAGTTAAATAGGACATCGTGTGAAACAGACTGTGTTGGAATTTACTGGTGTATGGTATGCATGTGAATGAGTTGGTACCAACTGCCCATTCATTTCACTTTCTGACACAGTTATTAGCTACCTGTAGCTAGATGGATGGCTTAGAAAATTATCTGTAGTCTAATGCTATGTTGTAGTCTGATGTTCTTTGTTCCATGAGTAACAGAAGAGTGTTGAGTCTTCCTTCACTAGGAGGTGAGAAAATATACTGCCAATTTTTGTTTTTAATTGAAGGGGGGCTGGTTTGTTTGTTTTTAAAAAATATAGTCTTTAAAACTGACTTGCTTTACATTGGTCACAAGTACTCTATGAAACATTTCTAGTTTCTAGATACAAGTGAAGTTTTAATGCACTTAAAATGTGATTTTTAAATTTGTTTCATTCCAGTGCATAGCAAAAAAAGTTTGAGAGCAGGAGACAGATGTTTAAAAATAGCTCAGCCCCTGAGTGTTAGGAGGATGTGGGAGGCATAGGGTCAAGTCCCCTTATTTGTGTGATTTTTTTAATCTAAATGAGGAATATGAAAAGGGGGATTCTCCTGAACATCGGGGTATTGGCTAATCTGGCATGGGTCTCCTGCCTCCCCTTTGTCTCCCTCTCCCTCCCCCAAAAAACAAAAAAAACACCAGTTTTATCTTAAGTCAATATATTAGTGCAAAACATTTTGGTTTCTGGCCGAGATGAAAGATTCACCCCCACATGCATGTCAGTAAAGAAAAGACAAATCTGAGCAACCAGCCAAAGTCCAATCAGGGTGCAAATCCCACTACAGATGTGGAAATTGGGAAGCATTGCAAAACCTTATTATTTGGGCAGGCATTTAGCAAGCAAAGTTAGGTTGGAGTATTGTGTAGGGACTTTGTATTTAATACCCAATTTTAGTACTTTACCTGCTTTTGTAAGTTATTTTGTCTTGTATTGTTAGCTGCTCTGAGCCTTTGGAAGGAAGGGTAGCATATACATCTAATAAATATATAACAGAGCTCCAGCAAAGAAGTTATTTAGCTGGGAAGGAAGGCTGAGGCCAGCTGTCCTGAATGGTAAAATGAAGCTGGGTAGGCTGAGGCCACATAGCTTAAGATCCAGCCTCAAGGGGCAGTCAGAATTTCGGAGGAATGAAGATGCTAATAGAAACCAGAGATTCTTCTCTTTTTTTTTTTTTTTTTTTTAGTGGACTAGATCAGAACTCCAAACTGACCCCTTAAAATATGATTTAAAAGCAATTTTAATAGAAATATAGGCCTGGAAGGATGATTGTGTTTTCTGGCAACTATTTATCCAAGATAGATTTTCTTGTGGACTATTTCAGCCCTTCCCATGTACTAGAAAGCACCCAAAGTGCCATAGGAAAGAAAGCAGAGGGGACAAAGGGTGCCATCAGTGCCTTAGGCAATGTTAGGGAAAATCAGCTTGGATGATCCTAGTCTACAGGCTTTACATAGGGAGAAATTTACCTTTCCCTGAAGGGAGTAAAACAAGTAATGGTGTGGTAGAACTGGACCTACAACTTGGGTAGAAAAAAATGTACATTTGAACACTCAAATAGGCACAGGCATTTTTTATGATTTAAATGGTTTTCAGAAAACCAGGGTCACACCTTTTATTGCAACTAATATCAATATCTAGACATAGATTTTTATCTTGGCACAATGTTCCAAAAGACTTCACTTGCCTTTAAATAAGAACTATGCTTAGGTCTTGGGATACTAGAAAAGTAGATCTGAAAGGGACCTCAGCAGGTCATTGAGACCAATTCTCTGTTCTGGGCAATCATCCCTGTCTAAATCATCCCATCCAAATGTTTGTGTAACCTGCTATTAAGAACTTCAAGGATGGAAATTCTACAACTTCTCTGGGTAGTCTGTTTCAATTGTTAACCACACTTATAGAGAGAAATTTCTTCCTAATATCCAACCTGAATTTCCCCTGCTGCACTTTAAGACCTTGTCCTCCCTTCTGTAACCACAGCACATAGCCCATCTCTATCTTCCATTTAACCACCCTTCAGGGTTTTTGAAGACAGTTGATCAAATCCCCCTTTAAATCCTCTTCTCCAAAGTATCCTGATTCTTTAAGCTTAGTCTTGTATTTCCCAGGTCTTTAATATATTTTTTTCAATTTCCTCTGGACTCTTGTTCACATCCTTCTTTAATTGATTTTTTTTAATTTAATTAGGTCATTATAATCTACCTGATTCCTGCTAAACTTCATTCTACAGGTATTAACAACCCTCTCTCCTTTTTGATGGTCTTGATGTCAAGCTATCTCTTGTTGTGCTTTTTTGCTGTTAGCTGGAAATGTGGCTTCTATTTCAATTCCCTGCAGATTTGTTTTTAACTCTAGCTAAAAACATTAACTCATTCATGAAAGCATTAACTAAGATGAATATTAACTCAGGTGTGGAAATAACTTTCAGTGAGCTATTTATTGAATATATCTTGCAAGGCATTCAAGAAGGATAGTTATTATTTTATGAACCTGAAAAAGAGACATGCATTTAATTCCGAAGACAAGACTAATGAAGCATTATTTTTTGATTTATGAATTCTGATAGTCTCCCAAAATACTGGGATTTTTGTTTGTTTTTTTCATGTTTGGCTATGCTTTGTTTTTCAAGAAAAACACATTAGGGAAATACTTTAAACAATCCAAATAAATCATCTTATTTGACAAATGTAGCTGCTAGCCCTGTGCAATGCAGAACGTATTCACTTTGGATTCAGATTTGGCCAATTCAGAGGGACAGTAATTCAATTCAGTGATTCAAATCACTGTCCTGTTTCATTTTGGCCAGTTCAAATTTGGAGATTCGGTGCCAATTCAGAGATTCAGCCATAGATTACAAACACTACAATACCCATAACTTAGTCATAATTTTGTAGATTCTGATAAAAACAGCAGGGATGGTAGCTCCTTCTGAAGGCGTGGAGCCTGCTGAGTTTCAAGGAGATAGGTGCAGGGGTGTCTGTGAAACTACATCTGAGACACAGCTTTATAAGTTGTTTCTATCTCCCTCCCCCAGAGCACTGTGATTGGAATAGAACTCAGAGAAAGATCACAGTCACTGGCCAGCGACAAGTGTCAATATCAAAGCAGTCTCCCGCCCCCCGCCCCCCCAGCCTTTTCCTTATATGGAAGATCACCCCATTCCCCTTCTTCTCAGTTTCTGTTTGCTGCAAGCCTTCCAAATTGATGTGGAAGCTTCTGATTTGATTCGGACCATTTAATGCATCTCTCAACTCAATTCAGATTCAGAGATTTGGCCGCCAAATCAGGCCGAATCTCTTCCGAATCAAATTGGCTACCGAAGTGTTACGCAGCCCTAGTAGCTACCAAACAATCTAGCTACTCTTACTGTCTAATTGTATTTCCACTATCTATAGCATCACCTCCTGACTATTTTGTTCACTCTCCAAAGTTGTCTCATTGCATTCATGTAACTGGATCTGTAGTTTAAGATCTCAAAAATCTGTTCCATCTCTGTATCCCACATCACCCCCCATACTCTAAATTTTGTTATTTGTTACGAACAACTTCAAAATCCAAATAGTGAAATTCAGTTAGATGGCCAAATCTTATTTAGGATTCTCTGGATGAGAACTACTGTATGCAAAACCTACCGATTTAGTCATGGTTTCAATCCAACACTGAGGTGCCTCTAGAATTATTTAAATTAAGTGAAACTTTAGATCATCAGAATGTTATAACAGAAGTTGAAACCACTTTTGAAAACAGGACTTAAGCAATTTAAAAATAGTCACTTTCCTGTAGTTTTTATTCCTAATAAATAATATTGACTTGGATGGCAGGAATCATATTTTTCCTTTTTTTAATTTTTTATGCATTCAGACCCTTCCCTTCCATTCCCTTATATATGAAATGAGAGAGGAACAAAACCTCTCATTCATGTGTATCTGTATGTGTATGTGTGTATATATAACAAAAACCTTTTCCATTCAAAAGCAATAAAATTAATGGAGAGGATTCTGTCCATCATCTGTTCTGGTAATTACTGGGAATGAATAATTATCTTCCTGAACTGTTATAAAAATCCTATGAAGCAAAATGTGTAAAGAGTATACCATTAAAAGAGCATTTCTAGGTTTGAGAGTATTTGGGGTTGTATCAGGATGAACTGTTTATCAACTGTTGTTGGAATAATCCTGAAGGACAAAAGCTTATATAAGGTAAAATTGCAGTGTGGCTTATGTGTCACTTAAATACCCCCCAGTCCTACTTTGCAAATGTAGGTGGTATATAGACCTCGTGCTGGTGCTGCGCATTTCATTTAAGTTGACCTCCACAGAATTAGACAGTTAATACTCTGATATTGCAATCTAAGTTTGTAGAATACTTTCAAAGCCACATAGGGCACTTATACACGAGGGTGGTGGGTGCTTCCCTGGAACTCCAGTGCGTCAGAGTAGATTTGATGAATCAGTTAATCGTGTCTGCTCAAGCATGGCAGCTACTGTGCTCCAGCAGTCTCCTGCATCTTATGTATCAGTATCCCTGCACTTAAAAATGGCATTGAACTAAAGCTTGTCAAATAAGCTTTAGTTCAAGCACACCTGCTCTCATTTTTAAGTATAGGGACACTGATAGACATGGCAGTATTTTAATTAAAGTGGCTTCTTAGAGCCACTCTAATTTTAAATCACTGCTTCCCCCCAACCCCAGAGCACATCTAAAAGTGTCTTAATTGCCTGAGTGTATGTGTACATACACATAATAATTTTTTTCCAGGTACAGAATATTGTATATTAATTAAATAGTAAAAGTTTTGATTCCCTCATTGTGCTTTGTTATACATTTTGTTATATATCCCAAAACGATGTTGCAATCTCTTGGGTAAGGATTACTTGCTGAGACCCCTAACATCCAGGCTGTGAAAATGGGAAGAGAACTTTCATCTGCAACACATTCTAAGCCTCACACAGGGGGACAGTTTTACCACAGCTTTTAAAGTGAAGCTGTCAAATGCTCGTGAGTCATTCGGTCAAGCTGGGGATTTAAAAAGAAATAGATTTATACATTTCAGTGACCTTTATGGAATTCCATATGTAATTCATGTGAATAGTCATCAAAATTAAAAAGAAAAGAGCACTTGTCAACATTTAAAAATGTCAGGCTTTCAGCTTTCTTAAATATATTCTAGATAAGCAGAGTCTATAGCTGTAGACAGAATTGCAGCCCAATAGAGTTTTTAAGACAGGAGTTACATTATTTTAAGACACTTTTGCATTGTGTACAATGGTCAGATGATACCTTTGTATTTATTGTGACTTAAAGCAGAGTAACTTTATGATACTACTCATACAGTCACAAACCTTGATATGAAATCTGGAATAGTTCCCTGATTATTCTGTACATCAGAACTTAGTCTATTTCTGACTGTACACCCCTACTAAATGGGCATCCTTTTATAGACATTTTTATCAAAACATACAATAAATATTTGTGCTTTTTGTGGGGGGGAGGGGATTCAAAATAACTCACTAAGGAAATTGATGGGCAGGATCCAATGGGAGTCCAGTCTGAGGGAGAGAAGAGTCCAGGAGAGTTGGCTGTATTCTAAAGAAACCTTACTGAGGGCACAGGAACAGACCATCCCAATGTGCAGCAAGACTAGCAAGTATGGAAGAAGATAAGCCTGGCTTATCAGGGAATTCTTAAGTAAGCTAAATCACAGAAAGGAAGGTTACAAGAAGTGGAAGCTTGGCCAAAGGACTCAGGAGGAGTAGAAGACTATTGCTCAGGCATGCAGGGATGAAATCAGGAAGGTCAAAGCACAATTGGAGTTGTAGCTAGCAAGGGATATGAAGAGTAACAAGAAGGGTTTCTACAAGTATGTCAGCAATAAGAGGAAACCAGGGAAAGTCTTGGGTCCCTTAATGAATTCAGGAGGCAATCTTGTGAGAAATGATGCAAAAATGTCTGAAGTACTCAATGTCTTTTTCACCTCAGTCTTCACAGACAAAGTCAGCTCCCAGACTACTGCACATGGCAGCACAGTTTGGGGAGGAGATGAACAGCCAACAGTGGCAAGAGAACACGTTAGGGACTATTTAGAAAAGCTGGATGTGTACAAGTCCATAGGGCTGGATGTGATGCACCAAAGGGTGCTGAGGCAGTTGCCCAATATGACTGCAGAGCCCCTGGCCATTATCTTTGAAAACTCATGGTGATTGGGTGAGGTCCCAAATGATTGGAAAAGGGCAAATATAGTGCCCATCTTTAAGAAAAAGAAGGAAAAGGATCTGGGAAACTACAGGCTGGTCAGCTTCACTCAGTCCCTGGAAAAAACATACAGTGGTCTTTAAGAAATCCATTTCTAAGCACTTAGAGAAGAAGGTCTTTAAGAACAGTCAGCATTGACTTACCAAAGGCAAGTCATGCCTAACTAACCTAATTACCTTGTATGATGAGATGACTAGCTCTGTGGATCTGGGAAGAGTGGTGGACATGATATACAGGTTTCTCTCACCAACCATGGGAGTTAGGTTCCTGGAAGTTTCCATGGTTGGCAAAACTAGCAGGACTAGGGCAGCAGGGGCTGTGGGTGGGGGGGTGAAGGGCACCAGCAAGGCCAGGGGGGAGGGGAGTGAGAGGTACAAACAGGGCCAGAGAGGTTATGGGTGGTATTTTTTGACTGTACCCCCTCGCCTCCCCGTCTCTGAAGCGTGGATACTCAAAACCGTGGTTGGTGAGGGAAACCTGTACCTTGATTTTGACAAGGCTTTTGATACTGTCTCCCACAACATTCTTGCAAGCAACCTAAGGAAGTATGGGTTGGATGAATAGAACCAGCTGGATCATTGGGCTCAGAGGGTAGTAATCAATGGCTCAATGTCTAGTTGGCAGCCAGTATCAAGTGGAGTTGGTCTGGGGGCTGATTTTTTTCAATACCTTAATCAATGAACTGGAAGATGGGATGGAGTACACCCTCAGCAAGTTTGCAGATGACACTAAGCTGGATACAGTAGTAGAAACATTGGAGGGTAGGGATAAGAATCAGAGAGGCCTCAACAAATTGGAATATTAGACCCAAAGAAATCTCATGAGGCTCAGTAATGACAAGTGGAAAGTCCTGCACTTAGGACAGAACAGTCACACGTACCAGTACAGGCTGGGGGCTGACTGGGTAAGCAGCAGCCTTAAAAGGCCTGGGGGTTACAGTGGACAATAAGCTGAATATGATCCTGTAGTGTGCCCTTGTTGCAAAGAAGGCTAACAACTTTTTGGACTGTATTAGTAGAAGCATTGACAGCAGAGCAAGGGAAGTGATTCTTCCCGTCTTCAACACTGGTGAGCCCCAATCTGGGGTATTGTTTCCAGTTTTAGGCTATTAAACTTTCCAGTTTTCTACTACAGAAGGGATGTGGACAAATTGGACAGAGTCCAGGAGAGGTCAGTGAAGATGGTTAGGTGACTGGAGGAAATGGCTTCTGAGGAGATGCTGAGGGAACTGGGCTTATTTAGTCTGGAGAAGAGAAGATTGAGAAGGGATTTAACCTGCAGCCTTTAACTACCTGAAGCAGGTTCCAAAGAGGATGGAGCTAGACTCTTCTCGGTGGTGGTAGATGACAGAACAAGGAGTCATGTTCTCAAGTTGCAGCAAGGGAAGTTTAAGCTAGAGATTAGGAAAGACTTTCTCACTAGGAGGACAGTAAAGCTTTGGAACAGGTTACATAGAAAGATTGTGGAATCTCCTCCATCTTTGGGGGTTTATAAGACCCATCTAGACAAAATTTGGCTGGGATGATGTAGGTGGGGATGGTCTTCTTTTGAGCAGGGGGTTGGACTAGGTGACTACCTGAGATCCCTTGCAACCCTAACTCTGTATTGTTTAGTATGCTATTTATTTATTTAGTGTAGATTTAATGTAGTACCCAATACTAATTTATTTTTTCATAAATTGTTATTGAGCACAATCTCTCTCTCATGAATTCACTGCTAGCCATTGTTCCACTTGCTCCTAATCACTTCAAAGTGTCTTTCAGAAAAATACAATATAATCCTTTGTATCATGCACTCTAAAATACAACACTAACTTTAGTATTTTTTTTTTCAAAATCCTTCTTAAAAGGACTACCTAATTAAAAATAAAAGGCTGATGGGGAAGTAGTTATTCCACAGAAAACAGTGCTAGATAGAGAAGAGATTTCTATACATTTTGATTGCTTAATTTAGCTGTGAACATAATATCAATTTCCTATGGCATATAATACTAAATAAATAGTGCTAAATAAAACCATGTTTAAAAATAATGTTTCATGAAATGAGAAGAGCCCAGAAGGGTAATTACTCTTGGAATCACTCTCTTTAATAGTAATGCTGCCTGCATGTGTGCTTGTATGCTCACACATGTAATCTCATATGGATACTGTGTTACTAGACAAATGTTTGCTAAACACTGCAAAAATAAGTGATTACAAAGAAATGTTATCCAAATGCTGTTTTTAACTTTAATCTATTTAATACATAATTAGAACTACTATTTAGCAGTAAAGTGTTTATTTTAGGATTGTAAAACATGTGTACAGCATGTAATATACTATTAGGTGCAAATTCTATGTAGTAAACCCTTCCTAAGAGAAATACTTACCAGTCAGTGGGCATATCTACATATGTGCTTTACTATGGAGTTGGCCAATTAGCGCCACAGTAAAGCATCACAGTTTACACATGTGGCTGTATTAGAGCACAGTAAATTAACTCCATCATAGGATAGCACTGGTGGGGACAGTACTATGCTACCGTGAAGTAATTAACTCTGCCAAAATGCACATGTCAATGATGATGGGGGCTTGCTGCAGCATAAAGGTGCTAAAGTATAGGGGCTACCTGCTGCCTTGCCCTACACTTTAGTCCCCTTGTGCCCCAGCTAGCCCCTCCACTGCCCGATGATGGATTCATGTCCTCTACATTGGAACCTCTAGAAAATCAGCGGTACATTGGGCCAGCATGAGCAACCTCTAATAACAGTTCATCATAAGTGTATAAAAAGATCCAAGGCCTCAAATGCTGCCAATTCAATTTCCCCTAATTCAAAGTCTTGAAATAGAACTAGAAGGGAGGTTATAACTGGTAGAATAACCTGACCTACCAATAAATACTTTCCAGTGAGAATTGCCTCATCTGGGAGGTGTCTACATGAGATGCTGTCCCCATAGCTTAATTGCAATGGTACTGGGAGCCCTTCAGAAATTAAGGATCCCACTACTCGCTACATTTTTGGACCCAAGAGAACCCCCAGCCTGGGCCAGCACATTGGACTGATCTGTAGCCCACTCATCTGGCCTGCATACTATAAGAGCTGAGCCCCACTGCTATAGCAGGCCTATATAACAATAAAACCTAAACTAAGGCTGCTGAAAGCTTTCACTATCCTAGTACTCCAAGAGTAACTGAAATCCAGCATCTATCTGGAGAACACAGCCCTGACATACACTTAGGTTCTGACAAACAGGGCTAAGAACTGTATTGCTAAACTATCCCAAAAAGATTTGAAACCCACAAAAGATGAAAACAAAATAAAAAAAAACAAACCTTTCACTTAACTGTCAAATACCCATTATCTTAAAACAGTACATTTCTTTTAACTGTTTTGATTTTATTTTGTCCTCTGGTTTCCAACTTATTGTGGTGCCTGGGGTTATTATTTCAATCTCTGTACCATGAAGGCTAAAAATTTTCTATGTGAAAAGAGGGGGAGCAAAGATCACACAGACATTTGACTTCAGGAGTAGAGAAGTTATTTAAGAGAAAAACAGTATTATGGGACTTGATATAAAACCAAAAACAAAGTGAAAATTAGCCAACATTTGAATTACAAATCACGTACCCGGTTCACTGAAATGCAATGTATGCCAGAAACGCACTGAATTAATGTAAGTGCCCAAATGTGAGAATATATTCACTAGTTGTGGTGGTGTGTGGGGTATAATGTGTCTTTCTGTTACTAACAACGTCTTTTGTGAGAGAAAAAACGTAAAAGATATTAATTAGGAAAATATTGCTGATGGAAATGGGAAACAAGTATCCATCTTGCTGTTGCCGGCACAAGGTGCCCGAGGGAGGCAACAGTTGGATTCGTTGCCCGGTGTGCGTCGCGCCAAATAAACACACTGGGGGGAGAAGCAGCCAGAGTTTATTTGAGCCCAAGTAAAAGGCACAGGGAGACTGTATTGTCTCAAATCCTGCGCACTTAACCCTGCAACAGCGGGATTTTATACCCCGGTCAGTTTCACTGTCAGTGATTTTTCCACCAGCTGGCCCCCCTCTTTCTTCCCTTTCCCTCCTCCTTTCTCTCTCCGAGCAGTGCCTTTGCATTCCACAGATAACAGTTTTAGCTTGCCTGCTTTCCAGAAGGACAGGAGATTGCAGGCACCATAGAAAGGGTTACAAAGATTGGGCAAGGGGGGGTCCTGGCTCGTCTGAGCCCAGAGCAGAAGGACTTCCTCAACACTCATGGTCTTCCATCCCTCTGAGTTACCCAGGGTTATGCCCAGTGACACCAACATTGCTGTACTGCCTACAGTTTATGGCAGAGAAAGTTATGTAACTATGTAGTTTTCCCAAACCATTTATTTTTCCAAAATAAGCAAAGCTGTAATCAAGAGGTATGTGAACCACTGGCTGCAGGAGAAGGGACCCTGGATGTGGAAGATGGTTTTAGCACCCCTCCTAAGCCTGCCCAGAGCTAGTATCCTCTTGTCTACCCCTAGTTACACTACTGGCCTGAACACATTAAAACTGGTTTGTATAAATAAACCAAATGAAAGAAATACCAACTAATTTTATGAAGCACCGTGGATAGGCATCTTCTGAGTCTCTTTTATTTTTACAAATGTCTTTTAATACTACATAATTTTTAAAACAGTTAGTTTGATGAAATATAGACTTTGTTGGTGTCTTTTGTACATCGAAATCTTGAAACTCTATGTAGTTTTCCTCCTCCTCTCAAATTACATAATTGTGAATCAGTAATTAATTCAAAGAAATCAGAGATGGGATGTGTTAACCTTAGCTTGCAACAGGTTTCCTGTTAACAAGGCACTTAATTTCTTTGTGTGTGTGTGTGTGTGTGTGTGCATGTGTGTGTTTCTTGTATTTGTCTGTCTTAATGGGGACATTGATATTTCTGAAAAGGAAGGTTTGAGGTTTAGTAATGTTTTCAAAATGCCTCCCTTAAGTTACCTATATTTTTCAAGCATTGTATTTTAGTGAATAGTTTGGTGAACTAGTTTGGTGAAAAAGTCACTTTGAATCCTACCAAAATGATTTGCAAAATCAGGTGATAGTGAATCCCTCCAGATGAAGGATTCTTTTTTAACTGCATCTTCTAGGCATTTTCAAAACCAAATATTAGCACTTTCAATATAGAAACAATTTTCATTAAAACATTTAGCTAAGTTTATTTTCTTCTGAGCTACTGGAAAATACTGGTTTCAAAGTAGTGTTACCAATTGTTATCCACTTCGTCATTCATATGAACACCAAGAGTTTAGAAAGTTGAGGGATTTTCTTTTATGAGAATTCTCTCTCTCTCCTTTATTAGTATTTTTATTTTTTGACAGAAAAAATATCCACTCCTACATCTATAGCCATACCAAGCCAAAAAAAAAAGAATGTGTAGGAAGCTTAGTTCAATATCTTTATATAAATCTAAAAGGCTGTGTTACCATGAATGCACTCCAATACTGTTGTCTAAATGTATATACAATCCTATTACCTCCATATATTAGAGACAAGACTTCTTAGGGTGATAACTTTTATTGGACCAGCTGCATAGTTGGGATACTGTTAGACAAAATTTTGGATAGGAGACATTCTTCATCAAGTCTATAATGTTGCTCTTACGCTTCTTTTGTATACTGGGAAATTGGTAGGCAGATGAAGGAATAATGGTTGTGAAGTTAAGTGAACCTCTTCAGTGTGGGTTGTCTTTGGTAGATCTATTAGTGTACCATACTTAAGGTCCTTGGTATGTTCTTGTCTGTAGTCATCCCAAGACCAATCTGAGCCTGTTCTCCATGCTGTTATACAGCTGAGAATTTTTACAATTGCCGTTTGTTTTCCTGGTGAACAGCGAACACATCATTTGTTTTTATTTTGAACAGCAAGCACATCATTTGGACAATAACTTTTCTACAAATATCCTTCAAGATCAATGGCTCTCCAAGTATGGTCAACGGGGGGAGCAGGGTGGTTGGCTCATAGAACTAAGTCATCTGGCTCATGGGGCTCTCCATATTTGGCAGTGGGAGGATGGTGGCAGTGACAATTGCTGTGGCTCTGGAAGCCCTGTGGCAATTAATGCTGCCACCATTTCTGGACTCATGGGGAGACCAAGAGGCTAGCTGACCTGATCCTGCATGCCATATCTGGCCCACAGTCCTGGTTTCATGCACCAGATTCAGCCCATGAGCCAGAAAGGCTGAGGATCACTGTTATAGGATGTTCTTTAAAAGGTACTGCACAACATTATTTTCAATGTACAATGAATTGTATCCCTACTAATTATGGTTGGAAGTCTTTAAGGGCCTCAGCAATAGCCAACAAATGCAATTGGATAAGGGACCAAGGGGGTGGACTGGCCCAGAGAATGCTTTCAAATAGCTATCACCTGGGCACTTTTAAGCCACTTCACTAACAATCTTTGCTTGCAGAGCTGCATCTAGTATAAAAGAGTCATAGGAAAGTAGGGCTGAAAGAGACCTCATAAGATCAACTAGTCTAGCCCCCTGCTCAAGGCAGGAGCATCCCTAGCTAAATTATCCCATACAAGCATCTGTTTAATCTTTGAAGAAAACTTCCAAGGGTAGAGATTCCAAAATTTCTCTAGGTAGCCTGCTCCAAACCTTTGTAGTCATAATGTCCCTTCTAATCTCCAGCCTAAATTTCCCCTGCTGCAGCTTGAGTCCCTTCCTTCTAGTCCTGTCTGTCCCCTGTGGTCACAAAGAAAAGCCTATCTCCATCCTTTCTCTAATCATCCTTCAGGTATTCAAAAAACTGTTATTAAATTCCCCTTTAATCTTCCCTTCTCCAGATTAAATAACCCTAGTTCTTTTAGTCTTTCCTCATAACTCTTGTTTTCCAGGCACCCAATTATTTTGTTGCTCTCTGATCTCTTCAAACTATCCATATCCTTCTTGAAGTGTGGAGTCCAATATTCTAGACACTAGTATAGGTGAGGCCTCACCAGTGCTGCATAGAATGGAAGAATAATTTCCTTTGATTTGCAAGTGATGCTACTGTTAATACAATCCTGTATGCTGTTGGCGTTTTTTCACAAGAGTGCACAGATGGCCTGTGTTCACCTTATGATCTACTGTAACCCCCAGGCCTTTCTCTGCAGTACTGCTGCCTAGACAGCCATTCCCCAATATATATTTGTGTATGCAATTGTTCTGCCCCAAATGCAGGAAAACGCACTTGTCCTTGTTGAATCTTATCTAGTTGATTATGACCCATTTTTCCATATATCCAGGTCATTTTGGTTCCTAGTCCTACCCTATATCTACAACTCCATCCAAATTGGAGTCATCCACGAATTTTCAAGTCATGCACTTATTCCCTTCATCTAAATGCACTAATGAAGATATTAATACTGGACCCAGGATGGAACCCTGGTGAAACCCACTTGATGCTGCCTCCCAACTAGACAATGATCCATTGATGACAGCTTGTTGAGTATTATAATCCAACTTGTTATATACCCAACTACAGTACTTTTGTCTAGTCTGTATTTCCATAGTTTGTTAATGAGAATGTCATGAGAAAGCCCTTGTTAAACACTTTGCCAAAGCTAAATTATCTCACATCCACTGCTCTCTCCCTACCTACAGAGCCTGTCACATTATCATAGAAGGAGATCAGGTTGGTCAGACATGATCTGCTTTGGTGAATCCATGCTGGATGTTCCTGATTATCTCATTCTCTTCTAGGAGCTTCAAGATATATTGCTTGAGGGCCTTCTGCAGGTATCTAGGGTCTGACTGGTCTGCAGTTCCCTACATTACCCCCTTCCCTTTTCATAAAGATGGGTGCTGTATTTTCCCATTCCCAGTCATCTGGGACTTCACCTAGCCTCCATGAGTTCCCAAAGAAGGTAGCCAGTGACTCTGAAATTACTTCAGCTAGTTTCTTCAATACCATATGATACTGCTGACTTGAAAACATCTATCTTCTCTAAGTAATGCCTAACCTGTTCTTCTACTGCACTAGGATGCTTATCTCTCCTACCCTACCTTTGTTGCCAACTTCACTCACCTTCTGGTAGCTGCTTCTGCTTGCGAACACTCTGGTATAAATGGCGTTAAATACCACAGCTTTTTCTGTAGCTTGTGACAGCTGTGATCAAAAGGCAGATTTAAGCATCTCTACCCTTTGTTCATGACAACCAAGGCCTGATACTCTTTGAATAGGAGAATTCTCCCTAGCCAAATGCCAATAGGTAGAGAGGAATATCCTAATATTTTTATGAACTCCTCATTGCAAGCTTGTTCATCACCCTTGGTCAATGCAGTCTAATCCCTCCATTAGTGAAAACATCATGATCCTCATTCTCTCCTCTGATTAGGTTTTACATTTGTCTCCCTTGACTTTGTGGAATTTAATCCTGTTTTTTCAGTAGCCTAAGTAAGATCAGATTTGGTCTTTCCAACTGTAAATTATATCATACAGAAATCATTCTGTTTTCTTCTTAGAAAATAGTCTTTATTTTCAATCAAGTGCTTATTAGTCATGTTTTAGACACAAGTGTGGCATGTCAATGGACATTCAGTATGGACCCTGCATTGCTCAGATCAAAAGTTCAGTGCTGGGTAGAAACATCCAGTAGAGGAAATCTAGCTGAATCTTTAGCTAATCCTTCCCAGATAATTTTTTTCTTTAATTAAATAATATCTCTGAAAGAAATAATCACTTCCTAGAGACATGAGAGTGCTCTGTACACACCCGAAAACAAATTAAATAGCTCCCCTCCTACCATCCAGTAAAGCTGCCAGCTACCATTTAAATATCTTCCACTCAATTTACTTATGAGCCAATGAAAATGCATATGTAATGTTGCAATGTATTATCAATGCTTCAGTATGGCACTGTGTTAATTTGCTAATTAACACTTTACTCCCCTCCAGCCAGGTTATCACTTTTTTTAAATACTATTAGTTGATCAATGAGGCTGTTTCAGAAGTTTACCTTGTCAGAGGAGTTATGTAAAGGTTAAAGTTTCCATTTTAAGCAGTCAGCACCAAAACTCAAGTGCCTAAGCTTGGGAATAATTTTCATATATAAGACCACACATACATTAGGGAAATATCACCTCATCCTGCTATTTACTAATTATGACTTGGCTCCTTAAATGCTATGCTGTCATGATACCTTTTATAACATGTCTTCTCATAGATTTCATAAATGTTAGGGCTGGAAGGGACCTCAGAAAATCATCGATTCCAGCCCCCTGCACAGGGGCAGGAAGTCAACAGGGATCATAGGATCCCAGCAAGATAAACATCCAGATTTCTCTTGAAGTCACTCAGAGTAGGTGCTTGAACCACCTCTGATGGCAAGCTATTCCAGACCTTGGAGACTTGGACAATAAAGAAGTTTTTCCTTATGTCCAGCCTGAATTGGTCTCAGTGGAGTTTGTGACTGTTTGACCTTGTCATCCTTTGGGGTGATCTGGTGAATAAACATTCCCCCAGATCCTGGTGGTCACCCCTGATAAACTTATAGGTGGCCATCAGATGGCCCCTGATCCTGCACTTTTCCAGGCTGCAGAGTTCCATAGCTCTCAGCCTCTCGTTGTAAGGTCTGTTTTCCTGAACTCTGATCATGCGCATGGCTCTTCTCTGGACTCTCTCAAGCTTCTCCACATCCTTTTTGAATTCTGAAGCCCAAAACTGGATGCAGTACTCCAGCTGCAGCCTCACCAAGGCCGAGTACAAGGGGAGAATGACGTCCTGGGATTTGCTTGAGAAGTATCTGTGGATGCAAGCCAGCATTTTGCTCACTTTACTAGCCATAGCATCACACTGAAGGCTCATGTTCATCTTGTGGTCAATCATGACCCCCAAGTCACTTTCATCTATAGTGCTAGCCAGCGTAGCACTGCCGAGCCTATAAGTATGCTGCTGGTTTTTCTTCCCAAGGTGGAGAACCTTGCATTTTTTGTGTTAAACATCTTTAGGTTATCACCTGCCCATTTCCTGAGCCTGTAAGGGTCAGCCTGAATCCCCCTCCTGTCCTCAGGTGTGGATGCTTTACCCCAGAGTTTGGTATCATTGGTAAACTTGGCCAGCCCACTTCTGACCTCAATGTCCACATCATTAATGAAGATGTTGAACAATATAGGTCCAAGGACAGAGCTTGAGGGACCCCACTCAATATTCTGAAATATTGATCAGCTACATACTTGTTGATCCATCTGGTCTATTATGCCTGATTCATAGTTCCCCTGTACCTTATACATTCATATAGAGAAAAGTACAAAATGAATATTAACAAAGTATAGCATGTTTCCATTCTGATTTAAGTGTTTCTCACTTCTGACTGACTATACAAGGCAGAGGAAAAAGTTGAATTGTGCTCATATCTGTGCAGTAATGTTCATTATAACTTGCATAATACAACTTTTGTTCATGAATTGTACAAAGTAATGAATAAGAGGAATTCTAGGGTTGGAAGGGAGCTTCAAGGGTCATCTGGTGAAATCCCTTGCATGAATGTAGGATGCAGGGAAAGAAAGGTGTGCATGCATATGTTGAAAATGCTGTTTGTTTTTCCACAATAAATAATCTAGTTGAAATGGTTGGGACGGCAACATGTCACCTTCTTTCACTCAAAAGTAATACTATTTCCCTCCTATGAGGTTCTAAGAACTTGTTTTATTGAATCCAAAATCAATCTTTAAATATTGTTCAAAAAATACTAGGAGTTAATCTTCATCAGGGTTGACTTCATGCAGCTAATCACTCATCATCTTGATTTTTATAATTATTCTGTCCATTATGGCATACTAGTTGTAGATCAGCCTCAAATTTTGTTTTCTAAATGGAATTAGCTGGGTTGGTATGTCAGCTTTACCAGCACTAGGCTGTATAGCATATCTAGATTTCAGAGTATTGGGAATTTAACACTCTCCAGCAGCCCAATTTCATATGAGAAGCATGAGTTGTGAGATCCATGAGTGAATCCTTAATTGCAAAATACTTACAACCTAGTCTGCAGGAGATTAATAAGCACCCTACTTTGGATTTTGTGCAAATTGACAAGCTAAGACGTTTAGACGTTTAAGATATTAGGCAGGATTTTTTGATGATGATGATTATTATTATTATTACTCCTGAATAGGCTTTGAGCAAACTCTCTAGGGCTAGGTACGGGCATTCAAAAAGTCTGAGGCGGAATTAATCTAAGTTGTGCAGTTTTCTGTAAGTGGGGTAGTTTAGGTAGCAAACAACACATATATATTCGCCTTTTGATGGGGGGGGGGAATTTTCTGCCATTTTAAAACAGTTTGTGTGCCAAACTTCTGCTCTATTATGGGTGTAAACTGATTTCTGATCTCTTGTACCCGTAAAAGTATAATGACTACCTGACAAGTCTAAGTGAATGTAAACACCCCGGGTTGCATCCTGTTAAATTAAGCAAGGGCCACAGGGTGTCATAGACAATTTGTTCTTGGTCTGTCTTGGGCATATTTCAGTCTTGAAGTCATGGAGGGGACCGCATTTCAAGTCCATGCTGTAAGACGACATTCTGAAACAAGTCTTTTCTCATAACTTTATAGGGAGCCTTCCAAACTAGAAAGATCCAGGTTGAGGCTCTCTGTGGTCGTGGAAGCATGTGGAAACTACTGCTTCCTTGAATTAGCTATAAATCCTGTTAAAAGGGTGTGATCCACTTCTGCACCTATCCTATAGCGATCTTCTGATCTTTGTCTTTGCTTAGATGCCCTGAAATGGCAATATTGATAAAAGAGGAACAAAGTTGTTATTATACACTAACAGGCAGATAAAATAGGTGATGCTAGAGAGCAGAGCAAGTGACCATGCTGATCCAAGAGAAAGCTTTTGCCATTAAGATACTAAGGGGAAATCATGTGTTATACCATTACAAAAGAAGTCACTCTGCTTTTTTTGCACTATGGATTTCTTCTTAATCTGATCTGTGATAGTTAAAAGACCATAAATAGATTAATTGGTCTAATTTTTCACAAAGTGTATTACTTTCTTTTTCTGCAAGCTATCTGAGTTCAGTTTTGGAGATAAATGTAAGTACCTAGAATGATCTACTACAAGTGACCATTTCAGCCCAATGCTGATTTATGTCCAGGTACTACTGCTTTTGACAAATGGTTGCCTTATTGCAAATATGTGTGTAATGTGTAAATGTACCCAAAGAACAAAATTAGATATGTACTGCTCAGGACCACTTCCATGGCACTACTTCTCCTTCATCCTATTGCTGTGTATCAAATTTGGAGTGAAGGTTAAATTTAATCCACTAAAATGTGAATTTTAAATTGTTTTGATCACAAATATGATAACTGGTCATCTATTTCTTACTGCTGATGGCTGTGGTTTTATTCTCTAGTAATGAATACTGTTATAACTCCTTTTAAAATAGAAAAAATCTTATCTTCAATTATAAACAACTTTAATATAACATGTTATTTAGCTACTCTAGAGAATGTTTTTCATAAGAATTCTGCTTTCTGCCATATTGACAAGCACTGCCTCTTCCTACGTTAAATAAAACTAGCAAATAGACTTCTCAGGAATCTATACCTATAACTGTACCATTCATATTTAGCCTGGTTTATCTGTAACTGTACCATCCAAATTCGGCAGCGGTTAGGGTGCCTTCAAGTCCACTGTCATCAGCCCCTGTAAAGAGACACTTAAATTCTCAACAAGGAAGCATCAAGACTGGTTTGATGAGAATGACAAGGAGATCCAAGTGTTTATTGGTTTCAGACATAAGACCTTTTGTGCTTTTGCAAAGATGCATCAACTCCAGGCACAAAAAAAATTGAATCTCCAGAAAACCAAGGTAGATGTCCAAAGAAAGACATGTAATATGAAGAACAGATGGTGGGAAGATGAGGTGGAGGAGAGTCAACATTTTGCAGACATCCATTATATGCATGTCGGGTTTTTTTTCAATGCCATGAAAGCCATCTATGGGCTGAGCACTCAAGGACCCAGCCCCCTTGAGACCTAAGGATAGAGGAAACTTTATCTCAGGGATGCCATGATTGCAACAACTTTCAAGAAAGGAGATAAGTTCAACTGTGCAAATTAGAGAGAGCACCTTGCTGTCCACCACAGGAAAGATCATTGTGAGAACCTTCCTGAACCATCTTCCTCTACTTGCTGAGGATCTCCTCCTGGAATCTCAGTGTGGGTTTAGTGCATCAAGAGGCACAACTGACATGATATTCACAGCTCACCAGCTACAGGGAAAATGCAAGGAACAACATAAACCTCTCTACCTGGCTTTCTTTGACCTCATGAAAGCCTTCATCTCTGTCATCTGAGAACTGTCATGGAGGATTCTTCTAAAGTATGGATGCCCATTGATATTCATCACCATTCCTTGATCAGAGGTTCTCAGTAATGGATCTTTCACAGATCCCTTTGAAATTAGGATAGGAATTAAGCAAGGCTGTGATGCTACCAAATGGATGGTAAACTGCTTAATCTCTGCTAGCTTCAGCCAAAACCAAGGTCACTCCAATCTCAATCACTGAGCTCCAGTATGCTGATGATGCTATAGTCTGTGCTCACTTAGAAGCAAACTTTCAGACGATCATCATTATCTTTACTGAGGCATACAAGAAATGGACTGACACAACATTCAGAAGACTAAAGTCCTCTATCAACAAGTTCTTAATGAGCAGTCTCCAGCTCCAGTAATTCCCATTTACGATGCAATTTTGGAGACTGTTGAGTATTTCCCATACCTTGGAAGCCATCTCTTGCAGAAGGCTGACCTTGACAAAAAAAATCAAAGTTCACCTCAAATATGCAAGTTCAGCCTTTGGACACCTGAGGAAAGAGGTGTTTGATTATGACATCGGATATGAAACCAAACTCATGGTGTATCAAGCAGTTGTGATACCCACCTTACTGTACAGAGCTAAAACATGGACTAAAGGGCTGTGTGAAACAGCACTGTTTCATTTTGACTTCTGTTTCAACACTTCAGTCGAACAGTGTTTTCATTTGAGTTTTGTTTCATTTCAAAATCACTGTTCTGTAACATTTCATCGAAACTGTTTTGCTGTTTTGACGTTTTGCCCATAGGCTATAATGGGGAAGCACGAAACTGCTTATAATTTTGTCATATCTTGCCTGATTCTGAGGAAACTTCTGGGGATAGTAGCCCCTTCTGAGGCCATGAAGCCTGCCAAGCTTTGAGGAGATAAGTCCAGGCGTTTCTCGGAAATTTCACCTCAAGCTGCTGACAAACAAAACTCCTGACGTGGGTAACATTGTGCATGGGTTAAGGTGCACCCTCACTGGTGCTGGGGCCTGTACACAACATGGTAGTGTGCCCCAATGAGGCCGCCTGGTTCATTCAGACTGGTTCATTACTTCAAATGACAACAGGCAAAATAATAACTAGCACAGTAGCACCAGCAGCATCTCAGGAAGCCAAACTGTGACAGAGCTTTTCTTTCCTCTCCTGCAGGACCTGCTTCTCCAGCAGCTGCCAGAGAACTCTCCCTCCCTGCCCCAGTTCTGGGGCTTAGATGTGCCCAGGGCCTTGCGTCCTTCCAGTCGGTTGCTAGGAGTGTTGGTCTAAGGACACGGCACTAACAGACAAGGTCCTTTCCTTTGGGTCAATCTAGTCTGGTATATATTAGCAGAAAAATTGAATAGTTACATAAATATATCTTACTAAGCTTTCGGGTTGAAAAAGCTTTGTCAGGCTGAAGAATCACCTGCAGTTGGGGGGGGGGGGGTGTGCATGTGTTGTTCCTGGATGGAAGGAATAGTAAAGAAGCCAGAGGCTGGCATGCAATGCAGGCAAGAAATCCAGTCAGTGAAAATGAAAATGGAGGCATCAGGGGGTGAGGGACAGACTGGGGTGGGTGGGGGGAAAGGGGAATGTAGAAGACCAGGTAAAAGTGGAGAGGTACCTGGGAAGTCAGATGTCCAGCATGTTGTAGTGTGTCAGACAATTCCACTGTCTATATAGATCCATGAGTTTCTGTACCTAAGAGGCTGATGAAGTGCAGTTCATAGGCTCATCTGTGAAAAGTGGTTTGTAAATTCAAACAAGCACTGAACCTCACTAATATCACCACCAGAAGTCAACTTTCTACAGCCCAAAACACGCTGAACAGATCCAGGCTATGCCATGACAAGACATGCAAAACCTCCCAACAATATCTCCAGTATGGAAATATCTTCACAATACCATACATTTCTCCAGTAGGGCACCATGTGAAGACACCAAACAACAACTGCGCACCAGAATGAGTGCATACTGAAAATCTATCAAAGACAATAACAGAAAACCATCTGTCTCCAATCTCTCGGACCTAATCCTCAAAGGGAATTTATAAATCACTTTTCACAGACAAGGGTTGTCACTATATCCTCAGCAATACTGAACACCCTCTCACTCAGAACACAGGTGTTCCCAGGCAACTGTGGTCAGAGCCAGCCACATCTGGCTGTGGCTTGTCCAGTAGGCCAAGGAGTTGCACAGCAGCAGCTCCACATCCTTGGCAAAACAGGCATCCACCAAGGCCTGAGTGCTACCTGCCTGATGGGGTATGGTGTCTCTGGACCCCACCACGGAAGCTATGCCCTTGGCCTACATTGGCAGCACCTGTCGTGTAGAAGCAGACTAGCTGATGCTACCTTGGGACAGTGGATCCCTCTCTTCCACATCCTCCCACCTCTGCCATTCTGCCTTCCTGACTCTGTTCACCAGCACCTCCATTCACTGATCCAGGGTTTGGCTGCTGCATACATTGTCCTTCACCCTCAGGTCGCACATGGAGGCCAGCAAGTGTACCGTACTGGAGCACAAGCAATCAAGCTGTTTCCTTCAGCCACCTCACCACTACCTGCACGAATGATGACAGCAGCTTGCCCTAGCCAGGAACATTGATCCCCTGGAAGTTCTCCAATTCACTTGTAAGTTCCCTCACTACAGGGATCACCTGGCTAAGGAGGGGCATCACCAACACTGAGGCTCTCAGTGGCCTTGAGGAAGGGCTTGAGGACCACCAAGATCTGGGAGATGGTTTCCCACTCAGCTCTGTTAAGGGGGCCACTGATCCCAATCTCCCCAAGCAAGGCCTTCTCATGGATGGCCTTCTGTTGCTCCACCAGCCTCTCAAGTACTAGGTATGTGGAGTTCCACTGAGTCTCCACAACCTGCCTGATTTTGTGGTGCGGGATGTTCAGCTCTGCTTGTTTATCATGCCACCCTTGATGCTCCAGTAGAAGTAGTGTGCCACCTTCCTGAATTTGGAAATAAGCTTGCTGGTGGTGCTAACACTGTCACTGGCAGCACTGTCCCTCTCCAAGGGATCTCTGAAAATGAGGTGTAGCTTGTGTGCCACACAGTGGGTGCCAATAAAGTTGGCATTATGAACTGCCTTGACCATATTGGCCCCATTTTTGGTGACTGTGAACCTGCAGCTGAGCTCACCTTTCCCCATGAGCCACCCCTGAACCAAGACTTTCATGGCCTCCATGATTTCTGTTCCTGTGTGGGGACACATCCATCACCTTGGCTTGAAGGAGAGCTCATCGCACCATCCACACATGCACCTGACTGGTTGCACCAGTGCCCTGTGAGGGAGACATAGGCATGATCTCTACCCTGATCTTTACCCCAAGGTGAAGTGTAAGGCCACCTGCAGACCTGCGTTGCACAGCTTCTCCCTCGAGTATTCCCTGCATGCCTCACACAGGGAGGGCACCACCGTCCTGCTGAAGGTACGCCGTGCAGGCACTTGGTAGGATGGGACCATGAGCCACCTGAACCTTGGCTGCTGAACTAATGAGAAGGGTTGGCCATCGACAGCAAGCATCTCCCCAATGCTCTGGGTGGTCTCACTTGCCCTTGCAATGCACTACCCTTTCTGCCCACCTTTCCCCTATTGTTTCAGGGTGGCCTGCCTCTCTTTTTGGGGGAATGGGGGCTTTGGAGTGAAGGGGGACTTCCCTTTGGGCACACTCCCACTAGTGCCAGGCTGAGGAGGAGCAAGGGCAAGGGGGTGGTGCCTGCGGAGATGCATCAGCATCCCCGTGGTGCTCATGTGTTTTGTTCCCTTGCCCCAGCTGGTTTTGGCTCAGCAGTGCATGCAGATAAAGTATGTGGGATTACCAGTCAGCTCAAAATGATCCCAGACCACGCTACCTGTTCATTTCTGGGGTGCAGATGCATGTGTGGATGGTGCAATTTCTCCCTCCTCAGCAGGCAGAGGCACAGGAACAGGAGGAGCAGGCTCATCTGAGCCACTTGCCTCTGCAACCTCTATCTTAGCCTTCTCCGAAGTGCCTTCTGGGGAAGCAGACCTGGATTTAGGGGAAACTTGAGGAGTTTTGAGCACAAACTCAGCTGATTCCCTCTCCTTCCCCAGAATTTCCCTTGCTATGGCACTTGGATCCAGATCCAAATCCAACTCTTCCTCTGGCACTGGAAGGCTCAGCATGGGAAGTGAAATAGGGGTGGAGGAGACTGTCATGCTGGTGCTGCTGCTTCTTGTTGTCATGGTGGTGTTGGGTGTGTGTGGGGGGGTTATGGCTGGTACTCTTGGAGGGGATGCAGAATGCCACAGGCACCGGCACTAGAATTGCTCCCCTCTCCTTGCTGCTTCCGAAAGTCTCATGCCTGCTAGTTCTAGGAATGAGGCTGCATCTCAGTTTGGGGGGAGTAACTTACATCTCTTCTTCTACCCCCTCTTTCACCCCTCCCTGAATGCTTGCCAGCTGTTTTTCCACCATGCTTCATTTTTTCATAGTTGGAAGGGACCTAAGCAGATCATCAAATCCATTCCCCTGCCATGGGCAGTTAAGAGTGCTGGGATCAAATGACCCTGGCTATGTGATTATCTAGCCTCCTTTTGAAGACCCCCAGGGTAGGAGTGAGCACCACTTCCCTTGGAAGTTGGTTCCAGATCCTAGCTGCCCTGACTGTGAAGCAGTATTTTTTTTGATGTCTAGTCTGAACCTACTCTGTCAACCTGTGGCCATTATTCCTAGTACTCATGCTAGTGTTCGGGGGGGAACCGGGACTTTCCCATTCCCCGCTGGTCCCCCCCCAGTAAGTTTATGGATGGCCACCAGATCTCCTCTCAGCCTTCTCTTATGGAGGCTGAACAGGTTCAGGGCCCATAGCTTCCCCTCATAAGGCCGGCCCTGCTGCCCCCGACCATGCGAGTGGCCCTCCTTTGGACCCTCTCAATGCTGTCCACATCCCTCCTGAAGTGCGGCGCCCAGAAATAGATGCAGTAAACCAACTGCAGCCTCACCAATGTCACATAGATGGGGAGGATCAACTCCTTGAACCATGAATCTGTGGATGCATGACAAGGTGCAGTTAGCCTTACTCACCACGTCCTCACATTGGCGGCCCATATTCCTCTTGGAATCAATAATGACTCCAGGATCATGGTGTGTTTCATAGTGTCTTGTTTTTATAAAAATATATAAATGTATCTGTGTTCCTATATAAATAACGTATGTATATGCTGCAAGGAATAAATGTATAGAAATAAAATATAAATGTATTTACCTTCCTATATAAATTCTATAGCGTAATATCCAATATAATTATAAAATGGAAAAGAATAAATCAATGAATATAATAATAAAATAAAAGGGTCTAGAAGAAAGCAAAAGATATTATGGAATCCCACTTGCTAGGTAGCAAGTAGGAAATCATTCAAATCAATGCTAATAGTAGCCTTCATTGTCTAATGCTTCTGAACTGCTGGAAGATAGTTCAGTAACTGTCAGACCCCAAGGCAGAAAGCAAGACGGTTTAAACAATGCTGCCTTTTTATGCTGTTTTTCCATCCCTCCCCTAGAGCACTGGGATTGGAAGGGACCTCAGAAAAGGATCACAGTCACTTCCCAGCTACACAGTCAATATGAGAGCAGTCCTTCCCCCCTCTTCTGCTTCCCTTTCCTTACTTTCTGTTTCCCTGCAGGCAAGGCCAGCCTCAGCTTCAAAATTCAAAACGTCTTGAAACATTTGAAATGTTTTAACTACCTTCATTTTGTTTCGAGGCTGTTTTGAAGCCCTTCATTTCATTTTGATTTTGCTGTTTTAAGCTCGAAACATGTCGAAACAGCATCAAAACAAAACAGCTGGTAAAATTCCATGTAGTCCTAATGGACAATGTACACCGTCAACATTGCCTGTGGAAGATCCTCTGAATCCTGTGAAAAGATAAATGCACCAACTTTAGTATCCTCTTACAAGCAAACACCACGAGCATTGAGGCAATGATCAGCCAACATCAACTTTGCTGGGCTAGCTACATCATCCGGGTATCTGAGTTTGGATGCCCAAAGCAAGTTTTATTCTGCCAGCTCAGTCCAGGCACCTCCTTATTCTTATGTTGAAGCAAACCTCCTTCTTATTCTTAAATAATTCTATTTTGCAGGATTCTAAGTATAATTAAAGTTAATGGAGAAAAAATAAGCCTTACTCAAAGGCCCACAAAACTTGAGCATGTTGATGTGAGATGCTTGCTTTTTCATCAATTACCAAAAAACAATTTTGCAAAAATATTCACATAAATATACTGCAGGAGTTCAGTTTTAAAAGAATTTGATCCCTGTCCCTTCTTTTGTACTTCATCTTGCCAAATACCTTTTCTCTTTTTTGGAAGATTTGTACAGTGTTTGGACCTGGAATCAAGCTCTCAAGTCCCATTGTCTGTCAGTGAAACGTGGACTACAAGGGCACTTATAGATGAGCAGCAAGGCTGATGTGCAGTAACTACACCATGTCAGAGCAGACTCAATTACTTGAGTCTACTGAAGCATGGTAATTACTGTACTCCAGCGTCTTGTGCATCAGTGTCCCTGTGTTTCCAAATGGCAGTGGGGGCGCTTTATCTAAAGCTCACTTGACAAGCTTTAGATAAACTGTCCCCACTGCCATTTTGAAGCGTAGGGATGCTGATGCATGAAATGCTCTGGGAACTTTGATTAGAACCCCCACACACACACCACCACCGCACATGTATAAATACCCCAAATGCCTGAGTCACTTTCGAATTACTTGTGCGATTTCTACGATTTTAAGGTTTTTTCTGTTTACTTGCCTGTATTCCTGATCAGCCCCTGGCTTCCCACCCTTTCCTTGGTTACCTTTCCCCCCCTTTTCCCTGCTTTCTCCCATGTCTCTTGATTTAACAAAATCACTGAGTTTACTCTTGTGCGTTGTTTTTGTTTTAGTTTTCTTCACACTACATGGACTAAGTCTCTTTCTTATGTCTTGCACATTCACAGGTTCACTCCTTATCAGTCTATAGTCCATTTTTTCTCAACGTTCTTGCTTTCATAAATTCATGCTCTTTGTTTTTCACTTTTGGGGACATCTCTATAATTGTAACACATCCACATGCCATTCTCACGAGTAGCAAATATTTAAGTGAAAAAGTATATAATCAGTTCTATAAAGGAAGCCTTACCAAACATTGGTTTCAGTGGGAATTGGCACAGACAGCATGTATTTAGGGTACTTAGCACCACATCAACATGCTGAGAATGTTTCAAGATCAACCTTCTTAGGAATAATAGCCAATTCATGGTAATATGTCAAAGAAACACTCCTTTCTTATAACAAAAATAAAACAGAGGTTAGTTTTAATCAAATTTAACAAGAAACATTATCACATTATAAAGGAGAGGCATAGTGAGCTCCTTCAGTACCTAGGGTAGGGGGTGGGGAGAGGATTATGAAGACCACTGGAGAACAGAGTGAGGAGAGGCATAGTTGGTGAGGGAAGAGGTGGAGATGGCAGCTACTATTGGTGTGGCTGTTGCTGTAGCAGTACAGGCTCTTGCTGCTGCATGTCAGGGGAAGGGGGAGGTTGATGAGGGGGGCAGGCTTACTGTGCACCAGCTTCACCAGTCCCATAGCATAACCTGCCCAGGAGCCACCTTGATGACCCATTTACACCCTCTCCCTACCCACAGAAGAGGAGTACCATGCCATTTACCTTTCTGCCCCCTTGATAAGGCACTAGGTGAGGTACTGCTTCTTTCTGGTTTCTAAAACCGGACTTTGTGGGGCTATTCCTCTTGCAGCAAAGACTCCTGGGGTATGGGGTGATTATGGTATGCCATCCCAGACAGCAAGCACCCAGGGATGGAGCCCTGATCACCCCCTAGTTACGTTACTAATCAAAGACTAACATCCTGTTTTGTTAAGTGCAAAAAACAACAAAAAGAGTAAGAGGTAGTAAATAAGTTTTTTGTTTTGGGTTGGTTTCTTTTTTAGGGAAGAGCTAAAAAGACTTGCCTTACCCTTTTTTTGCTGCTTTTTATTGATTTTTTTTTTTTAACAAAATCTGCCAAATTTAAGTAAAAGCTGGAAATAAAATTTGAAATTTAACATGTGACCTTTTTTGTTCAACAAAACTGTTTGTTTGTTGATTTTTCATCTGACCTTACAAAAAGTAATGGACTTAAGGAACTCAGTTGTCTAAAAATGAATGGTATACGAATGTCCCCCAACCAGTGTAGGATTGTTTAATTATAATATAGCATGACAGTCTCATATAAAATATAACTTTAATGAAAGATAGAGAGACTACCTCCACCAGTATCATTGGTGTTTCATAGTGCGTGGGGTAGGAAGGGACTGAAACAGATCATCAGGCCCCAGGCAGGAACAAGTGCCAGGATCATAACACCCCAGCCAAATATCTGTCCAGCCTCCTTTTGGAGACTCCCAAGGTCAGAGACAGCACCACCTCCCTTGGGAGTCGATTCAAGAGCCTGACAGCCCTAACTGTAATGTCTTCTCATGTCCAGCCTGAACCTTCTCTCTAACAATTTGTGGCCATTATTCCTAGTAACTCCCGATGGTACCTGGGGAAACAGAGTTTCCACCCAATTTCTGCTGGTCCCCCCTGGTGAGTTTGTAAATGGCCATCAGATCCCCTCTCAGCCTTTTCTTGTGGAAGCTGAATAGGTTCAGGCCCTTCCTACCCCACGCACTATTCTCTTCATAGGGCCTGCCGTGCTGCCCTTTGACCATGCAAGTGGCCCTCCTCTGGACCCTCTCAATGTTGGTCACATCTCTCCTGAAGTGTGGCACCCATAACTGGTTGCAGTACTCCAACTGTGGCCTTACCAATGCTGCATAGAGGGGAAGGATCACCTCCCTGGACCTGCTTGTGATGCATCTGTAGATGCATGAGAAAGTGCTGTTAGCCTTACTGACTGCTTCCTCACAAGCAGTGTTCATCCTGGAGTCAACAATGACTCCAAGATCCCTTTCTGCCAATGTGCTGACAAGAAGCGTGTTCCCCAGGCTATACATGTGTTGCTGGTTCCTTCTAGCTGGATTCTGTTCCTCCCCCCCAGCATGCCCACCTCACCCCACATCTTGGTGTAGTGAGCAAATTTGGACAGCCTGCTTTCCATACCCACATCCAGATCACTGATAAAGATGTTGAACAGCATAGGCCCCAGGACTGAGCCCTGGGGGACTCCACTGCCCACATCCTTCCAAGTCAAAAATGACCCATCCACCACCACTCTCTGGGTGTGACCATCTAGCCAATTTGCCACCCATCTGATTGTGTAGGCATCAATGCCACAGTCACCTAGTTTTTTTTAAGAGGATGTGGGGGGAAACCATGTCAAAAGCCTTAAAGTCCAGGAAGACAACATCCATCTCCACACCCTCATCCAGGGACTTTCTGACCTGATCATAAAGGGAAACCAGGTTAGTTGGACAGGATTTGCCCTCATATTGGTTGCTTCTGAGCATTACCTCCCCTGCTGAGCTCTTGCAAATGTGCTCCATGACAATTTTCTCAAAGGTCTCTCAAGGACCGAGGTGAGACTAACTGGCCTGTAGTTACCTGGGTCCTCCTTTCACCCTTCCTCGTAAATGGGGACCACGTTGGCTCTTTTCCAATCCTCTGGTACCTGGCCAGAGCCCTAGCGATGCCCCTGGCATGGCTTTATGAGCACTCATATAACCCCCACCAATTCCCTCAGCACCCTTGGGTGAAGAGCATCTGGACCTACTGATTTAAACATTTCCAGCCCCTCCATAACTTCCCTAACTAGGTCATCCCTGACCCTAGGCATAGCAGTGCCTCCTCTGGGTCCATCCATAATCCTAGTGGGGGAAATGTCCCAGTCCCTGTTCAGGAATATGAAGGCAAAATACTCATTAAAGAGGTCAGCTTTTTCATTTGCAGCAATCACCAGATTGCCATGCCTGTCATTACCCAGTGCCACCTTCTTGCTCCCTATGTATTTGAAAAAGGATTTTTTGTTATCCCTAATTCTGGTCTCTAGCCCTAGCTCCATCTCTGCCTTGGCCTTCCTATCAACCTCCTTGCAGTCATGAGTAATGGAGGTGCAATACTCCTTCTTGACAACCCCTTGCTTCCACTGTTTATATGGCTCCTTTTGTGCCTGCGAGCATCCCTGGATGCCTTTGCTGAGCCATGAGGACTTTTTAGCACTCCTGCCCCCCTGGGTGGGTGCACATTGGGACTGACTCCCTTTGAGCTTGGAGGATCATCTTCTTGAGGAACAACCACCCATCTCGGACTCCCATCTCATTGAACCTCTAAGACCCCAATGCCTCTCCTACTAATCTTCTTAGCTCATTGAAGTCATCCCTCCTGAAGGCAGTCTGTAGTAGATGCCCGCTATCAAGTCTCTTTCACCATGACCCCCTTGTGTTCTTACCCAGAGCACTTCAGTTTGCCTCTCCTCTGACCCCATGCTGATCACTGAGGATATGTATTGTTCTTTGACATAGAGTGCTACACCCTTTTTTCCCTGATCTGTCTCACCTATACAGCCTGTAGCCCTCGATGTCCGCTGCCAACGTGGGTAGAATCCCACCAGGTTTCCGTGAGCCCCACTAGGTCTGGGTTTTTACTAGCTAGCAGGACGGCGAGTTCTTCCTGCTTATTCCACATGCCTCAAGCATTTGTGTAGAGGCATTTGAGGCCTCCTATAGGTGCACGTGTCATCCCATGTTCCTAAACCTGCTCTGGCCCCTATCATTTACCTGGGTGCTACCTGCATGCATCACCTGGCTTGACGGCAAAGTGTCCCTATATTTCTCTGCATCCCCATCCCCCAGTGAACCTAGTTTAAAGCTCGCCATATGAGATCAGCCAGCCTGGAATTAAAAACATGCCTACCTTTCAAAGCCTGTTGTCTGCAACAATTGTTACAACTTAGCCCCTCATCTCATCAGTTTAATAAAAACATAAAACTTCTAATAAAACTTTTATCATTATAAGTCCTAAGAGCCCTGGTATTAGGACTATCATTTCTGCAGCTTTCCATGTTGCCCTGCCAGTTTGTGTCCTGTATTAAGTTATAGGGACATAACATTTGGTTGGATCAAAATCATTACTGAATACAGTGCTTGTGTTTTCCAGGACATGGACATTCATTGTAAGTTGACTGCCTCTGCAGTTTAACAATTCATGGGGAGGCACAAAGACTGCCTTTTCCTTCATATCCAGATACTATATCATAGGAACTAAAACGTTTTGTTCCTGATGCTTTGTCCATCTTCTCTGTTGCATGGAAAGAAACTATCTTTAAACTTTCACGAATCAATGCATATCCTCATACCCCCCCCATAGAACTATTTTACAGCTGGGAATGCCCAAGGTGAGGTGAATTGCCGATCGCTCCATACTCCAATATATAATTTAGCATATTTCTACCCGCAACAGCAACTATTCTCATTGCACTGCCTTCTATGGGTGTTCCTGCCAAGTGAAGAATCAAGTCAAGAGCTTCTCCCTATGCTCTTCTAATGATCAGGTTTTACAGCTATTGACTTCTACTCCTGTGAGAGTCTTTAAGACACTGGTTACATTGGACCTTGTTCCACTATTTTGGTTTTATGTTAGTTGCACCTCTATTTGGTCAGATTCAATTGCTGTTACCCAGAATTTGCCTTTCCATCCACTTTGAAACATTCTCCACCCACAACAGCTCCCCTGCCCAGGCCTCACATATGTTATGCAGCACATGGGCTGTGATGATGACCTGGAGCAGGTTGTTCTTGGTGAACTCAAGCTGGGTAGTGAAGGTGTGCCAGCATCCTTTGAGGTGGTCGAAGAAGCACTCTACCAGGGTGTGGGTGCAGCCGAGGCACTGGTTGAGTTGGGCTTAGTGGGGGTCTCACTGGCCAGTATAGGGCCACATGATCCATGGCAGGATCACGTAGATGGGGCCCTGATGAGGACGTGTGGGGCCACCATGGCACCCAGCTGTACATCCAGCACCCCCAGCACAAAGCAGCTGTTCTGCACCAGGGTCGGTAGGGCATTGTTGCAAAATATCTGGGCTGGGGTGCTTATGTTTGTGAAGGTGTCGGTGCTTATGTTTGTGAAGGTGCCAGAGTGATCAATGACTGCTTGAAACAACAAAGTGAAAGCCCCTGTGCCTATAGTGGGGGCAGTCTGTGGGGCAGGCAGGTGATGGGGATGTGAATCCCATCCAGGGCCCCAATGCACTGGAGGAATCCCAAGGCACAACTCTGACACCACCACCACCAGATGGTCGTGCACTTGAAGAATTGTGTGCCTGAGTGCGTCTTGGAGGTGCTGCACACCTCCAGGATGGCCTCCCCAGCAATGGCTTTGCCCATCCCAAAGAGATGGCCCACATAATGGAGGCTGGTGGGCATAGCCAGCTTCAGCAGGGTGAGGGCCAGCTGAGTGTCTGTGAGGAGGGGCAGCCACATGACAATGTCCTGCCATTCCAGATTTAACCAGAGCTACTCCAGGAGGTCCTGGAAGGTGGCCTGGGTCATCTGGAATGCCTCCAGACACCGCTCATTGTCCCAAGTGTGCTGGACAATGTGTAGTCACCAGTCCTGGCTGGCTTGACAGTTTAGGGTCTGCTCTGACATGCTGTAATTACAGCACATTAGAACAGACATCCCATACATTTACAGGCATCCATAGTAGCTAAACAAACATCTAGGTAGGTACTGTAATGAAGGCATTTATGTTTAGTCATTGCAGCATCTAAGTATTAGGTACCTTGCAATGGTAACTCTGTTTGACTAATGTGTTTAGGATACCTATACAGTCAATGGAGAGACTTTAGAAGTTTTTAGATGCTCTATGTAAAGAATAGGGACTGCAAAGGGCAATTCAGAAGGGCCATGTGAATGACAGCTGCCAGGGGGAAGGGTTGATTTTTTTTTTATGTATTTTTTTTTTTTTTAGACAATAGCTGTTTAATGTTAAAAGCATGAACAGTTATAGAAGCAAGAAAGGGGGGGCCTACCTCTGTATCCCAGTGATTACAGCTCTTCTCCAAAATTAGGGGAAGAGTACTGTAGTTAGTACTGTCATGGCCAGTTGTGACTTCATCATTAGGAAGCAATTGGTGAAAATCCTAGAAGCTGACACCAACTCAGAACAACACATGCTAAATGAATGCTGTGACCAGCAGGCTACAGTCAAGTTTATTTTTGCTGATGTTCCTTCCAGTTTTAGATTCATGGCTGCAGAGTAGTGCAGCTTCAAGAGGAAAGGTTGGAAATGCCCTCAACTAGCCTATTTTATAACCAGGTGATTAGGACTTTTCCCTGTGGTGGTTGCTGATGTAAGTTAAATGAGTCTTCCTGACTCTCAGAGAAGCCTTCTCTAAGGACTTAAACTTTAGATTTGCTGTTGAAGCGTGTGTTTCCTGGGGTGTTTGTGGAGGTGGGGGGCCTTGGTGATTTATCTGCTTCACTTGGAAGTCATAAGAATGATCTGAATTTTTTTTCTCATGTTTTCCTGTAGGTCAAAAAATGGATTTTCTGTTTTGGGGGGGGGGGGACCTTAGGATGTGTACAGATGTTCCCGAAGTTAGAAATGACTGCCTGATCTAACTTAATTCACCCACGTGTGGATCTTATTCTTAGATCCCTTTAGATCCATCTAAGTGCCAAATTGTATAGATATTCCCCAAAGATTAGATTGGTTAAAAACGGCCTGACCAATCTAACTTTAGTTCACCTAAGGTGCAATAATCCAGATTGGGTATGGTTAGACTGATCTAACAGGATGTAGGTACACATGCATAGTACAGCCCTGAGGCTGAGAGCACCCAGTTGTGGTTTAGGCCCTTTCCCTCCCACAACCCCACCCCATCCCACCCCCACCAAGCTAATGATAACTGACGCCTACAGCTTCCTGTGCATTCACAAAACAAAATTCAATATGTATCCTAAGTGCTAGAGAATCCCAGTCTTTCCATAACTGAAAATGCATAACAATTCATTATCCCTTTTCCAAACATTCTTCTTAAATAAGTACACTTATGTATAACTTATGCATACAGAGGTAGCAATCTGTGTAATTTTTGCATGTACTGTTACTAATTCATGCATTTTATATTGCATTCTAGGGTGTATTCATACATATGTATGTATTCCAGCTCTACCTTAGTTTTTTGCAACATAATATGCAAACACTTCTTAGGTATATTTCACATTTTGCAAATTTAAAGAGATGATTCCTGGAGTCTAGTTGTGATTCCATGCTAAAATAAAAACTGGGAACAATGCAATTAAAGTCAACAGTTAAAACCTGTTAAAAAAAAAAAAACCCCAACCCTGGGTTCTTGGACTCTTGCTTTTGCTTTTGTTGTTAAACTGTATTCGAATTCTATTTTCTTTAAAATTAAAGGGGCTCTTCACATATGAGTTTTGCCAGACAGAACTTCTTGAGGAAGTTTCCTTGATACTGGCAACAATTTGGTATTTATTGAAAGTCATGGCTACTCAGTGCTTGTCCTTGCAAAAAAATAATTTGGATTAAGGTAGAATGTGAATTAAAAGCAACAAAAAGCTATCTCTTACCAGCTCCCTCTGTGACTGCTCCAAAGTAGATTAATTCAGAATAAGGTTTCCTTCATTTGTTAGACAGTAGAGAGAGAGAGAGAGGTAATATGTAACAGTTAATAGCTATAGCTATTCTGGAACAACTTCCTGTATATAGATAGCCATTTACAAGGGGGCTTTGTGCTTCAGCACAATGTCTCAGTATGTCCCCTGGAAGTTTATCACCTCTGAAGTCATGACATAAGCTTCTATGCAATCATTTATACCTGTAAGTTTCCTTTAGGGATGCTGTTACATATCAAAAGGTTGGTCTGTCTCTGGTTGCCAACCCTAATAATTAAAGCTCACCCCACTTTCCCCTGGGTAACTTCCCTAGAACTGTATCTTTGACCCGAAGAACATCAACAGAGCAAGGGAGAATACAATGGTGTTGTGAAGGCATCTGATACCATCAATGTAGGAAGATGGTTCAGTACCCACAGTTCTTGGGGAAACCATCCCTCTTTCCTTAGTTTTGTTTTCCCTCAAGTTCCACATCATGTTAAATTTCGAGGCATTCGCTATGTCTTAATTCAAATTGTTGTGGCACCTATAATAAATAGAACCTGTTTGCTTATTACTATAAATAAGGGGTGGCTAAAAAAATGTCTAGTTTCTTGAATTTGTTGCAACATTAATAAGTGATATTAATTTTCATGTAAAAAGAACCCATGTTCAGTTTGATTATTTTTTTCTTTGCACTCTTACCATACTACAGATTGTATTTCCAACACCAAGTATTTGAAAATCATGAATTTGGCTTAACAGTCAAGAGATTAAAGGGAAAAGTAATTGAAGGGGGCGGGGATTTGCCTTCTGGATCTTTTGTGAACTTTTTGCATTCATTTGTGTAAAATTTTCTAGCTTTGTTCTACAATTTTGAACGTTAGGATGTCTACATCTTTTCTTTTCCTTTTTTTAATTCATGGAAGCTAAAACTGTCAAGTATTCAACTAACTATAGGATCTTGTAGCCAAATCTTGTAAGACTTTTGGCAAATGGTTCATTCTAAGTAGTTGAGAAGTTATGTGCATGGAAGTGGGTATCAGTGAAGAGTTTATAACATAAAGACGATGAATGTCATCTGAGTGACAAAGGTCACTCCATTATTCTTGTATTCAATTCACCCTACAAATGGAATATTTGTAATTAAAATTAGAAAAGTATAACACAATTCAGACTGTTCATATTAAGCATATTGTCTAAAACTCTATATCCAAAAATGTAGCAAATGTATGTAATCTAGTGCATCTGATGTAACTAATCTCCAGATTAAAGTATGTCAATGCATTGGCTTTCTTTAAGAATACTCATTACAGAAAGTGAGCTACCATGTTAGCATATGTTAACATATTAGGCCATGTTAATACCTGCTAAACACCCTGATTGCCTTGATCTGCAGTCAAGAGTGGTAGAACATTTTAAAATTTGAAAGTGATAGAGATCCAATTTTACAAATTATTCATTACGTTGGTTGATGTCATGAAAATCACTTTGTCATTTTGAATTATTTCAGAGTGTTTAGGATTCAGATTTGGCCTGAATCAGGGACAGTGATTCAATTCATTGATTCAGATCCCTGTCCCTGATTCTATTCAGCTGAATCTGAATCTGAAGATTCAATGCTGATTAAGGGAATCAGTGATTTGGCCATAGACACAGCTTTTTAAAATGTTTTTTCTACATACCTTAAGGTACCAGGTGTGGCTCATGAACTCATGAATCCTGCAATGCTGGGGCAGACAGAGCATCCCACAGGAGCATGGGGGGGAGGTGGGGTGTGTGTTTGGTGGAAATCCCTGAAGTGGACCTCAAGTATGTCCAGTCCATTTCCAGGTCTTCTGGGGAGTGCACTGGAGGGCCCCCCAGTGCCCCCCTAGCTCAGTGATCAGCCACAGAGGGACTGTGTGTGCCTCCCCAAGCCCAGGAGATGCCAGTTGCTGAGCCAGTGAGGTGCAGGGGGGACCCCCCAGTATGCTCCCCAGCAGACCTGGAAGTGGACCAGAACTGCTTCTGGTCCACTTTGGGGTCTGCTGCCAAGCACACAGGGGAGCCCCCTGCACTCCTGTGGGACATTCCATCCAACCCAGCATCACAGCATTGACAAGCTGCCTGGTACCTTGAGGAATGTAAAAAAAACATTTAAAGCCGCATCTATGTCTGAATCACTGAATCTTTCCAAATCTCTGTGAATCTATTCGGAGGGTTCTGATTCATTTTGGAGAGACTAAAGCATCTCCTGATTCGATTTGGATTCAGAGATTCAGCCGCCAAATCTTTGCCAAATCAAATTAGGGACTGAAGCTAAGCAAAGCCCTATCAGAGATCCTTTGTGTCAAAATACTTCATCCCCTATACAGCAATCTCTTTAAAAGCAAATACACAATATCTTTGTTTTCTTCTGAGCAGAATCAGGATATTATGAAATATGGTTCAGAGTCTTACATATGCATGCAATCTCTCCATGCCATTTGAAGCTGTAACATTGTGTTTTATGTCTGCATATTGTAGAGAGAACTGAAGAGTAACAATAGTTTTGCTTCGTTTTATTTTGCTAAAAAACTTACAGAGCACATTTTTCCCTTGAATTGGCAAACTAGAGTTTTCCTTGAACTTATTTTTCAAATAAATACATGTTCTAAAACTCTAACAGACAATTTAAAACACCTGGAGATAAATGCAATTTGGAAAAAATAATCTATTGGGTGGTACCATGTTATTTTGTTACCATTACTTCTGTACCCAGCTTTATTTAGATCAGTAATGGAATACTGTGTCCAATTCTTGTGTTAACACTTTGAATGCATGGTTTAAAAAAATTGGAAAGGGTTCCAAAAAAGAGAGATGAAATACTTGATGTTTGAAAAAATTGCTTTAAGTGTGGCACTAAAGAAGCCAAGAGCTTGCCAGACTTCTTGTTAAGGTTGAGAATGGTGGAGGAAAAAAATCAAAATTATATACAGAATAGAAAATACAGTCACTGATTGCCTTTGGTGAGTTCACCAGAAAGACTGCTTGGAAGCAACTTCATCATGACTTATATGGTACTATGATTTATATGGAGAGTAGAGCTGTGCGAGTGAGTGACTTAAATTAATCCAGTACACATCGAAACAGTAATTAAACACAAAAAAAAACCTGGAGTCCATTCCATCTTTTCCAGTGAAACCAAAATTAAAAAAAAAAAAAAAACTCAACTTAACAAGAAATTTCACTTAATTTGGAGATGTTCCCACTTTTTTCATTTCACTGAAGTGAATTTATTAATGAAATGACAATCTGAAAAGGGAACATTTGTTTTAAAAAGTCAAAACATTTATTTTTATTTAAACAGAAAGAATTTAATGGACTTCATACAAATTCACAAAATATTTTGGTGAGCATATATCTATGTTGTTGGTGAAAATATCCTGACAAGAATAAATGGACTTGGCTCTAATGGTGAGATGTTGACTGTGAGAAGGTTTTAACATAGCAAAGTAAAGTAAAGGGGTAATGAGACCCAATAACGAGAAACTGAAGCTTGACAAATTCAAACTAGAAATGTATTCAAAACTGTAATAGAAAAATGTATTATGGATATGATGGTTTCTCAAGACTAAGGCTAAGTACAGACAGTCAAAAAGCTTGAGGTTGAATCAATTCAATCTTCTCAGGTTAGTCTAAGATGTACAGATTGAACCAACAAGCAAATGAACAGACATTCACTTTTGATTCTGGAAATACAGTCATGTCTTCAGTGGCTCAGGCCAGAAACTAGGGGGGGTGCTAGACCACACCTCCCTGTCTGGTGGAGCAGACATCTTGGGCCTATCTACCCTGTGACGGTGGGGTGGGGGGAGGTGCAAAGCATCCTGGGATGCTGAGTGTAATGAGTGCTGTTAAGAAGTACACCTTCTTCATAAATAAATAACATTTATTATCTTAATGAAAGACTCTAGCAATGTTTTTGAGACGACTCTTAAAAACATCCAACGGCTCTGTCTGTTCTCAGTTGAACTCAGCCAGTTCTAGATAACAAAACAGCATGTGCTCTCATTTAAGTTTCCAGTAACTTCTCTTATAGAGGCAGTCTACTATTTCCACATCTCCCCCTTTTAAAACTTTCTAACTATAGTACAACATAGTTGTACCATAAAAATAAACCATTTTTATAAAGAAATTACATTATAACACTAACATCAACTTTGTTCAATAAATCTTTGTGGTGCCTGGCATAGCCTGTTTGATCTGCATGGTGCTGCTTCAGTCTCCTCAGTGACTGAAGTGGGTGTCTGTTCTTGTACTGCCTCTGTCATCTCCTCTGAGCAACTTTCCTGAGTCTGCTTGTGTGTAGTCTCCAGCTGTGTACTACTCCTTTCCTTCTCCCCTTGTTCAGGAATGTATTGCAAGTGTCTCCTGTTAGATAGAAAAGATTGCCCATCCTGAGTCAATATATTGTAAGATCATGGAGCAACCTTATGAAAACCCATGCTTTCTGTTCCCAGCTTTCACAATTATAAATACAATCTGCATCATTGGGCTTCAGTACCTACAATGACCATGCCCCTTGGTTACAGTACAATTTTTGTTTAGCTTTGGCCTTTTGATTATACCTGTGCAAGTTAGTGTCAGCCCCGTGATTTGTTACTGTCAGTCTGGGTAACCTAGTTCTGAACTTTCTTTTAAATAAAATCTCCCCAGGTGACAGGCAATGTGCTAGAGGGGCTGATTTGTAATCCAGAATTGCTAAATATGGACCACCACCTGAATCACTGGCTTTTTCTAATAATCTCTTTATTATCTTAACATCATTTTCCACAAACTCATTAGACTGTGGGTACCTCAGGCTTGATGTAATATGCTGAAAACTAGGGGTGTGCAAAGTGAGCCCTATTTGATTTGGGTTTGGATTTGGCCCAAATCGGGGACAGTGATTCAATTTGTTGATTTGGATCACTGTCCCTGATTAGATTCAGCTGAATCCAAAACCGAAGATTCAGTGCTTATTCGGAGAATCAAAGACTCGAACATAGACACAGTGTTAAATGTTTTTTTCTACACACCTTGAGGTACCAGTGTGGCTTGTGAACGCTGTGATGCTGAGGCGTATGGAGCATCCCACAGCAGTGGGAGTATTTCCAGTCCACTTCCAGATCTGCTGGGGAGTGCACTGGGATGCCCCCCCCAGCTCAGTGATAAGCCACAGGGGGGACCCTGGATGCCCCCCCAGACACAAGAGGCACGAGGTGCTGAGGTGGAGGGGCTATGGGGGTCCCCCAGGATGCTCCTCGGTGGACCTGGAAATGGACCGAAAGTGCTTCTGGTCCACTTCCAGGTCTGCTGCCAAGCAGTAAAGGCACAGTATAATCCGCTGTGCAGTCATATCAGCCAATAAAGCAACTTCAGGACAACAAGAAGAATAATTTAACATCAACAGATAATCTTTGCCAGCTATTGTAAACAAATCAATTCCCACTTTGTACCATGCCTCTTGAATATCATTGCCTATCCACATTGTTTTCTTCTTATTCTTAGGCTGGTATTTATGGTATGTGTCACATTTATCTATAGCATTTTCTGATTATTCATGAGTGGCTAATATAATAGCTCCCTGGCCCTCCTTTTGCATTGTTGAATGCCCAGATATGACCCCCATGTATTCTTTTAATCATATCTGTTCATAATGCTTTAGGTACTACCATCCTGTGACCCTTGAACAAAACACCATCACTCACTAAGAGCTCTGCTTTAAACTGAAAATATAGACTTGGTATATAATGACCAGGCCATCCAGTGGTGATGGCTTTGATAACCTTTTGCAGTGTGCCATCCTGTGATGTAGCCTCTACAAAGTTTTGCCACATATCCTCTGATACTGGGTAATATATTTTTAATCACATTGGCATACACAATGTCATATTTTATTTTAGCATCATCAACAGTGTTGTCAACTGCCCTAGACAAAGTATCTACAATCACTAGTTTTTTGCCTGTCTCATAGTCCAATCTCAAACCATACAACTGTAACTAAAAAAAAAAGTATCTGTAGTTTGGGAGGTATATTAGCTAACCTCTTTCTTTCAATGGTGACCAGAGGTTTGTGGTCAGTTTTTGCAACAACTGGTCTTCCATATACAAAAACATGAAATGTTTTGCATTCATGCACCAGAGCTAAAGCTGCCTCCTTTATCTGTACATATAGGCATTTTGTTTCTGTGAGGGCTCTGAATGGCACTGAGCTCCAGTGATCACCATACTTTTGCAATAGGGTTGCCCCCGTGTCGTCTTTAGAAGCATCTGTGGACAAATTAATTTATCTTTTACTGTCAAAACACCTAAGGACTAGAGCTGTTTCAATATTTTATTTAACTTTGCAAATTTTGTCCATGTTGGCATCCCATGTTCACTGAGTATCCTTTTTTCAGTAGTACTTTCAGTTTGCTGGTGTGCTATGCCAGGTTTTTTGGGAATGGTCTACATGGGTGACCATTCCCAGGCACCTTTGTTCCCAGGAAACATTCTTATCTTATGGGGCTGGCATGTTTGATATTGCCCTTATTCTCTCAGGATCTTTTTGCACCCCATTCTCTATTATTTGTACCCCCTAGTAGGTGATTTCTTTAACTCTAAATTTGAATTTCTGCTTATTAAGTTTCAGCCCTGCCACCCTCACCCTATTGAGGGCTGTCTGTAACCTCAAATTATGTTCTGCTTTTTTTTACCCCATACAATGATGCCATCAAGGTACACCTTGATACCTGCTACTCCAGCAAAGATTTGCTGCACTTTTCTGTGATAGGTTTTAGGTGCTAATTTGAAGCCAAATGGGGGCCTGCAGAAGCAATATCTCTCAAAGGGCATATTAATATGCATAGCCTTGAGCTTTTTTCATCTAAAGGAACCTGCCAAAATCCCAAGGATGTGTTCAGAATTGAAAAATATTTAGTACATGCCATTTCACTAAATATGTCCTCTCTTGTAGGCAATGGAAAGTGTTCTTTTTTTACCTATTTATTGAATTTTTTTGGATCTAAGCATAATTGTAGTATCCCATCTTTCTTTTCCATAATTACTAATGAAGGTACCCATTCAGTAGGTTCTTTTACTTCGTCAATTATTTTCAATGCCACCAATCAGTTCAGCTGTTCTTTTAGTCTCTTTTTGATGGCTGGAGGAAATTTTGTTGGGGCATAAATGACTGCTTAATTGGTTTCTGCCAACTCAATTTTATATTCAATTTTCAGTTTATCAATGCCTACAAAAACATCAGAATATTGGTCTTCTATAAGTGTGTCCTTGGCCTTTGTTACCATACATATTTTCTTAATTAAATCCAAATTCTGGCAGGTTTTTAGCAGAACTATTGCCACAGTATTTCCTATGGCTATTATAAAAGTTATTAGTTCAATTTGAACCTTAACATTTACCTCTTGTTCACATACTTCTTTGGTTGGAACCATCTAGCCATTGTAAGCTCTTAGCTTTTACATTTTTACCCTTGATCTAGTTTGTTTTTTGTTTTAACATATTAAGAATTCGTTCTTTACCAGTGCATTTGTGTCCATTTTGTAGTTAATGACCCTTCTATTAGTTTCCAGTGCAACAGTTCAGTCCTCTCCTGTCTCTGCAGCCATGTTCCCCACATAGAATTCCTCCTCTGTGCTTTCATTAGTGTTGTCTCTATACTGCATTAGTTTGCATGCTCTGACAACTTCTCTGTGTTTGCTGCTCATGGTTGCAGACTCTGGCAAATTGGTTATATCCCACGCATTCATTACACTGTTTTCCTAGTGCAGGTCATTGCCCGTATGGTTGCTTGATTCCACATTTCTTGGAATTCGGTGCTCTTTCACCTGTAACCTCATTCCTTGGCTATCTATTAATATTCCTGCTCTCCTTCCTTGCTTTCTGCTTTCTCCTTGATTTTCCTTTTGCTTGATGTTTACTTGCTGTACTGTGGCTGTTCCTGAATTTCCTTCCATTATGTGTAGACTATGGTCAGAAGATCTTGCACTGATTTGGAGACATTCATTGATTTGGTCATAGACTATAATGGGGAATCACTGAAATACCTATAACTTTGTCATTTTTTGGCAGATTTGGATGAAAACAGCAGTGCTGTGCTAGCCCCCTCTGAGGGCATAAGACCTGCCAAGTTTCAAGGAGATAGGTGTGGGAGTTTCTGGGAAACAGTACCTCAAACTGTTCAAAGCAAAACGTGGGGGGGGGGGGGCAGAAGTGGATGAAACCAGAAGGGGTGGTAGCCTGTAACAGGGGGCCTTCCCGGTGCTGCTTAGAGCTTTGCCCACCTACCTATTTCTGGGCCAGCCGTCTGCCTCTCTTTTCCTGCCACACCTTGACTGAAAACTGATTCAGATGTTTCCCAGGCAGGAGGTTGCCCATTTAGGTGTTTTGCAGTGACATCCATTCCACACTGAGGCTCATGCCTTGCAGGCTGCATCCTTCACCACCTTCAGCTGTAGTCCCCTCTCTGGGATCTTTGGCTCCCCCTTAGGCCCTGGCCCCACCTTAAGGCCAGTCAGAATCCCAAGCCACTTGCTCTAGGCATTCCTTTTGCAGTGGTCCCCTGGCCATTTGACCCCCTCCCCTTTGGGTCCTGGGCCCAGCACAGACCAGTTATGGGTACCTATGATATCATTTATAACACCAACTGAATAGCTGGAGAAATATATCTTAGCAAGCTTTTGGGTTTAAAAAACCTTTGTCAGGCTGAGGAAGCATCTGCAGTTGGTGTGTGCGCGCTCTTCCTGGATGGAATGAATAGCAAAGAAGCCAGAGGCTGGTATGCAATTCAGGCAAGAAAGCCAGTCAATGGAGATGTAAACTGAGGTATCAGGGGATGAGAGACAAGCTTGGGGGGACGGGGTGGGGGGGTGGGGAGAGACAGGGATGTAGCGGGTAAAAGTGGAAAGGTACCTGGGGAGTCAGATGTTGGGCAAGTTATAGTGTGTCATAAATCTAATGTCTATATTGAATCCATGAGTTTCTGTATCTAGGAAGTTGATGAAGTGAAGTTCATATGCTGTCGATTTAGAGGCTCCGAATCAATTGGAAGGGGGTTTTTTTGTCTCCCAATTTGGTTCAGATTTGGTGATTCAGCCTCCAAACTGGGCCAAAGCTTCTCCAAATCAAGTCAGTGATGTAAGCTTTGCATACCCCTAGAAAGTGCTGCATGGCACACACACACTGCTTTGTCTAAGGTCAAATTCACATCCTCCAAGAGGGTTTTTTTTTCCGTGTAGTTTCAAATCTCCAGTGCCTATTACAATCTGATCCCATATGATAGACTAATTTAGCTGCCTGAAGTTGCAGTCCTGGCTCATCAGCTTCAGGAATTCCTCAAAGTATTCATCCTGTTTTTGGAGTCTTTTGTAAAATTTGTCTCTCTCAAATGTCTCACTTGTTTTTAGTATGAAGTATTCTGCCAACTTCTTTAACATAGTTGCACAGCTTTTCCTTTTATCCTGGTTTATTCCTGCATGCTATTACAGACATAAACAGTCTCAGGTTCAACCTCATTCACGAATATGACAATTTTTGGCTCATCTTCTTCTGCTGCATACCTTGTTGCTTCCATGTATATGTTAAAGCTTTGTTTACATTTTTCCCATGATTCAGCAGCTTTACCTGAGAAATGTAGCTCCTTGGGGATTTTCAGATACTCCATCTCTTCAGCAGTTTCTTATCTTCCTCTTCTCTTTCTTTGCACCCCACTCCTGGAAACATGTAATGATGAGTACTGTTAAGAAGTACACCTTCTTTATAAAAGCAAATATTGTTTATCATCTTCATGAAAGACTCTAGCAAAGTTTTACAGACAACTCTTTAAAACAACCAGCAGCTCTGTTTGTTCTCATCTGATCTTAGCCACTTCTAGATAACAAAATGTGCTCTCATTCCAATTTCCAGTAACTTCCGTTAAAGAGACAATGCACTATTCTCACACTGAGGGACTGTGAGTTGACTTGAATCTGGGACAGTAGATCAATAAACCTATCTAACCCTAATCAGTTGAGTCTAATACTACCTCCATCCAGGTTTACCTTAAACCTATTTTGACCATTTTGAAAGTGGTTTATGTGTACTGAAATTCTGTTGTGTTGTAGATTTGAAGTGGTTTCTGATCAAGGCAGTGGTCTTTTATATTGAATAAATGTAAAATGATTCTGCTTACATTAGGCATGTGGGAGGGGGAAAGAAATACTTTTTCCAAAAAAAAATCAAACAAAAACAGTGAAAGCCTGTGTATGCAAGCCTTTTAGATAAGTTTTAGTACCTTTCACTCCCTGAACAAATCTATTGATGAAACTAATAGTCTAAAATTAAAAGAACACAAATCCAGTGTTTTGACCAATAAGAATCTTGACAAGAAACTTACAGATGTTCAAAAAAGAGCTTTTTTAATCTGTTCACTCACACAAATTCTTGTATTCTGTTCATCAAAAACTTCAGCTTTAATCAATTGGACTTCTCAAATATTTAAGCACATGATTTGACTTTTCAGCTATTTTGCTGGATCAGGCAGTTTTCAGTTTGCAAGAATATTCACAAAAGTCTTCATCTCAAATGTGTAGACTTCAATACAGATCGCAGCTGACTTGAATAGCTGATTGCAGTATTTACCCATCATAACCACTTCAAATATTTTGAGAGGATTAGAGCCATGCCCTGAAGAAACCTCTCAGGGACCTGTATCTGTAAAGCCTTATACTTCTTGTCATTTCTTTTTACTTTGTCATATTTCTTTATTTATTGTAATTAGTATTGGTTGTCATTTGCATTCAGAACAAACATATATGTATCTTTACTGTTGTGCTGACAGAACGGTGTCAGACAGCATAACATACTGAGGCCACCACAATGGAACTTCTAGTATTTAAAAAAGTGCAATTACTATTCACATTATAGGCCAGTAGAAATAAATCACTTTGACTCTGGGAAATTTTGAAACCAGAACTTACATTATAAAGATAAAATTATACCTTTGTTAATCCAAAACTAAGCAGAGGGAGAAGGAATAGGAGAGGTGTAAGAATGTTTGTGAGTGTTTTTTCACGTATATTTTCAGAAAAATTACAACAGACGTTTCTACGGCATTAATTTATGCAGCTCTGAAACAGATTTTAGATTAAAACTTTGAAGTGCGTGATATAAAGATCTGAGCCATTGAAAACTCTGGTTCTTGTTTTGTGCTCTTCAACATCATGCAAGATTTTTTTTTTTTAATTTTAATCGGGTTTTCATTTTTTTAACATACAAGAAGAAAAAACTCTGTTGTAAAGATTTATGTACTATGTCACAGTATTCTTATAAAGTGCTGTTTTCTTAAGATTGGTTCTTTTATGAAAGCATTTTTCTTTCACTCTCCATCAAAGATACCTTTGCTATTTTGCAAGCAAGGGATTTTTCCCTTAAAAAAGAAGTTACTAACACTTCAAAAGAATAATACAGCTTCAAATATTACCCAGTTTTACAGGCCTGATGAAAATGAAAAATATAAGATTCCAAAGTATAAGGAGAATAGAAGGGAAAATAGAATGAATTCAAAATATTTAGAACTGCCCAAAATAAACTATTTTTTGCTTTTCCCTTCATAAAAGCAGTACTTCTGTATTACTATAGTCCTTTTAGAACAGGAAAATGTAAATATATTTAATGTTGGTTCACATGCTCATGACCACTTTCTGTTCTCATTTTGAACACAAATTCTGTGCTTGTCAAGACTAGTGTATGTGATCTTGTGAAACGTTCTAGTTTTGACAACTCAACATTAAAAAGAAAAAAAGTCAGTTCCTGATAAGTACTAGGAATTTGGTCCCACTAGCAGATAATCCTCAGTGTCTTCTTACGGTAAGTGTATGTTCTGCCTATATTAGCAATTATTCTGAATCCAAATTAGGAGACTTTCTCTAATATACTGCATATTTGGTCCTATAAATACTAAGTCTCCTTTGAAGATTACCCAGCACAAAATGCAACCTGTCAAAATTCAGAATTTAAAGCCTTTGGGCAAGGATTTGTTTTCCTGTATTTCTGGGAAGTCCAAATGCATAGCTCTGAGACTGTATAATCATTCTAATAAAGTCATGATGCTATCAAATGAAGGCAATTTCCTTGAGTTGGGCCTGGGTCTCTACATAAAAAAAAAAAAAAAAATGACAATACTACATACCTAATAAAAGTACACTATTAAAGTAGAATAAACCTGAACTCTCTTCTGTCCTCTGTTATTACTGCTAAAATGTGAAGGTGTTAATCATGCCCTGCATATTTTTAATAGAATAATACAGAACTGTAACTGGTGGCCTGTGGGTCACATGAAGAGTTAATTTGCAAGTGGCCCTCCCGGGCTCCAGGTTTGGGTGCCATTCTGGCCTTCATTCTCCTATTACTGCCAGTGTCCCCAGGCTCCCTATCCTTTTCCCACCCCTGGGGCATGCAGCTCCTGCTAGTTCAGAAGTTGGATGTCATTGTAATAATGTACTACATTACGCATGGCAGCTTCTGTCTCTTTAATTTAGATTATCACAAGCTAAGCTAAGTGAGCTCTGGAGAAAACTTAGATGCAATACAGGAAGGGACACCAGAGCGCCCCAAGGGATGACGAGGTCGAACGGTCTCAAACTCCTGCAAGACCGTTTCAGGCTGGACATAAGGAAGAATTTCTTTACTGTCCGAGCCCCCAAGGTCTGGAACAGTCTGCCAGCGGAGGTGGTTCAAGCACCTACATTGAACACCTTCAAGAGTAAATTGGATGCTTATCTTGCTGGGATCCTATAACCCCAGCTGACTTCCTGCCCTTTGGGCAGGGGGCTGGACTCGATGATCTCCCGAGGTCCCTTCTAGCCCTAATGTCTATGAAATCTATGAAAATCCCAGGGCACTAAGTCTAGTCCCCTACCTTCATAGGTAACCATTTGTCCGAAAGACCCCATGAGAACTTCCATTCTAGACTTCTGATCATTCTGCTCATTTCAGAGAGCTTTAGAACCAAGCCTCCGAAAATATATTATGTTGTTCTTGGTCTTCATGGTAAAATGAGACAAGTCAAAATAGCAGGTCAGCCAAGTATTAAAGTATGATGAAAGCAACTGCATGGAGAAAAGAACACCTCTTTATCATTTAGAAAAAACCCAATTGTTTTCCCATGAGAACATTATTTTTTTCTAGAAATGTAGCATTTTCTAGAAAATGGCAGGAACAAACTTGGCCTGCTGCTGAAATGACAGTTGAGCTTCTCGGAAAAGGCAGTTTTCAAACTGTAACTTTCTGCTCTGCCTCTTCCCCCCCATTCTACTTTCCATCATCCCCTTAATTATCTTTTCCTCCCTGACAAAATATTCCCTAGCCCCTTTAACAGAATAGACACCAGAAAATTTTGATTGTGTGATACAGTACCAAGGACTCAGCTCTTCACTCTTGGGAACTGGTGCACCACTCTTGACATAATCTTAAAAGGACCAACTTGCTAATCAAATTGTGGCTTTGAACAACAGGTTATCATAACAGCCAGACTGCACTCTCAATTATGAATGCATAAAGAAAAGATGGTCTCACACTGGAAATATTTATCTATCCCTTCCCCTGTTGCATGTTTGTTTTGTAGTGTTTGCTACATATATAGTTTTTTATTGAATGGGAATATTATTGTCAGATCGTTTGTGTTTGTCACTAGGCAAGGTAAGCAAAGTGTTGAAGGAAGAATCTGAGAGAGAAACAGGTTTGGACAAGCCATTAAACATGAACAACAGCCACTGAATGGAGCATCATCAGCTATCAAAGCTCCAAGCCATTTATTGGTTTTCTTCCCTTTCAATTCTTTCTCTGTTTCAGTCCATTTCAGGATTTATCTAAATATATTCCTGCAGTTTTGTTAAAATAGTGAAACCCCCTTCAATAGATTTAAATGGTTCCCATTTTATTAGCTTAATTTTGGTTAGATTAAGCTAAATTCATGTAAACCAGTTCTTTAATTAAATTAGGGTGCATAAAGATGTGCAGGAAGCTGCTCCCATGTGCTGTAATTACAGTGTGTCGGAGCAGACTCGATTAATTGAGTCTGCTGCAGTATGCTAATTAGTGTGCTCCAACCAGCTTCCACATCTCACTTCAAAATTATGGTGGAGGGACTTTAACTAAAGCTTGTTTTATAAGCTTTAGTTAAAATGTCCCCACTACCATTTTAAAGCATGGGGACACTGATGCACAAGACGCTGCATGTGCTTTAATTAAAGCAGCTCTCTTCCTCTTTGCTCTGTGTTTATACAAAGCCTAGTGCAATGGAGTTGCAGTCTATGATAATTTGTTTTTTAAATCAATTTTGAAAAAAAAATAAAGCAAATCAAACATGTGCATAGACGAGATCTAATAATTTGTTACAGAAAAGAAATATTGTCCCTCTGTGTTCTTATATGTATAGTGCCTAGCTTTCTTTTCTCTAATTACATCCACAGCAGTACATAACTTCAGCCATGCCTAGATCTAATTCTCTTGAACAACAATCTCCCTATGACAAAACCAGCACTTTAATATTGCATTTTGATCAGAACTGGATCCTACTGAAAAAATAATTAAGTTTGATTTGAAGAATGATAAAAGTAGATAAAGAAATTGAAGCTTCACTTTTCCCAAAAAATCAGTAGTGTAATTTTCCTGCTTCACGAGTTTAGGTCTCAGGGAACCAATAATAGCAAAATAAATAAAAGAAACTATTTAAGCAATTATTGAAAAAGGATTAGTGGTAAAATTAAGTAGAACTATGTGCTTCAGTACCTACTTGATTGTTCTGCTCGTGTAGCAGTCTGACTGACCAAGATAACCAAATCTGTGCAGTATGTTTCGTAAAGACTACATATAGGTAAATCGCTTTCTTATAACCATTAATGAAGTACTAATAAGAGCAATGTCCCTAAAGATTGTTCCTAAGAGGAATGTCAGAAATTAAATAAGACAAGCTCATTAGATGGAAGCAGCTTTGTACAGACCCCATAGTGAATTTCCTCTTACACTTCATAACCAGTATATGATAGAGTCAATTCAATTGCATTCCTTTATTCTTTCAAATACTGGTATGTGCATGTATATGAATATATTTCATTAACCAGCTATTAGTAGTCTGTTTAGAATTGTGCCCTAAATTTTTAACAGGAAATAAAATAAAGGCTTGGAGAATGTATTATGCAATTCTGAATATATTCAGGAATATAGGATTCAACATGTTCTTTAAAGAAGCAAAATATGATGTTTGAGTTTAACAAAGGTTTTAAGTAAATCAACAAAACTGACGTGAAGTAATCAATTTGTTTTGAAATACCTTTTATTGGACCACCTGTATGGTTGAAAGAGCTGTTAAACAAGCTTTTCAGAATCAAGCACTCTTCCTCAGGTCAGAGAGAGAAAGAAGCAGGCTGAGCTAAATCCCAGAAAAAAGACTTCATAGAAATGGAAGCAGTCTGCTAGGAAGGATGGATGAGGGCTATAAACTAGGAGTGAAGATATAGTATCAAGAGCCTTTATAAGATAAAATAAGTGCAGTAGCATATTCAATCTAGTTAGTGGCAAAGCAAAATCATTCAAGAAGGGGTAACTTCTTACTGAAAATTACTTAAATAGCATTTATTAGCAGACATGCAGTCAATTGGCACCATCATTCTTTAAAGAACATGGTGTATGTGCTAATGAGCTCTTTGATGGCTGCCAAGTCCCATGTGCAAGCAACATCGTGCCCACAGGTAGGACACGCCCATGCACTAGTAATGCTCTGAATCTGAGCAGCTGATTTTTTTTCCTCCTTAGATACCAGTGATCACAAAATTCGATCCAGTCTATCTTGCAGTGCCTCGCTCCATCTTCAAGCAGACTCAGTCAAACCAAGCAGCATTCTGCACTCCTTTCCCAGTCACCCACAGACATTTCAAAGAATGCCAAGTCATCTTTACAAGCATCCCAAAATCTGCACAGCAGTTTGCCTCTTTTTCTAGACCCTTTGCAAGCTTCAGAGTACAGCACATTCTTCAGGATTCTCTGATCCAGTATTTGCTTAACATGACCAAGCCAACTGAGTCTTCCTTTACCAATTGACATTCCCATGAATGATATATCAGCATGATTTATCATTTCCACATTTGCTACCAGATCTTGCCCTCTTCTTCAAATAATTTTATGTAGGCATCTGATATGAAGGTTGTTTAGTCTTTTGGTATGTTTGGTGTACGTCGTCCATGTTTCTGAGCCATATAGAAGAGTAGATAAAGCATGTCTCATAAATATGGATTATCATTTTAGTTGACAGTTTGTTATTGTTCCAGGCTCTGTCTTGCAAAAAACCAAAGTTCCTGGCTGCTTTGCTGATTCTATTAGTGTGCTCCGCATCAAGATCTACATTGCTGGTAACAGTAGAGCCAAGGTATAAAACTGGTCAACGATATCCAGACGAGTACCATCTAGCGTGTTATCTGGATCTGGTTATGAAGACTGTTGGTGCATGCTAAGTCTTTTTCAAATTTATTGCTAGCCCAAAGAGTTTGCATGAGACAGACAACATGATAATGAGATGTTGTAGGGGATCCATACTGTGGGCCGCAAGGGCTACATCATCTTCAAACAACAGGCTCCTTATGGTGATCTCCTTCACCTTCATCTTAGCTCTGAAACTTGCAATGTTAAACAGTCCTCCATTATGTCTAGTGCTCAAATGGACATCCTCTCGAACATCACAAAAATGTGTTGAAGCAGAAATGATAAGTATAAATATTAAACAATGTGGGAGCCAGTACATAGCCCTGATTCACTCCGTTGTTGATGTTGAATGAGTCAGACTCTTGATTATCATACGTTACGGTTGCCTTCATGCCTTTGTGTAAGGATATCATAACATTTAGCAGTATGTGTGGACTTAAATACCATTTATTGGCAGACCTTGCTAAATGAGCAATAAGTAAACCAGTTAAATTGTGCGTACAATTAAAGTATCTTCTCATCTTTATAAGTGGTTTTTCAAGATTATACTCTGGTGGTTGTGGTTGAGAATTCTGGTTGACTGCCTTTGCTTTGGTGTAGGGAGAGGATTTGCTTTTGTAGGCAAATTGTATTGGCTATAGCAGGGGTACCAAACTCATCCAGCCCTGCAGGCCAGATGAGGGGCATAGGGTCAGTCCACAAGCCAGACTGGGATCACAGACCATTCTTTCTCACCAGAGCCAGCATGCACGCCAGCTCCAACCCTAGATGCCAGGTGTAGCACATGCTCTGGACCTGCTCAGCATGCTACCTGCCTGCACCAAGCATGCTGCATGAAGCGCACACTGGCTCCAGCCTCATGCACTGCATGCAGTACACTAAGCTGATTTGGGCTGCATGGGGCCAGTCTGTGGGCCCAATCTGGACTGTTCCTGGATCCAGCTTCTGGGGCTGGTCTGGTGTGGGCACTTCATGCAGTGTTCACTCCAGCCTGAACCTGCAGAACATGTACAGCATACACCCTGGGCCAGCCTTGCACTCTGCAGGCAGCACATGTACTAGGTCTATTCCTACTCACAGCAGGAGGTAGTACTGCATATGGCACATAGGACATTATACATGCAGCACATAGGGTCAATCCAAGACCCACGGGCGATATCATGGCCTATATGAGAGGGCTCCTTGGGCCCCTTTGACACCCCTGAACTACAGGATTCCCCCGTTTCAGAATTTGAGCAGAATAGTAAAGTACGGGTCTAATGAATTGCAAAACTTCAACAGTAGACACTGTTCTCAGCCTTAGGCGTCAGATTGTGGAACCTTGTTTTCTGTATTAAAATTGTGGATCTAATACATAAAATACTAGATGCAATGAAAGAATCACTTGAAGCTATTAATTTTTTTTAAAAGTTTTTTAACAGTAAGATGAAGATACTAAAGATTAGTTGCTGATCAGGAAAATACATCTTCATGGCAGGAGATTATTACCACTCCCATGACTGAGAATAACAAGTAGTTACAGCACAAAGTCAATGACTTCAATACAGCCAGCACCATAAATATTAGTTTTCTCCTTTTGTTAGCATTTTTTCTTGGTGGCTAGCAGAGCTAGTAGAAATCATATAAAGGTTCCAGTTACCTATTCATCCTGACTTGTGTTGGATTGGAAAGTCAGGGTTAAGATGACATCTAATTTTGCCTACTGTATATATCCAAGGGGAAATATTAATGGTGGAAGAACTGGTGCAAGAATCCTTACTACAAGTAGACCTTAAGAAAAGAATTCTGTGCAGACAAAGAATATCAAAGGCCTTACAGTAAATGTATGTGTTTTATAGCTAGTCACATTATTGTCTGACTGCCAAACCAGCTCTATAGCATTATGATTCTGAAAAAAATAATATTCTGGAGAATTTAAACTATTATGTGATATTAATGCTTCCTAATTCTAAGTAATTTTTATGAATGGAGGGTAAAACATAGGCTCCAGTACTTAAGCATCTAGTCTTTCTCATACAAAAACCTAAAACTCTTGGTTCCACAATGATACCTTTTATTGTGAAAAGAAGGAATGAAGACCAGTAAATAAAGATGACTTGTTTAGCAAAAAGATATCCCTCTTTTTCCTTCTCCCCTACAAGCCCAATAATAGTAAATTAGAAGTCCTAAGACTTCTCCAAATGGAAAGAGACCCATCATGTGCCAGGAGAAAAAGGATCCAAGTCTTGTTCCCAGATCCAAATTTGCATTTTATATAAGCAGGGAGAGGTTTCTAGGGACAAGAGAAGTGCTTTTCAAGAGAAAATCTGGATTTGGAAGGAGACAAAAGCTACGGTCTGGGGAAAGGCAGTCTGCAGAGTATAGAATAGCATGGAGAGATCCAGGAAGGCATGAAGATCAGACAGGTGGAACAAAATTAGAAACAGATAGGAATATAAAGTATAGAGAAAGATAAAGGCAGAATTAAAATAGATAGCAAGTATTGATTTGGGATAGGTAGGAAGGAGTCAAAGAAGTTAAAAGGATAGATTGTACAATGGGAGCTCAACATAGTGCCGTTTGCTTTGCACAAGTGAATAGGAAATTGAGCTGGTTGGGAAAGTGGTGCTAAAATTGTTCATCCAGTTGTACTGGTTTCAGTGAAACTATCCTCAGGAAATGATTCTTAGGTAGGTCCAGGATGGAATTCCTAGCTGGAGAGTGAGGCCTCAGGTCCAAGAATAGGTCATTAGTACTGAACTGATCTGAATTTGTCATCTCCCGCTCCAGAGTTGACTGCTTTTATTTCATTTGTATAAGTACGTGTGCAATTCAATAGGATATTGTTAGACTTGTATAAAGGGCTTGATTTTATGAATATGTATATATGAGATATAGCAGGGCAGCCCTGTGCCCTGGGCAGTAGTGGTGCACAGGGCAGTACTGGCTGCCACAGTGCTGATGGCAGCAGTGAAGTCAGATGTTATTGGGAAGTAACTATTTTTTTTTTTTTTTACATCCCTTACCCCTCCTTCTCCCTGAAAGCCCCTCCCCCCCATCTTAAGGTTACTGAATAAATGTAACTGTCTAGATTTCTGTTTATGGTGTCATGTCAAGCAGTTCAGGGTTAAGTCTTCCAAAATGAAAGTTGTCTCAGCAACTTAAAATCAGCCCTTCATGCATATATATATATATAGTAGAAGTAATCTTAATCATAAGATTTTATCCCACCCCACCCCCCCACCCAGAAGAGCCTTGCCTTAATTTATGAGTGGTATAGACAGTGGTCAGGAAAATAATTGGAAATTGGGTTGTAATCAGAAGTGGTATTTTGATCTGAGAAATTAATGGAATTGAGGGGCAATGAGATGTGAGAAAGCAGTTGGCAGCAAGAAGAAGGTGATTCAGGACCAAAATTTTTTGTTGTCTATAAAATACTGCAACACAATACTAAGCAGAGTGCATGTGCAAAGCTAATGGAATGAAGTATCTTCCTATGGTATAAGAAACAAATGTACCTCACTGACAGCTAACTGCAATTTTCTCCTGGTTAGAACTCGAAGTACTATGTATACACATCGATGGAACCAGTCACAACTACATGCTCCTTCAACACTCTTCTGCATGAGATTTGAATACATGCTACAATGGATAGAACAGGGCTTGAAAAAAAAAAGTCAAGAATCGTTAATTATGGAGTTTTAAACAATGTAAATGTAGGGGTCACTACTGATCTGGGGAGGGGGATCTACCATTGGCCACAATGCAACTGCCCCATGACCCAGGCTGGATCTGGCCTGTAGGGAGCCCTGTGGGTCAGATCTAGCCCAGGGCAGAGGGCAAGTTTGACACTGGCATTAAATTAGAGCAAAATATTTGGGGTGGAGGGTCAGATACTGTATTGATGACATACCTGTGATTTGAAATATGATGCTCTTAACCTTGATCAGGGCCTTTGGAGCATTATTTCTATTTCAATCTGTTTTACTTCTACTTTTCAGTTCAAAGCACTAAGGTGTAGCTACCCTGCTGAAAATCAAACCCATGGTTCTTGATAGATAGAATAGTAGAAGCTCCTAGAAATACATGTTTTAAGTTATTTTCCCCTACCTTATCAAGTTTTAGGATGCATAGTAGTTAAACCTCAAGTTTGAAGATATTTCTATAAGGGGCAAAGCAGAAATGACTTGCAGAGTATTGAAATCAGTGGCTATACAGAAATCCTTAATTCCAAAGTAATCAAAATAATTTCAAGTACAACCTTGCATTATAAATTTTTCTTCCTGTTAATTGCAGACATAGCATCTTGGATACAAACTTCAGTTACCAAGCATCTCCTTCTAGAAATGTATTAGATTTGCCCTTATGTAACACACACACTATAATTAGTGCCTAGGCATTGACATTTGGTGGGTTTTAAAAGTTATTTGCACTCATTCTTATAAATACATATTCATCTTTTTAAGTGGAAGCTGTTAAATCATTTTATAGGGCAGAAGCAGGTGCTCTGACTAGTGCTTTCACCTTATTTTCAGTCATTTCTATGCCAGAGCATGAAGGATCAAGATGGGCACAGCATGTGCTTCTATTTGATGAAATCACAAGCAACCAAAAAGAAAAAAAAAATTGCGAACAAAACTGATGGACTTTCATCTGTGTATGGGTGAATCTAATCAAGTAAGATAATAAAACTTGATTCAAAAGTAATTCTTCAGCCATCCTGTGATGTTTTGGAAACTTTTTGACAAAATGTGCTTTCTTGGAAAATGCATTTTCTTTTAAACTAATGTATTTCCTAAGAATATGCCCAGTTTTTGTGCAATTGCATGAACAAACATAGATCAGGGAAGCACTAGCTAGGTTGCAGTACTGTGCAGGGTTCAGTGGACCATAACCAGAATGTGAGCCAAAAGTATGCTTTTTTGTTTTCTCGACAAAAATGGCCAATAGTATACCGGGCTGGTAGCAGCACAAGCTGAAAAAGTGCTGTTTATTTAGTGGCCAGCATAAACCTTCTCTGAAGTCAGTGAGAGAGTGGGAATTTGGCTATTAATTTCAGGGGTGTTGGGTAAGGTACAGTGAATGTTATACAAAGGATACTTAGAACCAAACCCAAAAAGAACTTTGTGTCCAAAATTTAAGTCTGTCCATGGATAACTTTTTGCTCAAGTTCAGGTACCTTATAATCTGAAACCAAGAAGTAGGTATTTAGGCTTCCTCATATAATTTATGGGGAGAGTTAGGCACCTCAGAGTGGTATAGAAAATACATTTGTTGAGCAGCAGGGAGATGCTTACAATTAACAAATGGAAAACATTAAACAGGGCTGAATGTATGAAATCTTTTCCCTCTGTAAGATAAGCTGAGTTCTGCTCATACCAGGCATCTCCATCCAATCCTGGGATCATCTTCTGAGGGGGCAGCTGCCTACAGATGTTCTTGCAAAGAACTAAACAGGATTTTATTTTGCTTCTAAACAGGATTTGTTACACTTCTAGCACATTATATAATGTCTTAGTACAGCTTTGCTGCTGCTGGGGGACACAGATCTTCCTGGGATCCACCTACTGCTGAGGCTGTAATGGTAGCATATGGACTTCCACCACCTCCACAGGAGGCAAACAACCTCCTACATCACCAGCATGGGCTTCATAGGTGATGTCTTGCCCCTGGGCCCTCTCCTACCACAGGGCAATTGGAAAGGAAGTAGCCCACACTTATAGTCTGCGTGCCACATGCTGGCCCCTCATGGGCTGCCAACTGGACAGCCCTGCCCTAGTAGGCAGATCAGTCACCCAGGAATTGGGAGACCCAGCTTCCATGCTTCTTTAGCATAAGAATCTTTTAAATCCATATTTTCTACCTCCCAAGAGAGCACTCTAACCATTATGTTATAGACAAGGATAAGATAAGGCACTTTCTATCCTTCCAATTGTATTTAGGGACTGGGTAAAAGAAACTGCAGGAGTGAGAGAGCAAACAGGCAAGAACAGAGAAGGAATCAAAACCTGATGGCATTTAACATAGAGAAATGCAGGGTGCTCCACCCTGGGAGGAACAACCAGCATCTTACTTATAGGCTTGGCAGTGCTACGCTTGCTAGCACCATAACTGAAAGACACCTGGAGGTCTTGATTGACCACAAGATGAACATGAGCTGCCAATGCAATCCTGTGGCAGGAAAAACTAACCAAACTCTGGCATGCATCCATTGGTGCATCTCTAGCAAAACCAGGGACATCATCCTCCCGCTTTACTCGGCCTTGGTGAGGCCGCAACTGGACTACTGCATCCAGTTTTGGACCCCCATTTCAGGAGGACATGGATAAACTCAATAGAGTCCAGAGGAGAAACACCTGTATGATCAAGGCCAAGAAAGCAGATCTTACGAGAGGCTGAGGGACATGGGACTCTTCAGCCTGGGGAAGAGAAGGTTCAGGGGGACTTGGTGGCAGCCTATAAGTACCTAAGAGGAATGCATCAGGATCTGGGAGAATAGTTGTTCACCAGAGCTCCCCAAGGAATAACAAGGTCCAATGGCCACAAACTCCTAGAAGGCCGAGTTAGACTGAACATAAAGAAAAACTTCTTCACAGTCTGAGGGTCTGGAAAAGACTCCCCAGAGGTGGTGCAAGCACGGAGTTTGGACTCATTCAAAAGGCATTTGGATGTTTATCTTGCTGGGATCATTTGATCCCCACAGACTTATTGCCTATGGCAGGGGGCCTGGACTCAATGATCTTGCAAGGTCCCTTCCTGCCCCTAATGAAATTAAGCTGATTTATTTAAGAAGCAAGCACAAGTAACATTATTAGCAACATTGGTCCTCTATCTCTAATTCTTAATTGACAGATATTCAGACTTTACCCCATACCTTTAAAAAGAAACCAATGAAATTTGCCAGCTTTCTAACATTAAAAAATGCAGATATGGTTAGGAAATTAAATGTGAAAATAGGTACATAGATTTAGACACCTGTATTTGAAAATGTTGGTTTATAATTCCCAAAAGGGAGAAATGAATCATCCAGAACATGGGAAGAACAACAGAGTTCAAAATTAATTTTAAGTTTTAATAACATTTTAAAAGCTAAGTTCCTAAGCAAAGTGTTAATTGGGCCACTCCCCTTGGAACAGGTGTAAATAGTTCCTTTCCCACCCACTTGCAGCTTATTCAATGAATTTAATTATCACCTAGCCAGAAGGCATGGACACTATTACACCTAGCCAGAGGGTAGCAAGTGGAAAGCAGCTCAATTTAATGAGCTGGAATAGAAATAGGTCAATGAAAAATATATGTATAATTTACCAGAGTGCCTACCATGTAAATATATGTGATTAGCAGACTAAAGGTGGCAATGATTGTTGTAACCTAAAACATGAAACCTCAATTAGATTGGTCTGCTAGTTTGTTTTATTTTCACTGCCTTTGAGATTTGAATGCACTCTGTTCCATTCCTGGTTTTGTTGTTTTGGGCGGGGTGGGGGGGAGGGAGTATGGTTAGCTTTTGTATGGGATTTTTTTTCTCTTTATAGGTTTTTATTCATGTGGCCAGAAAAGTATAACTCACATGCAGCATCTGATTTTAAGTAAAGTTAATTTCTGTTTCTGCTGGTTTTACTTCCCTGGTCCTCCTCTCTCTCATCATATAGATTAGTAGGGGCCAGCCTTTTTGGTAGGTGTGCTACAATTTAGGCTTACACCCTCCCCAAGCACCACTTCTGTCTTCTCCCCAAGCCTTATTTGCTTTCTGCTTCCTGTCCTATCTGCCACTGTGCCAGCACAACCAGCATCTAGACTCCCCTCCGCCCTTTACCAACCGTGAACTTCTGTTTGGTCTGTGGGGGATCACTGTACCTTGGAACACTTCCTGCAAAGTGTTCTCAGTTACAGCAGGGAGCTGCACTTCTGTCTGCACCCTGCATTGCCTTTCCCCTTCCCTGCACCAGTCTCCCACATGAGGATGCTTGTACCACTTGAAGCAGCACCCATACCACAGGTTGGCCACCTTGGATATTAATTGACTGTAGTGGGGCGGGGTTCTGTCTTTGCTGATAGTTCACTGTATTTCCTTGAACCATTATTCAATATCCCTACAATCCATTTTCTGAGGTTTTCATGTTTAGGTCATGTCTTCCAGGTCATTATTCATTGTCTCGCTCTCTTCCTGCATCAATAATACCTATCTACATCGCTGAAACTCCAAGTAGTATCAGCTTTGTACTTCTAAGGTGAAGTGTCCCTGATTGGTTTTAAAATACAGCAATGGTTTCCTTGTTATATAAGATCTGCAGTTTAAATACTTTCCAATGAGCCTACTTCATGACAACAGAATAGATCTATCTGTGTAGACTACATTTCTCTAGATATGTTTTCAGTGTAATTTGTCTGAATGATAAGCATTTGATTCAGAGCAGTCTAATTAGCATTGTCTAGGTAGGAACAGCCACTCTACAAGGCCATATCTCGATCACAGTATTTTTCCTGTTATTGACCTAAAACCATCTGTACTGATGAGAATTTTTAGGGAGCATTTTTCATAAATTTTTGTGCCGAGTAAACAAAGCTGCTCTATAATTCTTTCCCAGAGGACTGTAGGAGAACCTGTTTGTCCTGGTTATCATGAGAGAAATGTGTGGGAAGGTGTTACCATTAGTGATTAGCCTTTGTCTGCACTGCTGAGTGGCTTACAAGTCCAAATGAAAGCAGAACCTGTATTCAACCCCCACCCCTGGTCTCATCAGCTAGTCTGAGATGCAAGAACAGCTTAATTTAGGAACAGGAAGAGGGTGAAGGCTTAAGGGCTTCAACTCTTACAATGAGGATGTGACAAATAGTTCTTCTGGTGCATGTATGGTTTAAATTTGTTCATAGCATAACTAATATTACATGCCTCCATTTCCCTGGTTAGCTTGTACATGGGAAATAAGAGGTTAACTGTTTCAGAGAAAAACCTGTGTGCTCCATTAGTGGCCAGTGGGCCATTAAGACAACAAGGGGCCATTTTGCATATGAAGACCCATCATAACATCAAGTTAACTCCAGCCTCGGGATCTGAAGAAACTCTGTGCTGTTTCTAGTACCAAGGTGGGACTTTAAAGCAGAAATTGTCTTAAAAATAAGTACACAGGTGAGAGAGATGCTAGAGGAGAGAAGCCCGAAAGTTTTTGAGAGAGAGAGAAAAGCCAGGGTTGTGTTTCCTAACTCAGGCTTTTCAGGAAGAAGGACTTAGCCTGTATTGTGGACCAAAAAGAGGCTGTTGTATTTTAAGGGGGCCCGATTTCTTTGCTACATCTAGGACTTTGTGGGCTCAGGCTATCCCCTTGAAGAGGTAAAGTCTCTCTCTCAGAGCTAAAGCAAAAGGTAGGTCTCTTAGGATGCCACAGATTGCCATGAGAATCGGGACTAAAAAGCCAGGCCCACCTACTTTAGAAGCTATATCTGGCCTGGCTTCGGAGCATGCTTGAGAAGACAACACTAGGCAGGGGGTCCAAGAAAGTGCTCTGGAGAGTTATATTCAGAGATGAAACTGGCATTTTAGTAATATTCTTTAATTGAACTTCTGCTGTGACTCTCATAAGTATATACGTAAAGAACTTAAACAGTGTTTTCTGGTCTAAATTAATCTTGGCATCATCTGCTAAATAAATAAGTCTTTCAAGTAACTTCACAGTAAGTAGGGGAGCAAATGATGTGAGCATACCATCGATTTTGGGGAACTCCAGAATTCATGCCTCAGAGCTTACTAACCTATTAAAAAGCATTTCAACCACTGTGTCTTCTAAGTACTGTAAATCAATGTATTTCACTAATTGAGGCTTTTCTGCTTATTTGTAAACCACTTCTCAATTTCAGAAAGAATTGCTCAATAAATCAGCCAAATTATACTAATCAGAGTGTCTTCTTGCAAAATACCTGATTCCCCAGCAGGAAGTGGAAAACTTTAACAGGCCACTCTTACTGAAATGTCATTCCATGTCTCCTAATTGAATCCATGAAGATATAATACACCTGCAGTAAAGTTTAAAATACTGGTGCAGATGTTGTATTCTGTTTCCTTAACACTGCCACTTTTCCAGTGAGGCACAACCTTCTCTGACCTCTACAGCAAAAACTGAAAAGTACTTCCCTCCTTTTTCAAGGCTTTCAGAAGTTCTTGCTCCCTCCTTCACATTTTTTTCCTTTCTCATCTTTTACTTAGTTTTTCTCAACTATAAGTTGGTGATAATACTATTTTTCACCTCAGACAAGTGTTATGAACATGTAAGCACTTAATATTGCCAAGATGGCACTCCTACCTGTTGTTCTTCAGTATATACTGTTGTCTCTCTCTCTCCTCCACCCCTTTGTAACCTGCTCTTTTTGGGCCAGCCATCCTTGCAATATGGGCCTGGTAGGAATGTTTTTTCCTTTATGTGAATAGAAGTCATCTGAGATTTGGTACCAGGATTTCATATATTTTCTGAGCTTGATCTTACTGAAATTAACATGGTTATGCACTGCTTCATAACTTCTTAACCTGGCTCTGTGAGATTCCTATCATGAAGTTCTGTATGATGTCTATTTGTATTGGGTCTAAGTCTGGATTCCTTGAAGCCGGAGAACATCGACCAAGTCCAGAAGACCGCTTATTCAGCATATAAAATATTGAAGTCAATGGTTATTCAATGACAAGTTCAAAATCAGGTATTGAACAGATTCTTCATCTATATCTGTACCATGTGTGAAATATCATTCAATGATATTGTAATTTACAATATACCTGTGTAGGTACAAGTCATTCATATTTCTTTCAAACTAATCCCATTTTGATTTGTATTCTATGGCTTTATCTGTCTCCTTTACCTCTCATTTGTCATAGCCGGCTATATCCTTTCTTATGACCAGTATTATCAAAGAATTGTGGTTTTAATAATGCCTTGCTTCCTTACAAAGAAAAGAAAATTTGTTTCATCCTATTTTTTTCATAAATAATTTACACCATCTTACATGTCAGCTCTAATGCTAACAGCTGACACTGAATTTGGAAAAAAAAATGAACTTGGCTTGCTCCTGGGTACTAATGTTATTCACACAAGTCTGCATTCTTGGCAGTAGCATTGAAAAATCATCATTACTCTGTGCAGTGGGCTAAATCAAGCTTAGATAGGCCACTGGGACATGAATGATAGTGCTATGGAGTATTTTTTTTAAACTCCAAATCTTAAGGTGTTAAGGAACACCTTATCTCTTCCTTTGGAATTAAAACTTGCTGTTTGTTTTTAAAAAATATTTACTTTCTTATGACACTTGTCTTGTTTCACTAATAGCATTCTTAAAGTGTGTGTGTGTGAAATGCATATTGTTCTAGTACAAGTCAGGTTCTTCACTTCCTGTGCAACATTACAATGAACAGCATTACACACACGTACATTGCTCTGTTTCAGTGTGACAGCTCCAATTGTAACTCTTACTCCCATTGCATCCTGATCACTAAATTTCTTCATTCCTCCAAATTTGCTTTCTTGAAATCTAATATCTTTGTGTTGCCAAATTATACTGACTCATATTGAATTGAAGTATTTCATAGTAGCTCCTACCAACATTTCATATTATTCACAATATCTCAGCAAATTAGATCCTATTGGTAGAAAGATTAATTTTCCTACAGAGTTATCAAGTAGCTCTTCTGTAGTCTAGGAGTTAGTATTAAGTTATACAGTTCATTTCAATTTGTACATCTGTCTCACCATAATGAGAAACTTTTGACTTTTTCAAAACTTTATTATAAACATATTCAAACAAATTGTGAAAGTGCAAAGATATATGGCCCTCCCAGGAGCTGAGCATGAAATACTTATTAGCAACAAAAAAAATCATGTCTCCAGAGACTGAAACCCACACCTGTCATGGTGCTACATGCATAAGTACAGCTGTCTATCTTCCACCTTGCAGGGGCCCGTCCTCAATGGCCCAGCCTGACACAAACTGGTTTAAGTTTTGTTGCAAGATGAAGTGTCCAAATTCAAATGTGACATGTGCCCAGGCCAGGAAGCAGAAAAGTTGGAAGGTGTAATTGGTGCAAGTTTCTGCAGCTTTTCAGTTATCTCTTCATTTTGGCCTGGCTAAGCATGAAGCTGCCCAAGCAGATCGTGCTCCCCTTGCCACTTGGTACGGGATAGAGAAAATGGACTTCTCTGAGACTGTGTACAAGTCAAGTGTGCTAAAGAGGGTGCTGAGGCCTGAAAAGAGTGCCTGGAGCTGGAAGCAATTCAGGAAGGCATGAAAAAGTCTCTTCCACCTCCTCCTTGCAGAAAGGGTAGGCTGCTGATGCCATTTGGTTTAAGTGACAGACAAAAGTGCCTGTGGCCAGGGCTGCACACAGCAGCTGCCACTTAGTCACCAGTTCCCTTGGCAATGGGTGGTTTGTACAGGGTGCACTATGATTACCAGGATTGCTCTGGCATTGCTGCAACTAGACACTGCCTCCAAAACATGTCAGGGTGGGCAATGAAGACATGGACATGACACACTTTGACTGTATACATACATAGCGCCTTCCCAGACAGGATCTCAAGCTGGATTCCAACACTGTTCTTATTGGGCATGGGCAGGGACAGGCCACAGCTGGAGACACAGGCAGTGATAGAGGGGATTTGTTAGTCATCTGCAATTAGACAGGGCTTGTCATGTGTTCAGGGGGTTTTCTAGAGTGGCGAGTGTATCCACTGGGAAGACAGCTTTCACTTCAGCCAAACGGGGAGAGAGGGAGAGCGTGGGAGGGGGAGGGAAAGGGATAGAGGAAAAAACAAACAAAACTCTATCTACTGTCTATTAATGGAAAAAGAGGAGAAAATGTATGGGTTACATTTTTATCTAAAGGATACAAGGATATCAGGGTAAAGTTTCTCTTAAGTATGGTAAACATTCAAAAGTCATTTTTTTCTCAATTAATGACTGATCTACAGGAACCAGTACAACTCTTCTGCTAGATGCTATCTGAGACCAAAATCTTAGGGGTTCCTACTAATAACTTGAATAATAATCTCTCCAGCTACTACTCAGAAACATGGGTAAAAACCAAATTGTCACTCTGGGTGCTCTGAATGAGGAAAACATGAGCAATAAACTGATCAGGCAGAACTCAGGGATGGGGGTAAAAACTGAATTAGAGGACCTAGCTAACAGATGAGAACCCCAAAATCCATTAGAAATAGCCCTAAACCAATCCTCAGCTCAGTATCTGTGAACATTTATTTGAAGTAAACACAAGTCTGCATTCTTGGCAGTAACATTCATTCCATTCTGTGCAGTGGACTAAACCAGGTTTAGCTAGGTCAATGGGAACATGAATGAAAGTGCTATTAAGCATTTATTTAAAACTCCACCAGTCTGCACTAATTTTCTTAGTAATAGTGTTTCATTCCTTGCATTCAAATAATTTTACTCATACAGTATCATATATCCTATCATCATGGTAAATTCTTCTAATGTTAGGACAAAAATTTGACCTTCAATGCATCCCTTATAGAGATCATTGAGCTTCTCAAAATGTAGAAGGACAGAATTCCTAGTCTTCCCTTTTATTGTCAGTTTTTAACTGACATACATTTTGAACATTGTTCTTACCTTTTTAACATACCAATTTAAAAATGAAATCTGGCCAAATTTCAGTTATGCCTACTAATGCTGGATCATCTACATCATCCAGTAAATGTGTCTTGTTCTTTGTAATGGTCTTTTTCATCTTGTTACAAGCACTTTTTCCTTCCTTTTTTTAATCTTTCCAATAAGCCTGGTAGTGATGTAAGACTATATATAGCCCAAATGACTGATTTAATCTCCAAAGTATGTTCCTTGAAACCCTCATTTTTACAGCATTACTGCAATTATTCATTGGGTCTTTAGAATCCAGTTATCTTCTCTGATGATTAGCATAAGCAGAATCATTGATAAAACCATCTGCTCTGACCTTGCCTTCATCTCTTTCACTAGATCCCAGAGGTCATACCTTAATCATACAGATCTCTTCCATCATCCAAAGAAAAATAACAAAATTTACCAGTAATCAGTATGTTCATATACAGAATAATATTTTCTAATTTACACCCTTACATTTCTGAATTAGGCCCTGATTTACATATATGAGATGTATGTTTATCAAAGACTATAGGTAGCCTAAAGAAAAATGTCATCAACATGAAATATATGTATCCCTTTGTTTGGGAAAACGATTATGCCATATAATCTATAGAGCAACAATGATGGAAAGTACTTAAAGTCAAATTAATGCTAAAGATTTGCATGCCTAAGTTAGGTTCTGAAAAAAATCTTGCATTGGTCAAGGCTACTATACAGAAAATTGAAAGACATTCCCATTTTTATGAGCATTGTTGCTACCTTCTGAGGTTTAGTTTCACATGAATGAATGTTTGGAAGTAGTGCTGTTAGGAAAAAAGCCAAACAATTAATCTAAGCATAGTAAGGGATATATAAAAGTGTTTAAACTTTTTGGTTGAAGTTTAGAATTTCAGGTTTGAAATGAATATGTTATGGCTATCCAGTGGGTTTTGTAAAAAATCTGTCCCCCTCAATGATTTACTAGGACAATAAAAGATTAAGAATACAATTCTGTTTTCAATTTATAGCCACTATGGCAAAGCCCTGAAGTTTAGGGGGGTAGAGAGGGGTGTCAGTAAGAATCCACAAAGTTCTTAATTTCCCCTAAAGCTATTAGGGTACAGAAGATGCTTTTTTTCCCACCATTTAAAGTGCTTTATAGCCCTGACTTAACAGAAGTGCATGGCTTTACAGCACTTTAAAAATGAGTACAGCACTTTTAAATTAACTCTTGTAAAATGAGTTATTAAATTTGAAGCTTTGTGTTTTATAACACTTTAGCAACCTACAGTGCTTTAAATAACTTGTGCATGCTGGTCAAATTTCTGGAGAAACTCCAGGAGGCTGTGGAGTGCCCCCTGTTGCCTAGCTGTGGAGTGCCCCCTTTTTACATGCTGTAACTTTACAACTCTGAGCATGTCTGTACACACCCTTATAATTGCTAAGTGGTGCATTTAAAAATAGGAAGTCACAATCCTAGAATTTATTTTGCTTTTTCACAAATCCTCTTTGGATTTATCTGTTACTTGCCTGATTTATGCCAGCATAAGAGGCGTAGTATCCATAACTCAGTAACAGTCTGTGATTAAAGTAACTAGCATATTAGCATTAAACTTCGAAATTGTGCTATTCTATTTTAGTGCATATTCTGTAGGAATACTGTCCTGGACAGATATAAGCTGTTTGTTAGGTTCCCTCCACAAGGTACAGTAACTAAATACAAGCTACTATGAATGTTTATGTTCAACATCCTCAGCAACAAGAAGCACATTTTTTTTTTAAATTCTGGCTGTTATAGGCTCTTTAAAATGCTCCAGTTAACAAAAAGGCTAAAATGGAATAAACTGATAATAGCCTGTCAGTGTAACTGCTTCTCCAATTGCTCTGAACAAAGCAAGGAAGAGTGTTTCCTCTCCTTTCTTCAGAAGAAAGTGAGCTTCATTCCTATGTGCTCTCCCTTTCATGACTATTGAACAATTCTGAATTGATTGGTTGCCATCAAATCTCTGTTCACTTTAATATCACTGCCTCAACATCTGGCTCTTAACGGAAGAGGCTGAAAACTAATAGTAGGGCCAGATCTAAAACCAATATGCACAGCCTTGAGATTTCTGAGACTAAAACTATTCCCCCCCTACCCCCCCCAAAAAAAAACCTCTCAAAGGAAGCACTTAAAACGCGCTAGGGGTGTTTCCAATTCAGCCTGAAAGTTCCATAGTTAATTGAGATTCTCCTCCTGAGGATGCACAGATGGACCCAGTGAGTAGCAGGAGGCCTAGCTCCTTCCAGAGCTTTGCTGGGATCCATAACCAGAGAGAAAAGCACCTGATTTGGTAGGTATGTTCTGGGCTTGACTAGTAGTATACAACTGCAGAATACAGTTATAGCTGTTTTCTTCATAATACATGGCAGCATTAAAGGAAAGAGCAGGAGGAGAAAAAGGTGCTGGTATTTTGCTGCCTTTGAGTACTCCCTTCTAGGAAATGGAAACCCTGGTTCAATACCCTTCCCAGCTTAAGGAAGCACAAAAGCCACATCTCCTGTGTCCTAAAATTGTGCCCTAAATACCTAGGTAGCAAATAATCAGGGTGAGAGGCACTCACTATGCCTTCTGTTGAATCTGTGCCACAGTGCTGTAAAGGAATGCTGAGCAAATGATCCCATAGGGGGAGAACACAACACAGGACCTGGCAGTGTAATTAAATGGTTAGATATGCAGTTGAGGCTAGGAAATAGTCCAGATTCTGATACCAGGACTATGTAAAATGTATGTAAAGCATTCACTGGATAAAAACAAAACAGAAACAATCCCTGGAGTAGAGACCAGAACCAACGGGCACCTAGGAATATTGTCAAATATAATACTACTTATCAGTACGAGCAATTTGGACTGATATCAATGCTGATCTTTCTAGATGGTTAGCTGGATGTTAAAATAAAGATATCTCTAAGGTTTCTGACTCAGTCTCTCTGGACTGCTCTGGTGCTGTCATGACATGAAGAAAGTAAGTGACTTGCCATGTGTCATGCAGATCATCAAGCTAGAACTGGGAATGTAGCTCACATTCCCTTGCAGTCCAGTGCTTTATACACAGTCTACTTCCACTCATCCCTATCATATTGCTGAAATGCCCACTGACTACAGTGTGATTTCTAAACATTTAAGCAGGGGTAGTATTTTTCCCAATACTGTAAACAAATGCTCAAGATTTGGATATTGTATCTTTGTTGTAAAATTAAGCAGAGGATTTAGTGGGTTCAGCAGTATTAACTTGTTTCTGACTCTCCATTTCTGTCTATTAGCTTACATTTGTTTCAAAGACCAATAAACATTTTTAGTGCCACATGTCTGATACTTTGGAGGTTAAATGCTTCCAAAACTATACTTATTTGAAACAGTTAATTATCATATTTCTATGAATAAATTGCCCCAAAGTTGAAGATAGCTATAGTACTAAATCAATACACTGCATTGTTTTGTCTTGTAACTAAATTTGTTTGAATATCTGAAACTCTGCACTTGATAAAGTGATGCAGATGCAGTACATGATTAGTAAGTTTCATTTAGACTCTATTTCTTTTTTCCACCCCATTTAGTTTGAATTGAGAAAGTGTCCAAATGTCCAATTTCTTATAAAAAGGGCTATAAAACAGATGTATTATCTCATATTCAAGCAAGTTTTATTGTCCACCTCCCACAAAGAGAGAGTACTAAAATTGTGTGTATAAGATAATTCTAAGAAAATCATATTAGAGTTGATAAAAAATGCTGCCTTCTTAATGGAAATTTGAGATTCAAATAAGCTTTCTAGTGCTTCTGGTGTGTGTGTGGTAGGGAGTCAAGTACTCTGAAATATAGATGCATTCTACTTGGAAAGCCTCATGAGTAGTTGCAAATTCTAATTCACATAAATTTATGTTGCCTTTCCTTTTGGAAAATATATACAATATGTACTGAAAACTGAAATAACTCCTTTGGTTGCAAATGCATCTTGTAAACCCCAGAGCTCTGCAGAAAAACATTAAGCATACAGTCAATCCAACCATAGAGTAAAGTGAGGTAAATGTTCTTCCTGCTAATTTACACATGCAGATTAGATCTGGTTCTTGGATCAATAAATCAATCTAGTATAATGAAACCCTTGAAGAGAATTGAATTCAGATATGGCCAAATGCAGATCAAGTTGGTTAGAAAGAAAATAGCTTGCACCAGATTTTCTACAAGAGTTTTAAATGGTATTCAGTTTGAGAGTCATTAAGTTATGATCAGTGCCACCAAAAATCACCAAAGGGCATTTTGCAGTTTTCCTTAAATATTTTCAGATACTTCATTAAGCATAAAGTATCCCACTGATAATTTTTAAGTTGGTCTGCCTGTCTAAAACTCCTATAAGCAGTTTGTTCCCCTGAGTTATTTGTTTATTCTTGTCACTTCCTTGTCTTGAAGATCATGGAACTTTTTCACTAACATAGCCTCTCCCTTCCTTGTTCTCAACACTTGTGCACTGTTGAATAGCTGGAAGGGGTATTGAACTATCGTTTGTATCCTCCCTCCTCCATTTTCAGTCTTAAGGGGACAGACTCAGTCATTCAGACATGGTTTAAATTGTCAGACTACTAGTAGATGCAGCCTTTTTTCTCAAAGCATGTTGACTTTCATTTTGGCTTTATAATATTCATGAAATATTTATTGAAGCACTTGTGATTGTCCTAACTAATGAATACCATTCCACCAAAAAGAATGAAAGTTTTACCCAACCCTCTCAAAATGTTAAGGTAAAAAATAGGAAAAGAAAAGAAAAAAAATTCTTAGCAAAGTTATGCAGCTTTGATAAATGATTTAAAATTTGCCTTCCCCACACCCTGATGTTCATGCTACTTCCTTTAAAGAGACATAGACTAGATCAGCATGCTTGAGTCCGAAAGTGTATGGAAACGCTTTTTTTCAATTTCTGGCTAAATAAAAAAATAATGGTTTAAATATTTTTTCTTTTGTGTCCAGGCATTTCTTAAATGTTTCTAAAATATTCCATTTGTCACAAATATGCATTTTAAAGAAACGTGATTCAGTAGAAATTTCACCCACTCCTATTTCAGACACTTTTCTTATGTTTCAAAGTAGGCGGTCAAAATGTACTCTGGCTTGGCAAGAATTGTAATCAGCAATGTTAGTGTTTTGTAGAGCAATACCATCAGTGTTATTCACTTTGAATTATTGAAAGGGAGGCCCACTTGACGTATCCAGCACTAAGATGGACAACGTATAGAGTTGGCTATAATTCTTAAGTGCTGTCCCAGACAAAAACTGCCAGCAAACTTCACATTGCTAGCTAGTTCAATGGCCTTTTGGTCGTATCTGTTCTGTGAATAAATCACACATATCCAAACAATGGAGCAGGTGAATGAAGAAAGAATATTGCAAATGGCCACAAAGGTAGATGAAGGCTGCAGTGGAATAGAAACCTCTAGTCCTCTAGGTTTTTCTTATTATCAGATTGTGGCTTTCTTCCTGTGAAGTATCATGTGGCTGCTGATATGCAATAGCATCCTCACATTAAAAGAAGCATTTGCAGGTGCCATAAGTGTAGTCTGTTTCATTTCACCCATCTGGAAGACTGCGTCCAGTGGGATAACTCTCTCTGTGGTATAAATCAAGTAATGAAGTTTACAACTTGGAATGTCTGCATGATTTGGACCACAGACTCATGACTGACTGGAGTAAAGGACAGCTTGTGTGGCAAGAGAACTTGAATGGTTTAATATTGACATTGCTGCACTTAATGAGACCAGAAATGTGAGAAATGGGCAGCTCATAGAACATGGTGGTGACTACACCCTTTCCTGAAAGGAAAATCTGAAAAAGATTGGCACATCCACCGCATTGGTTTTGCTGTCAAAACCAAGATTGCTAGTCAGACACCAGAATGTTCACTTGGCATCAACAAGTATCTTATGGTCCTTCATCTTCAACTAACTGACAACATGCAACATTCATCAGAGCATACACCTCAAACTTTGATTCAGATGATGAAACAAAAGAAGAATTATATTCTAAATTTGACCAACTCCTGTCATCTATCCGCAAAGAAGATAAGATAATTGTGTGTTTGTGTGTGTGTGATTTCCTTGGTAGGCAGGGACTCTGAGCTAAGGAAAAGATGGCATGAGAAAAGCCACTTGAAAGGGATTTCTTGTCCTGAGCAAGTGTTCAGAACATGATCTCATTGTTACAAACTCTTTATTCCAGCAAAGCAAGAAATGGAACATGTCATGGATGCATCCCCACTGAAAACGCAGACACTTGATTTGACTACATCATGGTGCGAGTCTGGGACCATCATGATGTCCATAACAGCAGAACTATGACCAGTGCAGGTGACTGCTGGATGAATCATCATTTGATACATTCCATCATGTCTATTTGTATCTCCCTGGAATGATATAACCAACCAAAGCAACTAAGGAAGTGGTTCAATATCAAGTGCTTGAAAGACCTGGCTAAAAGTGATAATCTCCAGCAATACTTTAGTGAGAAATTCTGACCTTCCTGATGATACTGACACTATGGCTCAGTGGGAGACCCTAAAAATAGGCACCCATGATGCCTGTGAAGAAACTCAAGGCTTCTTCTCAAATAAGCATCAGGACTGGCTCATTGAGAAGGACAGGGAAATTCAAGCTCTCAGGGACAGAGGATGCACATAAACTGATTTAAGTGATCAGAAACTGGTTTAAACCTGTAAAAAACAAAAACAAAAACAAAAAACAAAAGCAGAAGCTCAGTGCATATAAACCAATTTCAAAATGGCTACAAATGGTTTAAGATAAACCTGGTTGAACGTAGTATCAGACTTAACTGATTTGGGTCAAACCGTTTTACAAAACTACTGTCCCAAACCCTTTCCTGGTTCAAGTTAAATCACAGTCCCCTAGCATCCCTGCATGCTTTCCAAGCCTGGGCTGTTTTGTCTGTTCCAGAGAGTAGGGTGGCCCCATCCTTCTGCTCTCTAGCTGGAGCAGTCAGGGCTGGCTGACTGGGGAGTAGGGGAGGCAATCCTAGATTGGGTTGCAGCCCAGTCTACAGAGCAGAGACTGCCCCTACTCAAACATATTGCTGGCTGCAACTGTGGACTACAAATCCCAGAGGCACCTGGAAGCAGGAATAGGAAGTATGAGCAACGCTGCAGAACCCTGCCACTGTAATTTTGGATTGCAAATCCCAGAAACCTCAGAGGCAGCAGGAAGAGGAAGTGAACATACAGCCAGAGATGTATGCAGCAGTTACTGTCCAAATGTTGTAGCTAGGAGTGATTTCTAAAAGTAATTAAAAAATATGCATGTTGCAATTTTCCTATAAGGCTGTTTAGGGAGAATTCTGGAAAGCTCTCAAGTAATCTGTCCAAAGATTGAATTAAGAAACTGTTTCCTGTCCCTAACACATATTTCTGACATCTTTCTTTTACTACCTTTTTTGTAATAAAGTTAAGGTCTATGAAGACATTTGTGTGGAGGGGGGAGAAATAAGTAACACGTGTCAGAAAGCGGCAGCAATCTATCATTTTCCAACTGCAGGATCAGTCCAAACAGATAGTAGAAGCACATGGTCCCAAACCAGAAAACTTATGCTGACTTGAACATAAATTTGATACCTACACCATGCAGGTATCAAATTTATGCCAAATTAGGTACTGCACAGTAATGCATGTATAGATGCCTTACTGCACAGTAACACTGTGTGTGTGAACTGACTTGGGACTAACTTTAGTCCCAAGTCAGTCCACACATGGTGTTAATGCACTTTAACACTTGCACATGTAGATGCCAGCTTATTCCTGCTTACTGCACAGTAACTTTTTGCTCAGTAAATTTAAGTCAACGTAAATACATGTGCAGACGCACCCACAGTTCAGAAATCAAAATCCTCAGACATGACTGTCTGAGAAGTGAGAAATCTAAAGAAAAAATATGTAGTCAGAGAATAAAAAATTAGTGTAAATTATGAATAAAAATTCATAAATTAAGTCTCTTGTTTGGATTAAGGAGATGTCTGATATATTACTAGGATGTGCAGTTGAATGCAGTTAGTGCAGTTGAATTTTACTGATGGAATCATAGGATCATAGCAAGGATGGGCTGGAAGAATTCAGGGTGTCATCTCAGCCAACCTCCTACTTCTGGTACAGTTATCCTTATCTAGACCAACCCAGCCAAATATAACCTGCTCTTAAGAACTTTCAAGGCTGGAGATTTCACAACCTCTGGGTAGTCTATTGTAATGCTTAGCCACTCTCATAGTAAGTTCTTCCTAATATCCAGCCTAACTTTCCCTCACTGCAATTCAAGATCATTGTCCTGTCCCCTGAAGCCTCAAAAGTCTATCACCATCCTCTTCATAACCACCATTCAGGCATTTAAACACTGTTAACATACCTCTCTTCAGCTTTCTCTTCTATACACTAAAGCCAGTTATTTCAGCCTTTCTTCATAAGTCAAGTTTCACAGCCCTCTACTCATGTTTATCGTTCCCCACTGGACTCTTTCAAATTTGTCCAAACCCTTCTTGAAGTGCTGGGCCCAAAACTGGACCTAGTACTCCTGGTGAGGCCTCACCAATGCCAAATAGATTGGAAAAAATCTGGCTCAGAGCCAGTGAGCTCTCAAAGCTCACCACTATTTCAATGGAGTTCCTGCTGGGAAGAGAAAAAACAGCAGGCTACAGAACTGAAAGAAGAGACTCTAGGTAGACTCTGAGCTCATAGACCTCTCAGCACATTTGGATCTCTGACAGGAGCTGCACTAACATACCAGCTCCTAGAGCTCACTGGTATCCAGGATAAGCTATGGCCACACATCTTTTGGCTGTGTGGCACATGTGCAATGAGCTCTCTTTCATTGCACATACCACCCAGGTAAAGGGGGTATGGCCATACGTCCGTCACCATAATCCTGAGTCTGAGACAGACAACCCAGTATACTACTGCCTTTTTTATGACAAGAACACACTGTTGGATAATATTCCATTCATGGTCCACTATAATCCCAAATCCTTTTCTCCAGTACTGCTACCTAGCTAGCCCAGTATTTAGGCATTCAATTGTTCTGTCCCAAATATAGGATTTTTGTATTTGTCCTTATACACCTATAAGCTGCTTTGACATAAGTGGTGTCATTTTTTCCAAATGGAAGCCATGAACTGCAAGCAAAATGAGCACAGAGGCAATGAGCACAAGTGCAATGTAAACAAAACTGTTGTAGACCAAACAACATGTAGGTTGCTGTAGCGTGTAGAAAAACATGATAGAATAGAGAAGCAAAACAAGGCCAAGGATGGTTCAGTAGGTGAGAGGTAAGTTAAAAAGAAACAGGCTGAGGATGACAAATTGATGAGATCATAACCATGTTAAAGGTAATTGGTGAGGATCTATAGTATGGCCATGCATGGAATATACAGAAGAGGGCTGTAAAAGGTTATAATAGCCTGAGGGAAAAACTTAAGTTTGGGGAACTATCACCATGCGAGAGGAGACCACCCCGGTCCAAACTACAACCTGTTGCACTAAATTTAGTTAAGGGGTGGGGTGAATGGAAATGAAATGTTCAGTCAGACTATTCCAGTCTGAAATCCTAATTTATTGAACACATAAGCAATACCAATATTTAAGCAAGGTTTTAAATGTAGCGTTTAACCTTTAAGCAAGCCCTAACAGTCAATATAGATATTTTTACGTCAGCCTTCCAATGGATACAGTGAGTTCAGCTCGTCAGGCTTTCGTCATTGCACTGGGATTCGCCTGAGTTGTTGTCTTCTTGGCTTCAAGCTTCTCTGAATTTGTGATGTCTTTGCATTTTATACTGTTTCTTGGGATGTCAGGCAGTTTTTGTGGTTGCTTGATATTCAAGTCCCGTCTTTCATGCAGTTTCTTGACTTAGAGTTGTGATTGCTGTGGTTATGATTTTGTTTCACCATTTGTCCAATCAACCTTTTCTGCTCATATTATTTTTTGTGCTTAGTTGCATTCTTTTAAGCTGTTCAATTTGCAACACTTGTATTTAGCAAGCTGTATATATTTTTTCATTGCTTAATGCTACTATTTGGGTTTTGCTTAAGTGCTCAATAGATTAGGATTAGATACTGGAACAGTCTCACTAATCATTTCATTCTGTTCACACCATGCATTAATTAAAATTAAGTGTAGTCATCCTTAATGAACTTTATTAAGACCATGTCTTCCTATTTTTCAAGATCATTCTGAATCCTAACCCTAACTTCCAGAGTATCTGAAACTCCACCCAACATAATTTTAATTGAGCTATTCCTATTTTAACAGAATTACTAGGCCATAAAATTTCTGAGTGGAAGCTCTGGGCCTTAGAGTACAGAGTATGAGAGATGCATGCTGATTTATCTCTTACTGGTGATTTCTATGGGATTTGTATTGTTTTTGAAATATCAATATTCCATGCCATTCTTTCTCGTCCCATAAGTGTTATGTATTTCAAAAGGTGATGAGTCAATGCTGGGCTTTACTCAGTGTAAACAGTAGTATCCCTATACCTCATACAATAGTACATAACTCTTCAGTGTGGTGCAAAAAAAATTATGCTGCACAAATTTACTCTAATCGTAACACCTTTGCTGAGGAAGACAGTTGTGCTGAAAAGTATTTGGTAAGCTAATATCATTCATGCTGCCTGTGAACTCAAGCTGGGTAACTCAGGGGTGGAGGTTTAAATGGAAAAAAAAAGAATCCTGTTTCAACCACATGGCTTTCTGGTGAGAATACAAACCCTTGGAATTCTTTGCAGCTAGACAGCCCATCATGCAAGCCCCTATCTCCTGAGTACACGCAGTCAGGAAAGAGAGATCTGACTGCGAGAAAGCAGCTGGTGACGAGCCCATGTTGTAACAATCCATCCTTAGAATATAGACAGTAAGCTACAGCCACTGGAAAGCTTTCATATTAGGACCCACAAGCTGCCAGAGCTTAACTATGCTGAAACAAGGCAGTTGGAAGAACAGCAGGAAATCAACCTATGAGGATACTTGAAATGTGGGATTCCTAGCAGTTCTGATCAGGGTGTGAAAGACAAAAGTAAGGAGATGCAAGAAACAGATTCTGCGCTGCAGTATATTGTCATGTCTCTGGATTCTCTCCTGCAATCCAGAAGAATCTTATTTGCGAGGGGAACAGAGGAAGAAAATGATGTTGATATGTACGGGAAGGACTGTCTTTCTGCATGTAGGAAGATGTAGCTTTAAGTTGGCTTTAGCAATTTAATTTTCTGAATATATTTTAAATTTCCACGTTCAGATATTAATATTTCCTTATAGGGTACAGCTCTACTGACTGAGTCAGGCACAGATTTTTCTGTGGCATGAGATAATTTTATCTGCATTGTCAGCTCAATAGCCTGCTTGATTATAAAAATTATATGATTATATGTGCAGCCTTAAATAACTTACTGAGCAACTTATTTGCATATTCTTGGCTTGCAGATAGGCTACTATCTAAGGTTGTCCTCTAATGAGTTGTTAAAGGCTGAAGTGTTATTTTTTTAACAAATAAGGACAGATTCTGCTGTGCAATTCAATTACAAAAAGTATAGATGAATATGTGAGAGCTGGCTAAAAGCTAATGTTTGTATTCTGTCATTCCACACCATGTTCACAGCAGTCAGAAGACTGCTTTAAGTATTTGCTACTAGCAGTCAAAAATAAAACTTGAAATTAACTACTTGCTTGTTTATAAAAATAATACAAGTTGTATTTTTGGCCCCTTGCTGTCAATCAAGTTTAAGTCAGAGCAACCTTCAGTGCTGTATTCCATTTTCCCTTCTATGCTGGCGATAATGGGTGCCTGTTCATGAGCTCAGAGGCTGCTCCGACACTGTAATTACAGCACGCTGGAGCACACTTGATTAATCGAGGATTAATTGGGGGATTAATCCTCCGAGTATGCTGGATTGTCAAATGAGCTTTAGTTCAAGTACCCTCACTCTAGTACACTTTGAAACGTGGTGACGCTGATACTTGAGAGGCTGCAGTGCTTTAATTAGAGTGGCTCTCAGTTCTACTGTAATTAAAGCTCAGCACCCCCCACCCCTAGAGCATATGTAAAAGTGCCCAGTGCCAATAACTGGAGTCAATATGTACCCCTCATTGAAGTCTGCACTACAGCTGGGTGGGTTGTTTTTTTTTTTCAGGCAATACTAAATTTGCTAAAAATGATGTTTTGATGTTCCAAAGTCCCTTTAGCAAATTCTGTCTGAATTCATAAATAATTTCAGCCAAGAAAAAAAAAGAATAGATATTTTTTTTCTTTCCTTTTTTTTTTTAAAGAAGCACAAGTCATAGTAATATCTCGTCTAATCCCCTGGCTTTTTATTTCACATGGTGGGGTTTAGAACATTCACAGAGGCTACATCCACTTTTGAGTCCCTGCTATGCCTGAATGATTTGAACTTCTTTCATCTCCCTGGAGAATGCCCTTAACACTGGTCTATACTGTATTCTGAGGTGTACAAAAGGTCTTGCTCTCTCTCCCTTTCAGACTGCCCAACTTTCAATAATAAACAATGGAGCAGAGACATTTCATCTCTCTAAATCAGTGGTTCTCAACCTTTTTAGACGCATGGTATCCTGCAGAAAATGCCAACCTTTAGCTTTCACTCATTTTTTGATTATGGAAAAATAATAGAGCAATTCTTTTGTTGCAAAGAACTCAAAGACCACAAGTCAGAGTGCTTTCTTATTAGAATGGATTCCTATTTGAAACTTCTGGATTTATCTTGTGAATCGTATATAAGTATCTGTGCACTCAAGTAATATTAAGTGGCACACTGTAGCACCCTTAAAAGGATCTTGTGGCAGCCCATAGTTTTGCAGCACCGTAGCTGAGATTCTGTTCTCTGGCTCAGCAATAACAGAAGATAAGTAGATGGAGAGGAACCCATCCCCATAAACCCCTTGGACTTGGGTTCAAGTCTTCCCAGATAGTGGCAGGAATAGTTCTGCTTCTCTCATGTCCTTGTTAAGTTTCCTAACGTCTAAGTGAAAATGAGATAAAGTTGGGGAAGGAAGTGATCTCCTCTTACACCCTAAAATTCTACCTTCTGATTGATATATCTGTATCTAGATATAGATAGAGATATCTAAATTATTTATAGATCTATCAATATATCTATCAATATTTACAAATATCTCCATTACATATTTTTATGCCTTAAATGAAATGTCTAATTTGACATGAAGCAAACATTAATCTTTTTTATTTGTGTTGCAAAACTTTTAAACAATAACACTAGATTCTTATTAACCAAACCTTTTAGAATTTTTGAGTCAGATCCCTTTATTTTGAAATGACTTTCTTTGATCTGGTTAAACCAATTTTGGGTACAGTCAAACTGGCATTGCAAAGAAGCCCTACTACACAGAAAAATGTACTCAAAGCTGATAGCTCAAAAATGCCATAGCTGGTATGAAAAATAAGACCTAAGTAGTAGAAGTGCTTTTAAAATAATCAGATATCAGTAATGCAATGATGCCTTCCATTTTTAATTTCATATTGAAATACAAGTATTCTGTTTTTGTGCATGTTCATGTGTACCCGTGCATACTCATGTTGGTGCTTCTTGTGCCATCACAAAGTTATGTTTTATTTTTAGTCTCATACTGTCACTAAGATAGCTTTGTTTTTGGAGACCCAAGTATAAGAAAATCACTATCAACAAATAAACATGAAAACTTTCTAAAATACTTCTTGAATAGCTTACAGGGAAGCTACTTTTAATTTTAATTTGTATGTGGCATTAAGGTTTTACTAGCCCTCATTTGGAATGACACATTCCTTGCCAGTGGTGAAGCCAAACAAGTCTCAATAAACTCTTTTATGTATTTGCTCTCTGTGTTTTAATAAAAAGATGAAAAAACTTATAGAAAAGCCTTACAGAAGTAAGTGTGTGTGTGTGTGTGTGTGTAAAAATTCTTTTTGTTAACATAGATATTTTTAACCATCCTTTTTAACAGATATTATCAGAGCAGGGATTTCAGACTGCAGGTTGCGAACAAGTGTCAGGGAATTATGATTGCTGTGTCTTTCTCTACCACTGAATTGAGGATGGGGGATTCTGATTAAACTCCAGCTTACTGAGGTGGAAATCTAAATCTGAGAGAGGGGTTTCAGTATGGAAAACTTGAAGAATGACTTTCTGTCCACTCCCCTTTGGAAGCAGTTCAAAAGTTTTGAAAGCACTTCAAGGATTGCATCTGTCAACACCCTAGTTCCTAGCATCCCTTCCTTGTAAGTCCAGATGCGAGAGGTCCTAGAACATGAGACAGAAAATATATTGTAAAAGCTGTCTTGGCCCCTCTCACATCTCCCCTTTTAATGGAACTACAGAATCCTAACCATTCAACCAAAGTTTAGTCCAATTCCTTTGGGTCTTGTCTGGATATCAGACTGGAAGTCTCATGATGGAGACTTCCTTTTGAACCACCAGGTATTCCAAGAATAGCTTGCTCCAGTATATTATTTTACTTACCTTTTGAACGTAACCCAAATCAAGGCACACAAAGACACATGGGAATGCAAAGAAATGTTATCTAAACTTTTTCAAGCCCTTCAGTAAGTGTTTTATCATGCTTGATTTCTAAGGAAGATCAGTTTTGCTTCTCAGTTTACATGTAGTGATTGACTCATTTCTAGTCATGTTATGCCATAAACAATATCTTCTGTTTGGATATATTCTATCATCATATTTATTACAAGTATAACAGATCATATATTTCTGTTGATAATTAAACAAATGTGACTATCATCTCTTATAAATTATTGAACTTTTTCTTAACTTTAATGAATAGTCACCACAATGATTAAGTTGCTTTAATAAGAGGAAGATGGCAGTTACATAGTTAATGGCATAATTCAGTACTTAAGAAGCTTGATTTCTTGGTATAAAATAGGAATTCTTAAATTACATCACTAAAACTATTATCGTAGAATTGTCCTTGATGATTTCAGAAAACTGACATTACATTTTAAAACATGCTTCCAGTCCTAGAAATTGCCACTCCCTCATAAAGTTAACACTTACGCATATGCAGCATAAAAATGTGACACATTTGAGCTGATGATATTATCCATTTATATCTACTATGTTTCCTGTAGTCTTGTTAATCGAAGATTCAAAGTTTTATAGAATAAACTACCTTTGAAAGCTTTACATAGCTATAAAAGTATCTGTTTTCTGCAAACAGGAGAACTGCTTCTTCACATCCTCCATGTAGCCAATAGTCATAATATTTATAATGAGTTTCATCTTATTTATGGTTTTCCTCAAAGCTCCAGCTGCTGTAATCAAAAAGTTGCTTGAAAATCTCAGTATCTGTAAAATGGAAAAGGTTCCAGATCTTGTAGCTGCAGCAAAAGCTTGGAAACATAACATACTGTACCCTTAACAATAAAAAATCATGAAGTAAGTAGAGACTTTTCAGGTCCATAACTCAATTTTGTTTATTTTATTTATGGTTTGTTGTTCTTATTTGGGTTTGTTGTTATGTTTTAGAGCATGGGTAATAGTTTTCAAACACTTTGATTTGCCAATGTTTACTTTAATCCCAAACCTTCCTTCTCTTGGGGGAGGGAACAATAGGTGTTTGATTAGTTTAAGGGGATAGGGATTTTTATGTTATGACAAAAAAGGAAAAGGTTTGTGAACACAGAACATTGGAAAAAATATTTTCATAGATTTTATTGGTCCTTTGACAGCCATTGGGTTCTGCAAGCACTATAGCTATATCTTCCCTTTGGTTATCTACTGCAGCAGAGTAAACTCTACTACATGACCCATTATTCTGTGCACTGGGCAGATTTTTTGTTCATTGTAGTATTGATGTAAAGTCATAGCCAAAAGCCTTTTAAAATAATAAATAAAAATAGGCTGGTAGGTGAAGCACTCAAGTCATGAGATAAAGCTGTGAGCATAATTATGATTCTGCCCCCACCCGCACACCCACTATCCCCTCATCTACACCTACCTATAGATCAGAATAAAGTCTTTAACTAAACTTTTCCATTCTGCTTTGCAAATTGCACATAATTATAAACATATAGTAATAGTTTCATAATAAGATTGTTTCAGATTTGCTTTTGAGAAGACTTTATGGTTTAGTTTTTACTAACAGCTTATATGTAACATATTGTGATACTGCAGTGTTCTGCTTGTGCCATTTCAAATGTTTTGAGGGTTCTTTTATATATAAAATACTTCTCTGTGCAGAAGTGTGGGAGGTGCAATCTAAATTGAATCATTTGGAAGTGAGCAGGAGAGAACATGTATATAAATTAAAGTAATAAAGCAAGTGATAACTCAGACTAATTTTAAACTGTCACGGAGTCCCTCATCCCTTTAACTGAAGTAGGTGTAGCTGCCCTTGTGTTGAATCAGGTGCACTCCCCTTGATTAGGAGGGTGAATTGATCATTAAAATTATTTCCTGTGCTAAGTCCATGGTTTTTGCTGTCCTGTAAAGCAGTAAACTTTTGTTTCCTGAAGGTAGGCTTCTTTAGAGAATAATACCTTCAGGATGCCTTCAAAGGACAATCTTGGGAACACACTTTGATCTCTTTTGGAATTAAGAAAAGTTAACTGTCCACTTCTCATTTTAAGTGATCATATCCATTAATACATGGGTATCAAGTTTAACCTGTCCCTCAAGCCAGATCCAAATGGTAGGTTCTCTCACAGGACAGGTTCAGATAGGATGGCGAGGCAAATAGCAGCCATAGAAATTAATGCAGCTCCCATCTCCCAACATGTCACAGGTGAGGCTCTTTATCTTTGGTGCCTCAATGTTCTAGCCCAAATTTCTGGCCATACTACTAGTCCCACAAGCCATAAGTTTGATGCTCATGCCTTGACACAATGAGTTTAAATGAAAGCAGGTGTTGTAATTGGTATTTAGTGTAAGTACTATCTGCTTCTTTTCCAGACCTGAGAGAGGGTATTTTCTCAGGGTGGTGGAAAACTTGTCTGACTTCTCTTTCCAACTATAAAGAAAGTAGGAGGAAGAGCTGATATCTCTGCATGAGACAGCCAGTGTCAAGAAACCAGCATAAAGCTTGGACTGCTGACTCCTCCTAGAATGGGAGACTGAGAGCCAGTAGATCAATGGATGGGCTTATCCACTGTTCTTAGCTGAGGGTGGAGGGCCAGAGAACCAGTGCCTGAAGACAAGCCAGGGCAGAACAGAAACAAATACCACGTGAAGAGTTTCTGCTAGGTACAGTATGAAGGACTCTACCGAGAGGACGGGTGACAAGTCCAGAAAAGGAAGAGAAGGAAACCTCGAGGTAACACAAAAGACACTAATACTAGAGGTCTTTCACAGTCTGTGATGATACACAGCCATTAAAGGACTATAGGCCAGATCCTAATCCACTTACCAGATGTTTAAATGGACTGATGTGCTAAACGTAATCCTATTCTATCATACTTATATCTCTGAAAAACAGTTCACATAAAATGTGGATGGGTCCTCCTCTTGCTTGTTAGTTTCTGTGACCTAATTTTAAAGAAAAGTGGAAGAGGTCTTCCAAATAAGTGACAGCACAGGAAAATGCTGCCATAGCTCCCCACTGCTGAATGCCACCAAAGCCACATCCACAAGCTAGATCCAATTCACTGGCTGTAGGATGCCTACCCCTATTAAGTTTCCCATGAGCTTGTCCAGTGCATGAGTGTTTTTCCATGAGTTGCTGGTATATACCTTCATTCACATTTCTGTGCAGCCACTTGGGATTCTCTGAACATTGAGTGAAAATAACTGAAGCTTAAAAAGCTTTCCTGAGGACACTTGCCTCTGGGCTTTCTTAATTGCTATTCATTTCACTCTGTGGAGCCCGAGGGGGCAAAAAGCACAGTAACAATCCTAGGTTTTCATGTTTTCAATACCATCTTAAAGCACTTAATTTAACCATTGCCCATTCACCTGAATGCTACTATCCATGTTTTAAATTAGCATTGTTTTTGAAGTAACTAATTTTGTCTGGGTGTGTGAATACTACTGTGATACCCGATTGAGCTCCAATGTGTTCAGGGGGTCCGGAATCCTCAATTCCAGTTGGTGGAGCCAATCCACCAATCAGGATCAAGTTGGTGGAAAGCTGGCACTGCCCCTTTCTCAAAGGGAGGAGGAGAGGAGCTCCCCAACCAGATTGTGGACTGCAGCACAGCAGGTCCACCAGACTTCAGGGGCAGAGCTGCTGAAGTGTATAAGAGGAGAGCATGGTTAGCATGCTGGGGGGAAAGTAGACACAGCAAGGGACAGTGAAGAGAGAGGAGCTCCAGAGAAGAGCGTAATTGGGACCCCACCTGAGACTCATCAGCGTGCAGATTGGCACATGACACTCAGGCTCTGGGAACCTCTCGAGGTGACTTAAGCATGAGAACCTGGGAAGCAGCTGGGTAGGTGGTGCATGGATTGGTGCTTGAAGCTGCTTGGGCTCCACACAGTGTGCAGATTGATGCACAAAGAGCTGGCCTTGGGAGAAGCTCGAGGCTGCTTGGGCCCCACACAGTGCACAGGTCGGCGCAGGAAGAGTCAACCTTGAGAGCAGTTCAAGGCTGTTCAGGCTGGCGCCAGATCTAGGCTGGGCAACCAGTGTGGCTCAGCATTAAATTAAAAAAGCCCTTGTGCCTAGAGCAGGGCCCAGAAAGGGAAAAGGACCCCAGTGTGAGACCAGGAAACTGGAACCAGTAAGGGCTTGGCTTCCATAGGAGCATCCTGGGTGCCCAGTGCTGGGCACTAGGCCATCAAGAGAAGCCGGAGGCACCGCCAGAGAGAGGACCTTGCAGGACTGGCCACCAGAGGATGACCCTTGCCTGCTTCAGAGCAGGATTGGGAGTTGTTGGGGAAGTGGGTCCCACAGGGAAGGGAGGCTTGGGAGAGGAGTGTCTGCAGTCTCCTCCATTGTGGGGGGTGTCCACATCCCAGAGCCCTAAAGGGGAGGAGCTCCAGGGAACATCCCATGGGGTGCTGGATGCAGCCCATATTTTGTCATTGATGTTTGCTTCATACTGTAGATATTAATATAGTTATGGGTACTCCTTAAGGGAGCTTATAGGGGTTTACCTGCCTTCATTACCAATATATGTTTACTATCTATTATCTGAACTTACCTGCATTGTTGCCTGTGAACCTCTATTACATTGCTACCTCAATTTACCTGGGTTTATCTGAGTTGATGCTTATATGTCTTTATTGTGTTAATGCCTTGACTTACCTGTTCCAGGGTGTTAATGTTCATCTGTGCAAAGGGGTTAATTATTGCCTACACTGTGGATCACCTTTTCTGAGTTCCTAGTTACCTGTTGTATGTTTTGCAGTCCCTCAAAGTGGTGTAATTTGTTAATTGCAGGCTATTGTATATGGTGTCACATACCAATTCTACTATGAATATTTAATGTCTCTTATTCAAATGTATTTTTGTATAGCAATACATTTGTATATAGTTAAGTGCTTTGTCCTAGCCTGGCTCAACAGAGAAAAGAGGGAACTGCTCCCTGATGTCAGGCCCCTCTCACAGCACTCTTGCCTGACCATCCCTTCCACTTGTCAACAGGGCACCTGGTATACATGGGCTACACTACCAATGTGCCATTTTTAAAGCTTCTTAGTAACAGAGCTTTCTTCATCCATTTTATAAGTCAAATCATGTACGCAGATTAGCTGTGTAGGTGCTGATAGTTAAAGTTCATCATGTGTTTGCACTTATATCAGAGTGTTGATTTCAGTTCTTGCTCATGATTAGAAATAGCATGTAAAAATCTGTACCTATATTATTTGTAATAGGAAAGCTGTTCAGTTATTTTCACCCTAAAACTTTTCTCTCATACCATTGCAAAGCTCAACTGACAGCAGAAACTAGTCCCACTGCAACATTTTTTATATTTCAGTACCCTGAATTTAGTGCAAACATTCTGGGGAGGCCCAAGAACAAACCACAGTATAAAATGGCTCTGGTTTAACTTTCACATGGAAGAGGGCCCCAGTTCTGGGGAGTCAGGGTATGGAATAGGAAAGAGGATGAAATGGTAATGTCAGGGCTGATGAGGAGTTGAGATAGGTAGGATGAATTCCAGTGGAGTTTTTTTCCACTCACTCTCAAGACCTCAGGAGAATGTAAATGAGTGGTTTGCAGATAGAGAACAAAGGAAATGTTCTTGTTTCTTCCTTACAAGATGATGAGAAAAAGGGGATAATATTAATTTCCTACTTAGAGTAGATAGAGCAACTACTGAAGTAAAGGAACAATAAATGAAACATTCAAACATTATAGGACCTAATTATGTTTTCATTGAACTTGCAAGGGTATTTTCCTAATTTAATGCAATAGGAAAGGATCGAGCCTGGGGCATGCTTGCATATTAGTTTGATTATGTGTGTGATAGCAGCTCTAGTAGTAGTTGAAAAAATGTAAATGCAACTCCACTGAGAAAAACAAATACTGGTAAAAGCCATCCAGCAACTATTGTAAAATTTCAGAGGAAGACACCAAGAGAAGACAAATATTTGAAGAATTAAGTTTGATCTTTTAGGAGTTCCAAATAGGATTTGAACTCAATGGGTACATCCAGACAAATCCTCAGTGTGCCTGTTGCCACATCTCAAAGCAGCTTGAGATGTGGCAAGAGGCACTCTGGGGCCAAAAAAAAACCATTCCCTGTGCTGCACATTTGCAGTATGGGCTCGAAATTTGACACCTGAATATCCAGGTATCAACCCCCCTCAGCCCCTGAAGAAAAGTGGGGCAACTAGAGGCTCAGGTCCTCCAAAGATATGCTCTGGTAGCCATCCAGCATGTCTCTATGCCTACCCCTTGCCCCAATGCTGCCTGCCCTTGCAGGGCAAGCAGCAATGCAGGCTGCAGCAACATGGACCTGGGCTCTATTTTAGGTAAGTAGGGGGTGGGGAGACTGGAGGAGGGGGATCTGTAAGGGTGCAGAGGACCATGGGGGGATAGCTTGGGATGAGTGGGTTCCCCACCAGCCCCCTGCAGGGTCCACATGCCCCACCCGCTCCATACAGCCCAAGGCCAACTGCACAGTCCACAGCTCACCCACAGCAGTAGTGGCCATCAGTGTGCTTGGGGCCTCCTGACACAACCCCCCCCCCACACACACACACACAGCATAGGGCATCACAGGACAGTGGGGCATGTCCCCAACCACCTGGCACCCGGCACTGCCTGTGCCACATTGTACAGGCCTGGCCTGGTACCATGCACCTTTGGGCAGCTTCTGGATGCTCAGGCTGTCACCTAGGGCCCAACACTGCTCATGGGGACCACCTGTCATGCTAGGCCAGGTCCTGTGTGGACAGAAGCAGTCTGGCCTGATGGTGCTTGGGGCCCATGTGCATACGACCTGGCCTGGCATGACAGGCACTCCTTTTGAGCAGCGTGGGGCCCTGGATGGCATCCTAAAGGTGCACAGCACCATGGTGAGCTGGACCAGGCCCATGCACTATGGCACAGGCAGCACCAGGTGCCAAGTGGCTGGGGCTGAGTTGTGCTGCCCTGCACTGCACGGAGGGAGGCTGTGCCAGAAGGCCCTGAAAGCCCTGATGGCAACTGCTGCTGCAGGTGAGCTGTAGGCCATGCAAGGTAGCATGTGGGCCCTGCAGGGGGCAGTCCATGTGTTGTGCCCTGTGGGGGGTGTAGGGGACCCACCCCTTGAGCAGCCCCCTGCACAGTTCCCCCACACCTGCCCACACACCCCATGCCCCCCACATCCCCCCACACCCCTTCCCACCACTCTCCTGCAAATTCCACATCCTTCCCATCACACGTCAATCATTCCCAGCTGCCAGACAGGATGAGACCTGCTGGCAGGAGCTGTAGCTGCAGGGGCAGATCTCCCCACATCCTAGTTAGTGAAGGGGTAAGGTATAGCTCTAACTGTTCTATAATAAGAAAACCAAAACCAAACATCAAAACATAGAATCCTTAGAATTTATTTTATTATGATGATAGAGACACTGGTATACTTTCAAATTGCTTTAACATTGTAAATATATCAGTAAAACATAGCCTAGCTGATCTCTCTCCTTTAGATCTGTCCATATATAGTGGTCTTTTGTTTTAATTGTGGAAGAACATGGTTTTTGGGGTATTTTAAGAGTCAGTTTGGGACTTTTCAATGAGAAATTTTGCAGTTTTTTAAATAGGGAACACCAGAGTTATTGCTAGTGAGGCAAGTGGCAGGAGCCTACCCAGGGCTAGCACCCAAGACCCAGGTGGAGGCTTATAGATTAATAGATGTTAGAGTCAGAAGGGACCTTAGTAGGTCATCAAGTCTGACCCCCTGCCTTGGGAAGGAAAGAGTGCTGGGGTCAGATGACCCCAGCCAGATGCCTATCCAGCCTTCTCTTAAAAACCCGCAAGGACACAAGGGCAGCATGATGGACAGTGCAGTGCTTGAGCATGTAGAGGTGGTGGCGATAGATGGGGAAAAAGCAGACTGGTCTCATGTCCTCTAGCCAGCTCAGGTGGTGGAGCGAGGAGCACCATGAGACCCAGTGAGGCACTGGCTCTACGACAAACTCCAGTGGGTTGGAAGACATGGGGAGGGAGAGCAGGGACAACCTCCATGCACGGCCTTCTCAACAAAGGCAAGGGCATTGGACAATAGGGCAGATTTCACCTCCTGGACCAGATGGCATGTTGCTCGTATTGTGGGTATACCCATGCACTGGGCCAGTACAGCAGGGTCCACCTACTCTTCCCTATCATAGTTCAGCAGGTCTCCAATATGGGTGACACCAGCCAGGATCAACCTCTGTCACAACCAGGGTGCCTCTGACTTGGGCACCTCCAGCTGGGGGTTCCAGAGGAGGGGCTTGATGAGGTCAGCACCCTGGGCAATTGTTGCAGGAGGCCTGGGGGCTGAGACCAGCCTCCAGGCCCAGAGGAGGTCCTGGTAGAAATCTGGCATCCCTTGCAGGTCCTGCAGGGAGAAGCCATGCAGGTTGAAGAGCTGCCAGTCATATCAGAGCCCCTGGAAGTGGCAGAGGAAAGCACGCCCCAGGTGACCCCATGCCACCTGGCTATTGACACCATATAGCAGTCACTGCAGGGCCTGAAGGTGAATGCCAGGACCTGGCTGCTCAGGCAAACCAGGCCCTGGTCACCCTTCCACAAGAGGAGGCTTAGGACCTCTGCAGCAACCCAGTGCTGTCCCAGCCAGAAGAACTCCAGCGCCTGTCTCTGGAGTGCACAAGGACCTCAGGGGGCACAGGCAGGGTGTGTAAATGATTCCAGAGCATGGACAGGACCAGATGGTTCAGCACCAACACTCCTATGCAGGGAGAGACATCTCAGGAGCCCTGCCCATGCCTTAAGCTGCTCTACCACCCTTCCCTCCAGCTGGTGCCAGTTCTCTGGTGGGTAGGGTTCTGTGGGGGACAGATAGACCCCCAAGGAGAGCAGCAAGCCCACACTCCAGTGGATCCCATGGAGTGTGGATGGGAGTGAGCCAACCTGCCACCCATCACCCACTGGCAGGCCAAAGCTCTTGACCCAGGTGACCCGGGCAGAGAAGGCCACTGAATACAAGGCCTGTGCTAGGTCACTTGAGTCCTGAACCATGAGAAGTACATCTTCAGCATACACTGACAGGACCAGCCACACCACTGGCTCCTGGAGCATCAGCCCTGCCACCCACTTCTGTAGGAGAATGAGGAAAGGTTCCAGGGCCAAGGCATACAGCTGACCCAACAGTGGGCAGCCTTGATGCATCCCTCTTCTGAACAGGATGGGCTCCATTAGGGTCCAGTTGAGCTTGGCCAAACACTCTGCAGAGGTGTACAGCATCTGAAGAACCTGCACGAAGTGGGGCCCAAAGCCAAAAGCCTACAACATGCCTGTGAGGTACCCATGATCCACTCTGTCAAATGCCTTCTCCTGGTCCATAGATAGGAGGGCAAAAGACAGGGTCTCCCAGTGTTCTAGCTCCAGGAGGTCCCAAACCAGGTACAGGTTGTCGAATATTAAATGTCCGGGCACTGCATAAGTCTGGTCCGGGTGGATCATGTCTGTCAGCATAGACTGCAGGCACAGCGAGATGGCCTTTGCTACCACCTTGTAGTCCGTGCAGAGGAAAGATACAGGTCACCAGTTCCTCAGGTCATGGGGATCACCCTTCTTTGGCAGGAGGGTCAGAACAGCCCTCTGACATGACAGGGGAAGTTTCCCACTTCTCTCAGAATCAGCCTAGACCATGGCAAGGTCTGGGCCAAGGATGTCCCAGAAGGCCCGACAGAACTCTTTGGTCAGCACATTGATGCCTGGCACCTTGTTGCCAGGCAGAGGGCAGCCAAAAACTCATCCAGAGTGAGAGGAACTTCTAGCCAGTCCCAGTCACACATGCTGACCTGCAAGAGTCCCTCCCACAGGGTCTGACAGGCTTCAGTGTTGGTCAGATCTAGGGAGAAGAGCTCTTTATAGAAGGCCTGTGCGCACTGGCACATCTCACTTGGATCCACGAGATGGGTAATGTACTTCTTGTCCCCCTGCCTCCTCTCCAGGGCATAGAAGAAGTGGGAGTCATGGTCCATCTCCCGAAGGAGCTGGACAAATGCACTGCAGGCATGAAGCTCTTCCTGTCTCTCCTGAGACTCTCTGCAGAGGGCCAGGTTGGTTGGGTCAGTGTCCAAGCTCCTCTCTGGCTCTAGCATTTCCTGCTCAAGCTGCTCCTGGACTGCCTCCCTCTGCCAGGTATGCCCTCGAGTGTAGCTGCAAAAAACCCCAGATGTGCTTCATTCCCACATCTCACCATCTCTAAGCTGAAGGAAAAGCTGCCTGTTGCTTCTGCCAGGCCAGTCTTAACTCCCAGAAGGCCTCCCTGAAGCCTACAACCTCCAGCAGAGGCCAACCCTGGATGCCAAAGCCCCAGAGTGGCCTGGGCCCAGACAAGATAGTGATCCCCCAGCATGGCCTGGGCCCAGACAAGGTGGTGAAAAGGATCGGCCGGATGCCAGAGGAGTGGGCCCAGGCAAAGTACATCAAAGAGATATAAACCTAGTCCAACTGGGTGTGGTATGCCTGCTCCTTCCCCATCTTCACATAGGTGAAGGCAGGGGGGTCAGTAGGGTGACAGGCATCCCAGACGTTCACCAGGGAGTAGTCTGTCAGGATCTCCCCAAGGACACCCACAGTAGCCTGGTTCCACTCCCTGCCCAACTGGTCTCACACATCTAGGGTGATGTTAAAGTCCCTGCCAAGGACTAGGCACTCATGAGGATTGAGGGTGCTGATGTAGGTGGCCACCTGATGGAAAAAATCTGCTACAGGGCATACACATTCCAAAGGTTCAGGACCAGCCCCCACACCTGGACCCAGAGGTGCAGCAGGTGGCCTGGTTCCACCTCCATGTCCTGGAGAACTTCCAGCTGCAGGCCTGGGGAGAACAGGGTGGCCACCCCACAGGAGGTGGCCAAGAGGTGACTAAAAAAGGCCCTGCCTCCCCACTCCAGCCACCAATTAGGTTTGTCAGCTGGAGTTGTCAGGGTCTCCTGCAAGAATACCAGGGGGGTACTCTCCCTCCTGAAAGAAGGAGAGCACCCAGCATATCCGGAGACCCTTCCTGCAGCTGTGGACATTGAGGGTCGTGATCTTAAATAACCTCATGGCTCCTCTGCCCAGGTCACCTGGGTCATGGGGTGGAGTAGATGGTTAAGCAGGTGCCTCGCGCATCTCAACACCTGGTATTGGGCCCGCCAGCTCACGTAGCACCCTCTCATCTGTATAGAGCATGTCTATGAAAGTGTAAGCCCCTATAGATCTGGGCATTGCAGCTTTTGGGCCCCTTGCCTTCCTCTTCAATGTGCTGACCCTTGGGGGCTTGGCTGAGAGGCAGAAAAGGGCCTGGCTGTCTTCTCCCCAGAAGCTCCCAAGACCAAGCTTGCAGCAGCAGCAGCAGCAGACTGGGACAGAAAGGGGCATGGCCAACTTCTGCAAGCTCCTCCCCAAAAGCCTATTTGTATCTTTCAAGTATCATGGGGTCTAAGACCTACCTGGTTAACTGACCTACTGTGTGGGGCCAATGGGTGAAAGGGTTTTTTTGGGGTTTTTTTTGGTGGGACAACTAAGGAAGAAAAGGGTAGGAGTGATGTGGGGGTTACCCTAGAAGCTCCTGAGAGCAAGTAGCCCTGAGCTGCTCATTAGGGAAGGTTTTTATATTGCAGCCAGGCTCTAGCTCCTCCTGGCTACAGATTGGGAGGAGGTGGGCAGAGTTGTTTTGCCCCAAGTGGCACAACTTACTCCATACCAAAATGCATGCTCGGGCATGTGCACTAAGGCAAAAGCCCCAGCTCGAATTTGTGCTGCTCCTGTCTGAGCTGCTGCAAGTGCACATACCGGCATGTGTGGATGTGCCCAGTGAAAGCAAAGTTATACTCTTTGTGAAGCTAAGCATATAATAAGTTTTTGTTTTTTGTTTTTGTTTTGTTAAGCTCCCACCCTACCCAATAAATATACACTTTTCCAAGTACAGAACCATGATAGTTTCTCTATGGTTCTCTTTATTTAATGGAGCCAGTTAAAAAAATAAAAGAACACAGTGAAAACCTAAAAAGGGGTGTGTCTACATCTCCATTAATGCACTTTTCCTAATGCAGGTTACATTTAGTACCTCCGATATGTGTCACTAAAATGTGCATTAGGCTGTGCTAATATGCAATAGTGCAAGTGTACCCTTTTTAGGTGATGGTTAATGAGCAGTAGCAGACTATTCTACTGCGCATTAGTGTATTAGCACATTTTATGTGCCGCTTTAATGTGTAGTAGAATAGGCTACTACACATTAAAGTGCATGTGCAGACACCCAATGTGCATACAAATGTAATACAAATAAGCCTAATTTACTATTTCAGGCAATATGGAGATATTAATGTTCATGTACCTTATTTATAAATGTATTTATAAATAGTGCATTTATTTTGAACTGTACAGCATAAGGCCATGGATTTTCTGGTAATCCTCCCAGAGTACATTTAGGGGCTTCACTGATGAAACAAATTATGATCAGCAGAAATGGAGAAAGTGTGAACTTTTGGTGCTTTATTTGCTTTGGTTTGACAGTGCCTAACTTTGTTCAAAATGATTTTAAAATAAAATCTGGTTAATAATTATAGCTTGCGTAAAGTAGGGAAAGAATGCTACATTGATTTAATTGCAATTTCCCCCAAAATATCAAACTAGTGCATGCATGCTTTGCCTTGGGGTTTGGTTCTATTTTTCTTTTCATACTTTATTATAAAGTGGTTGTAGTCTCTGATTTCATTAAATAACTTTACTCACTTATGCAGAATTCTATTCATGGAATAGATGTCATAAAGCACCAAAAGTTCACACTTTCTCCATTTCTGCTGATCATAATTTGTTTCATCAGTGAAGCCCCTAAATGTACTCTGGGAGGATTACCAGAAAATCCATGGCCTTATGCTGTACAGTTCAAAGTTTCCAGCTAATGCAAAAAATGATGATACAGTATTTGCAGGCTCTACATTATAGTTAAAAAAATTAAAAACAGGCAAATTGATTATCTGCTACTGTCATATATTATAATTTTAAAAGGTGTGATTAATCACAATTTCTATGAATTAGAAACTTAAATGATGTGACCAACAAAAAAAAGTTACCCAGAAGGATGGCTAGTATTGGATTAACAGCTAGATAAAGAAAAAACCAAACAAACTGAAGATTAGTCATTTTATTTCTACCTATAAAGTATAACAAAAACAATATATCCTTTTACAAAGGCACAAATTATCTGCAGTTGACCCACAGTAAAATACACAGGTCAAAAAATGTGCTGTTTGTCCTTGAGAATTCCCGTGGAAAATGATATGTAACAGCTTACTGTTAACAGAGCCTTAAGGTTCATGTAGCATGTTTAGGCATCATGACATTCACTATCTTTTATTCAAAACATAATATGCATCTGTAACGTGGACACCAATACTGTCTCTACAATTAAGCATCCAAATTCTATAATCATTACTACTCATGCTGCATACAGACAATGAGCAAAAAATGCAGAGATCACATGTAAATAGTGTAATCTCTCAAAAGTATTTGTAATAGTAGAGAAATATATTATGGTCCATTTAAAAAAATAAAATTGTAATTGCTTAACTAAGCATTCAGAAGTCAAGAAATGCCAAATGCAAATGGTATGCACACTCCACTTATACCCCATGTTTATATGTATGTATTTATAACAAATATTTTAATTGTTGTGCAAATTATATACTATTCATTTTTATGCATTCTTTATTATGGAAGCATAAAAATGAATTCATGGGCCATATTTTTTTCTCAGAAGTAGAAACTAAGGTTATGTGCAAGCATTTAAAACATACAAGAGAACTACACTGGTTTTGTTACTTTAAGAGAAAAAACTTACTGGGGAAACACTATACACACGTAACAGGGGCTGGGTGGGTGCTCCACCTGTGGTGCCTGTGCTGCTAATAGGCTGCCAGCCAGGGGGCCTGAGAACATCCCAGGGTGCTTTGCAGGCTCCCTGTCTGCTAGAGACATCCAGCAGCAGCAGCTGAGAGCTCAAGTCAGCACTAAATGGCTAGTTGCCCCACGGGACTAGGCTCCTGTGTCCACAACCAACCCCTCCCCCTCTGTCTTTCTGCCTCCCAGATATCAGGTTTTGAGACAGGAGATCCAGAGCATCTGGTGTCTTTTCAAACCTGTCAATCTCCCCTCCAGCAGCCCACAATAGATCTGGCACCAGATGGTGGTCCCCATTACTGCTTTGAATGTTTCATAGTTTCATAGTTGGTAGGATCAGAAGAGACCTGAGCAGATCATCAAGTCCAACCCCCTACCATGGCAGGAAAAAGTACTGGGGTTAAATGACCCCAGCAAGGTGTTTGTCTAGCTTCCACTGAAAGACCCCCAGGGTAGGAGCCAGCACCACTTCGCTTGGAAGTTGGTTCCAGATCCTAGCCGCCCTGACTGTGAAGTAGCACCTCCTGATATCTAGCCTGCGTCTACCCTCTGCCATCTTATGACCGTTATTTCTAGTCACTCCTGGGAGGGCTTGGGGGAACAGGGACTCCCCCAATGCCTGCTGGTCCCCTCTGACTTGTTTGTAACAGGCCACTAGATCCCCCCTCAGCCTTCTCTCGTGGAGGCTGAGCAGGTTCAGGTCCTTTAGCCTCTCCTCGTAGGGCCTGCCCTGCTCCCTCCTGATCATGTGAGTGCCCCCCCTCTGGACCCTCTCCATGTTGTTCACCTCCTTCTTGTCCCCAGAACTGGACATAGTACTCCAGCTGTGGCCTGACTGGTGTCACATAGAGGGGGAAGATCACCTCCTTGGACCTGCTTGAGATGCATCTGTGGATTCATGACAAAGTATGGTTGGCCTCCCTGACTGCATCCCCACACTGCCGGCCCATGTTCATCTTGGCATCAATAATGACTCCAAGATCCTTTTCTGCCTATGCACTGACAAGAAGGGAGTTCCCCAACCTGTAGGTATGGTGCTGGTTCTTCCTCCCCAGGTGCAGTATCTTGCACTTGTCAGTATTGAAACCCATCCTGTTCTCATCCGCCCACCCTTGTAACCTGTCTAGGTCTGATTGCAGCCTATTCATCTTGTCTAGCATGCCCATATCCCTCCACATCTTAGTGTCATCAGCAAATTTGAACAGGGTGCTTTTTACCCCCTTGTCCAAGTCACTGATGAAGATGTTGAACAGTGCGGGCCCGAGGACCGAGCCCTGCAGAACCCCACTGCTCACATCCCTCCAGGTCAAATAGGACCCATCCACCACCACTGTCTGGGTATGGCCCTCCAGCCAGTTAGCAACCCATTTGACTGTGTAAGTGTCAACACCACAGTCTCCTAGTTTTTGAATGAGAATGGGGTGAGAGACAGTGTCAAAGGCCTTCCTAAAGTCCAGAAAGACTACTTTCACTGCTACCCATGCATCTAAGGATTTTGTGACCTGGTCATAGAAGGCCACCTGGACCTGCCTCTAATGAACCTCCTCCGCTGGCCCCTCGTGGACATGCACCAGGAAAATTCTCTCAAAAAGCTTACCCAGGATTGAGGTAAAACTAACTGGCCTATAGCTTCCCAGGTCCTCCTTCCTCCCTTTTTTGAAGATGAGAACCACATTGGCCCTTTTACAGTCCTCTGGCACCACACCAGAGTACCACGAGTGCTCGTAAAGCCGTGCCAGGGGTCCTGCAATGACCTCAGCTTATTCCCTCAGCACTCTGGAGTGGAGATAGTCAGGGCCAGCTGATTTAAATATCTCCAGTCCCTCCAGAAGTTTCTTGACTAGATCCTCACTGACCCTTGGGTACACCTCCCCTGGGGCCTGAAGGGGTCCCGGTGGGGGGGAGGGGCTGATCCAGTCCCTGCTCAGGAAAATGGAGGCAAAGAAATTGTTAAATAGGTTAGCTTTGTCATCTGGTGCAGATTTCCTAGTGCATCTTGCAGGGGCCCCTCATTACCTGGTACCATCTTTTTGCCCGCTATGTAATTAACAAAGGACTTCCTTTTTCCTTGATCTGAGTAGCTAGCCCCAGTTTCATCTCCACCGTGGCTTTCCTGACCACCCCCCTGCAGGCCCAAGCAATCACAGTATAGTCCTCCCTCATGATGGCCCCTCCCTTCCATTGGGTGTATGCCTCCCTTTTAGGTAGGAGACTTTTGATGAGGCATGGGGGCTTTTGCACCCTCCTGCCCCCTTTGATCCATGTTTGGATTACCTCCCTTTGGGCTTGGAGGATCATCTCCTTAAGAAGCAACCACTCTTCTTGGGCACCCGACTCCCCTCCCCTCCAGGACCTCAGTTCCTCCCCAGTTATCCTCCTTTCCTCATTGAAGTCTGCCCTCCTGAAGTCTAGGGCTGCCTTGCTGCCTTTGCCACCTTGCACTGGATGGTGAATTCCAGCAGGCGATGATTGTTGTCACCCAGGTGGTTGAGCACCCACAGCCCCCTCACCAGGTCATCGTCCGTGGCTAGCACCAGGTCCAACAGGGCATCTCCCTGGGTGGGGCTGTGCACTTCCTGGGTTAGATGGATGTCCTGTATTTCAGCTAGGAACCTACATGAGTGGTCAGACGTGGCTGACTGCTCTTCCCAGCAGATGTCTGGAAAGTTCAGGTCACTCGTGATAACCATGTCTTTTGACCTAACTACCTCCATGAGCTGACTTAAGAATTCCCGGTCTAGCTCTTCCCCTTGTTTGGGTGGTCTGTAGTAGACCCCCGCCATTAAGTCCCTTTCCCCTCAACTTCCTTGTATTCTAACCCAGAGCACCCCAGTGTGCTCCTCAGTGTGCCCTTCCTCTGACCTGTAGTTAAGTGCTAACAGATTCCGTGCTCTTCAGTTGAGATAAGGTGCTGCCTGCTACGGGTATGGTAGGGGCTGGGTCTGGAAGGTCCAGGGTCAGCTAAATCTGTTTACAGAAGGTCAGGATCTGCCAGGTATGGGTATGGGTATGGGTATGGGAACCAGGGTCTGGTAAGTCCAGGTCTGGGAGATGAGGTCAGGCCAATCTGGGTTGCAGAGAGCAGGGTCTAGGCACTTTGAGCCTTCCATGATTGGAACTAGACCTAGCAGCCACTGCCATCCTAGACCCAAACTGCATAGGTCCAGGCTCCACAATATCCAGTCCCTCAGACCCACTGCCCTGCTGGACCTGAATAGGTCTTTCAGGTACGGTCAGGGTCTGTCAGGAGGTTGGGTCTGGGAGTTGCTGTAACAGCAGAAGGCAGTTTGAACTGGTCTGGATCCATGTGTGGGATGGGACACTGGGAATTCAGGAGTGGCAGGAGCATGTTGGGCCATTCCAGGCATGGGGTGGGTTGAGTCTGGGAACTGTTGAAATGGTTGGGGCTGAGTAGGCTGCTCTGGGTTTGGGTATGGGAGGGACAGATTGGAGGCTGCAGGAATATCAGAGGTTGGGTGAGTTAGTCCTGGTCCATGGGTGAACAGATCTGAGGGCTCTCATCTTGGTAGAGGCTAAATCGATGCAATGTGATTGTGGGTAGAACCTACCTAAATTGAGATGAGGCAGAGGGCTGCCCTTGGTGTTGTCCTACCCCTTGCTGCTAATTGGCAGAAGGCTACCTTTCATGTGGCCCCACCCCTTGCCACTGATTGGTGGAGAGGCAGGGGAAGGAGGAATGAAAGGGAGGCTGCCATTTTGACTGCTCCCCTTCATGCCATCTCACTAGCCAGCACCTTCCCTCTCCATGACAAGCTGGACAACAACAACCACGAGGACTGCTGGCTTTCAATAAGGAGCCAGCATTTCATTTTTAGTAAGGTATTTTTTTCAGGCACTTCCATGGGAAATTATATGAAATGCCATTTTGCATGTCAATCATGGAAACTACCTTTTTTGCAGTTTCCATGGAAATCATGAAAGCATGATTTAAGTAGGTTCCTAGGCATGAGGGGCAGGGTCTGGAGGATCTGGGTTCTGTGTACAGTATTTGGACCCCACTTCTTCCCATACCCAAACTTCATATATCAAGTCCCTAGACCTCTCACCCCCTCAGATATGGTCTGGGTCTGGGTGGGGGGAGGGATGGGGCTCTGGGAACAATGGGGGTCAGGACAGGCCAGTCTATGTCTGGGGACAGTATGTGGGCAGGTCTAGTTCTGGCAGTTCCGGAGTGAGTTCTGGCAGGTGGGGTTCTCTGCCCACTTAGGGTAACAAGGCAGCCAACTGTACAACTACAGGGCTGTGGTGTGGAGCTGGGTTGTCTCAGCCCCAGAGCTCCTACGGGGCCTGGTTTGGTGCATGGTGAGCTGCAGCAGTAGAGTGCAACCTGAGTCACACTCTGCCTATTTGTAGGGTGCGGGAGGTGAAGAAATGCACATTGGGATGATGGAGAACAGCATGGTGGTTTCTACTGGATGGGTAAATATACAAAGATTAATTTCTCTGGTAGAAGCTCTACTGGAAGCCACTCCAACCTTATTGGAACCAGTACATTTTTCTATCATTTTTGGCCAGTAGAAACTGTGTAAACATTTGTATACCTAGGGGTTCTATGGTAGAACTATGATTTCAGTTCTGGATGTAATGTTTACATGTACCCAGAGTGAAAAGATTGCTTGCACTACTGTGTGCAGTGTATTTTGTCTTGTTTTCTGTGTGTGTGCACACATTGTGATATGGTAATGTCTTCTGATCATTGATTTAGTTTCATGAGTTACAACATGAACATTAAATTAAAGGCTATTTATATTAAGAATATAAATATATTTCCCCTGAATGATGCACTGAGTGTGCTTTCCTGTTCCTAACAAATCTGTTTAAACCTATAACCTTCCTCAACTTCATTCACTTGCTTATCTGCCTTCACTCAACATTTTGCTAGCTGTGACTTCCTTTCTGAAATTTCCTGTGACTTTTCATATTTCTGCTTTCCTGTTTTTGCTCCCCTGTTTGTGTTGCCTTAAATGCATTTGAACATTCTTCTTCCAGTCTATTCTTTAAATCTTGCTGTTGAACCAATTATGTGGCATTGGCACATGGGGAGAAAACTTTTTGACTCCTGGTTCCAGGAAGGTAAATTACATGAATTATAAGTCTTAATGAGAAGGAATTATTTGAGGTAATCCTGGCCAAGTTGTTTGCCATAAGATAGATATATCATAAAAATATTAAAACATTTTCTCTGCATCTTAAATTAACAATTATCTTCCATACATAGTCCATACAGCCCCAATCTCCACTCTCTTTATGTTTGTGTGGTCTTCCTTCCTAAGAGCTAGATCCACAAAGAGTTAGGCCCTTAAGTTCAAAACATAGTTCCTCAAATTATCCCATCTCAGTTGTTGCCAATCTATAGATGTATATGAGGTCCATCAGAGTCTAATTTTGACAGGGGTGAGAGGGGATTAAAATATCCTAGGCGCCTATGTACTGTAGTCTGCCCAAGATGGTACAGCTGAGTTAGAACACAATACTGGGGAAGTGCTCTGACTACAGAATACTGTAATGTAGGCTTTAGAGCGTCCTTCACTGGAAAGAGAGTCTGCTCAGTTTTAAAAGAAAGGGGTTTTGACCAATCTTCAGGAGAGTGTTAAACACCCTTGGACCTGGGGGGGGACACACACAAATCCTGAGAAGGGACAGGATTTAAGGCTGCCTATATGTGTGCTGGCTCAAGTTCTAATCAGAACACATTCTGCTTAGGACACTTCAGCATGGCCTAACCATCATGTGTATAAGCCCCCACACACTTAAAAATGTGGGCTGGGGTGCTTTATCTAAATCTCCTCAAATGAGGTTTACACTAACCATTCCGTTGCCATTTTTAAACCTGCAGTGGCTTAATACATGTGATGGTGAAGTGTTTTACTTAAAACAGCTATCCAGGAAATGGTCTAATTAAAGCAACCTCCCACAGCTCCACCCCTGAGCATGTACATAAGCAGCCTAAGATGCACCAATGGCTTATTGAACAAAATTCTGATAATCTAAGATCACACAGGAGGTAAGTGGAATGGTTGGGAACTGTGAACCCGGGGTTCTTGTGCTCGGAAAATTTCTAATCAGAAACCTTTGCTTTCTAAATTTCTTAACCTTGTGAATACAGGATTTTGTTTTGGACATATGCATTCATTACTTTCAGAAACATAATAATCCTCTCTCTGTCACCTTGTGAAGTTTGCTTCCCTTTTGCATACTTAACTGCTTCCAAGCCATCCCTCAGTAAACCCCGACTTTCAGTCAAAGGTACCCCTTATGCTGTTGCAACACTCCAAAATGAATTACCAGCCAGAATTAACTGACACAACATAATTCCAGAAATGGCCCTTTGAATAATATCTATTTATATGCCACACACTAATTTGAATATGCATGTTCAATTGGAAGGATAACTACTGAATTAATTTATATTCTCCCAGAATTTTGTGGGACTTCATTCCAAGATAAAAAATACCTTATCCAAAAATGCAGTTCAGTTCTCTTCTCAGCTAACCAGATGCTAAGAGACAACTGCTCCGTCTTGAATTAATATAGTCTTAGTTAAACTGACTGACTTGTGGTGATGGATGCTAACTAATACTAATCTTTATACTCAACAGCTGCATATGTGAAAGCAAGCACCACTAGTTTTTAGAACAGTACCAGAACAATATGTTCATTTTTGTAGTGGCCTTGAGCACTATAGACATAATTTCTAAGCTTCTTTTGGATATTTGGTTTTTCATTTTGACAATAACAGTATTATAAACAGGTACATATGCAAGGGCTTCATACTTAGACTTTTTAGGATTACACACTTAAACTCCTCAAAGCACATAAAAGTTATAACCCCTCTTACAATTTTTTTCATGAACGATGCCTGATATTAACTACTAGGCAATTGTTGTTCCTTTTCTTAGCTTTAAAACCTCATAACACAAAATGCAACATTAACAAGGCTATAACAAAGCCAAATTTTATTTATAACCTAGGAAGAACACTGTATAACTTCCTGGCAGGTAGCATTTACCGTATATGCTGACAAGTAAATCTTTGTTTATGATTGAGATGGTAGAACAGCTGAAAAGTTTATCAGTAAAAGATATTATAATAGTGTTAAAGAAAAATCTCTTATAAGGAACATTCTGCAAGCTGAGTTTCACTGGATGACGCTTTATTGCATTTTTGTAATGGATAGTGACATTGGCATGAATAAGATTTATTATGTTAGCCAAATGAAAGTGCATGTGATGAATACACAAGTTTAACCATCACAACAAGCCTAATTAAATGGTGTGTCATTGAAGATGATATAAATGAAAAGATAATGAAGCAAATCACATGAAATGTGTTTAACAGAATTTATTCTGAAGGAATCAGAAAGGTCATTATAATTAGAGATGTAGTCTTCCATGTTAATAAACTATTTTTTTAATTTGTCTAATTTAAAATTGTGAACATAAAAAAGTAAAAACAAAAAAAATAGAATGTCTCATCTGATTTTACTTTTGTTTACTAGTGCCAAAAGATGAATTGTTTTATCAACAGGCAGGATCAAACCAGAACTCAGATTTGAGCCCCCCTAAATTTTAAACAGTTTTAGGTCCTGCTTCAAAGTTTGGACTATTTTACCAAACCAATTCTGAAATGAGACCTTATCTGTACCCAATCTACATTTGACTCAGAAACTTCACGGTGTGAAATTGTCTATAATGTTAATAAATACTACATGTATGTAGCAACAAATGTGGCTTTGATGTAGGAAAGCATCTTAAGCATGTTCTGTGGAGTCTGCAGGACTCAAATGTATCCTTACCTCTAAGTATGTGCTCAAGTGCTTTCCCGAATTGGTAGTAGGACCTATGTGCATGAAGCCAGAACTCAATCATGTTGAACTTACTCAGGAAAAATTCCCATTGAATCACGGATATCAGTGGACATGTTACCTGAGTTCAGATGTAGAGGACAACAACCATAATTAGGATTTCTCTGTTGCCTCCAGTGGGCTACCCAATTCTTTCAGGAATTGAACCCATGATAATATGGCTTTAACTGTCTATATCTAACTAATTTGATATTTATGGTTTCAGTAAGAGAGTAGTTATTGTGAGGGCTTCTTATCAAATATGAAAATAGTAAATGTCTTACTAATGATATTGGTGCTTTTCTACACCGGTGAATACAGAAATAAAAATCTGGCATATGTTTAGCCTGTATTGTAATTTCATTTCTAATGGATATTACACATTTTTAGAAATAATAAGTCAAAATCATTCAGTTAACAAGCAAGTAATCATGCACATACATATATTTTCCCCTCACAGTTGCCTGAGTCTTGCTATGTAGGTGTATTTTCCAGAAAGCTGCAGTATAACATGACATACTTAACCACAAACAGGAGTGAGGAGAAATGATGAGTTTTCCTCTTGCCTCTCTGTGCAGCTTACCTGTATCACAGGTCACAAAAGAGGCAAGAAATCACAGCCTCTGTAATACCATGGCCATGAGTAGGGAGTAGGCAGAGACTTGACCCTGCTTTCTCTGATGTACTGTTTGTTTGTTTAACCAAGCCAAAAAGAAAGGGGTGGGGAAAAATTTTTCCTTATACGCAGGAACAAAAATACAGATACTTCATTGTTGCTGTGAGTTAAAATTTATTCTATTACTTGTTCCTGGGGCAACAGAATTTTGTCCCCCTCACCCAAAGCATACTGCAAGTTGCCAAGTTAACATAAAAGCATTAGTCACTAGGAGCCCACTTAGATATTCCATTTATGCTGCAATTAATGTGTTAGTCATGGCATAAATAGCAAGGGCACCACCTGTGCCAACAATTAATTGAGCCATAAAATGGCAAGCAACCATAAAAATGTTCCACAGATAATGTAGAACATTTTCATGGCTGGTTTATATCACACTTTAAATTGAAAATGTGGCCTGTGTAGGGAAGTCCAAGCCCTGAGATGACACAGGGTCACATTGAATGGTAGGCACCTGGCTTTTAACTTGCTGCTGCAGAGGGAGCCAAAGTTCATGACAATAGGACATTATTGGGATCTGATTCCCTGATGCTAAAAATCACATCTCCTGCCATAACGTGTGGCATGGAAGGAAGTGCAATTGTTGGGATCAGGGCTCACATCCCGGGAGCTTTTAAATGAACATGTGGCAGGGGCCTAGATGGTCATTTAATCTCCTCCTCCATACTGTTTTGGAGGCTACCAGCAAGTTCATTGCTTCTTCCTACTTTTTAGGAGTTACCTTCTTCTTTGTCCTTTAACAGTGCAGGTCCAGAAAGAGTTTACCTGCTTGTAATGGAATTTTGGGGACAGAAAGGACTGTTTTAAAAATATCAATAGCAGTTTCATAACTGACTTGATACCTATACCACCAGATGATTTTTACATGGCAACCTTCTAGTGTTCCATAGCAACCATTTAATGGGATGTCATGTTTTTAGGACACTCCTCAGAGTGCCCCAACATCCATAAAAAGGATGTGGAGATACTACCTATCCCCGACTACCAGCTTAATTTGATGTCTATAGTTTCATAGTTGGTAGGGTCGGAAGGGACCTGAGCAGATCATCAAGTCCAACCCCCTACCATGGCAGGAAAAAAGTACTGGAGTCAAATGACTCCAGCAAGGTGTTCATCTAGCCTCCTCTTAAAGACCCCCAGGGTAGGAGCCAGCACCACTTCTCTTGGAAGCTGGTTACAGATCCTAGCCACCCTGACAGCGAAGTAGCGCCTTCTGATGTCTAGCCTGAATCTACCCTCTGCCAGCTTATGACCGTTATTTCTTGTCATTCCTGGTAGTGCTTGGGGGAACAGGGACTCCCCCAATGCCTGCTGGTCCCCCCTGACTTGTTTGTAACAGGGCACTAGATCCCCCCTCAGCCTTCTCTTTTGGACGCTGAACAGGTTCAGGTCCCGTAGCCTCTCCTCGTAGCACCTAGAGTGCTGACTCCTGATCATGTGGGTGGCCCTCCTCTAGACCCTCTCCATGTTGTCCACATCCCTCCTGAAGTGCAGTGCCTGGAACTGGACACAGTACTCCAACTGCCTAACAAGTGTCACATAGAGGGGGAGGATCACCTCCTTGGACCTGCTTGAGATGCATCTGTGGATATGTGACAAGGTATGGTTGGCCTTCCTGACCATGTCCACACACTGTCGGGCCATGTTCATTTTGGTATCAATAATGACTCCAAGATCCTTTTCCGCCTCTGCACAGATGAAAAGGAAGTTTCCCAGCCTGTAGGTATGCTGCTGGTTCTTCCTCCCCAGGTGCAGTACCTTGCACTTGTCAGTGTTGAAACCCATCCTGTTCTCATCCTCCCACCCCTGTAATCTGCCTAGGTCCGATTGCAGCTTATTCCTCCCTTCTAGCGTGCCTGCATCCCCCCACATCTTAGTGTCATCTGCGAATTTGAAAAGGGTGTTTTTTACCCCCTCGTCCAGGTCACTGATGATGTTGAACAGTGCAGGCCTGAGGACCGAGCCCTGCAGAACCCCACTGCCCACATCCCTCCAGGTCAAAAATGACCCATCAACTACCACTCTCTGGGTGCAGCCCTCCAGCCAGTTAGCGACCCATTTGACTGTGTAGGAGTCAACGCCACAGTCTCCTAATTTTTAAATGAGAATGGGGTGCGAGACAGTGTCGAAGGCCTTCCTAAAGTCCAGAAAGACTACATCCACTGCTACCCCTGCATCTAAGGATTTGGTGACCTGGTCATAGAAGGTCACCAGATTGGTCTGACAGAACCTGCATCTAATGAACCCATGCTGGTTGCCCCTAAGCATAATCTCCCCTGCTGGCCCCTCACAGACATGAACTAGGATAATTCTCTCAAAAAGCTTACCCAGGATTGAGGTAAGACTGACTGGCCTATAGTTTACTGGGTCCAAGTTGAGGCTTGATAATCGTATATCTCTCAAATTGTCTACTGCCTGCATAGAATTTTAGATGAGTGTACTCTAGATGAAAATTAAAAGTAATTTGTATCATTGGACAGAAAAGAAAACTGGAGCTTTTATTGAGACAGCTGTCAATACTTCATTCAAATCAGTAACAAGTGAAAATCTGTTGTGAATGTAAAGGTCATTAAGAACAAAAATATGGTATTGGAAACAGCTTCTGAGCAGAAAAAGTCTTCTGGTTTTCATTTTTCACCATGTTGTTTGCTCAGTGAAAGAGACATTTGGCAATGAAGTGACTCTCAACAGGCTCTGTATTGCAGGTGCTTAATTGCCTAGGACAATCACTTGTCTGTGAAATAAGACACTTAATGGTACTGTAGCTTCAGTCCGTTTCTCCAAATGGAGAATGAAGAATTAACACTAGGCCCAAAGGTAGCTTAAAAAGCTTTTAGCCATTCTGCAGGAAGAATATAATGGTTTTCTGATTAATATCCCATATTTGAAGGTTACCACATAATTATTCTATTATGCTGTGGGAGCAAAAAAGATTAACTGCCAATTATCTATTTGTTAGCATTATTAAATGCTAAATGGTAGAGCTGCAAAATTTGAATCGGTTTTGCTGGACCACTAATGAACACTAAATGAACAGAGAAGAGGCACCTTTATTGATATGTTATAGCCATCAGCTGAGTGGCTCATTCTTGGCTTGACAACATGAGTTGAGGTCATGAGCCATAAGGACAAGAAACATCTGGGTTCTACTATAGTTATGCATTGCTAGCAAAGTGCTATGCACAAGAAGCTAATGTGAATATAAAATCAACCCACTTTGTAGACCTAATATATTCTCAGCGATTAGTTAATATTCAGATGCAGTAGTAACAGCAGTGATTAGCTGTTACTTTTTTGTGATAGCTTTAATTTTGACTCTTGTTTATTATATTTTGAAACCATCGTTTTCTGAGTTGATACCTACCATGCTTGATCTCTCCATCTGTCTTGGAATTTGTCTGGATCTACACAGACTTTAATAAAATCACATAATTCATTAAGTTTTTACCTGTGGAGCAACAAGTTACAATTTGTTTTGCAGAAGGAAGATTTGAGGATGGGAATAGATATCTATATGTCTATAGATATAGATATATCTATTGATCAATAGATACTTCTCCATCTCCATTTCTACAGTTTGGCTCCGGAGCGGTGAGAGACCCGCTGCGCCCCTGCTCCCCCGAAGCCCCCCAGACACCCCCTCAGCAGCCTCAGAGCCCCCTGCTGACCCCCAGCACAGCCGGAGGTAAGTGGGCTCGTGGTGGGAAAGGGTTAACTCCTTGCTCCCTGGGAGGAGGCGGCTGCATGGAGCCAGGCCGGGTCAAGCCCCCGCCCAGGCCCCTACTTGGCCCAGCCCCCCAGGGAGCCATGCGACCGGAGCCACGTGAACAGGCTGCGTAAACAGGCGCTTGAGTTAGCACGGAGCTCACAAAGGAGAGGGCGTGGGAGGGCACGAGACCCTGCCTGCAAACCCCCCAGAGTAGTCAGTCCCAGCCATAGCGAGCCTATCAGAGGCATGACACAGATGGGCACGCGCCGCACCCCGAGGGTCCCCTCGGGCTCTGCGGCCCCTCCACTGGGCACCTCAGAGATGGCCACGCAGACGGAGCCCATGGTTCCGGGCTCCATGCAGACAGAGCCCCTGGCTCTTGGCTGAGGGGGCTGCCTGTCCCTTTTTCAGGCTCTGCGGCCCAGGAGCATGGCCACCTCCCCTTGCGGGGTCTGCTCCCTACTGGGGTCTCTGGCTTGCCAGCTGGAGGAGCTCCAGACCACAGTCCAGACACTGCATGCAATCAGGGACTGCGAGCAGGAGATAGACTCCTACTGCCAGGCCCTTCTCCCCCGGGAGCCACAGGGTAGAGCACTGTCTCCCTCCATGACTAAGGAGGACTCTGGGACCTCCTGCTCCACCCAGTCAGGGGCATGGACCAAGGTGGTCAAGGGCCTGAAGGCCAGCCGCACCAAGGCCCCTCCCTCGCTGGAGCTTAGCAACAGGTTCGCACCTCTTGCAGCCCCAGCAGAGCCTGCTCAGTTGCCAGCTCCCGCAGGCAACCCAGGCTCAACCACAGCTACTGCCCCCGCTCTCCCCAAGACAAAACAAAAGGTGTTTGTTGTGGGAGACTCCATCCTGCGGGGGACTGAGTGGGCAATATGCCGCCCCGACCCCTTAGCCCGGGAAGTCTGCTGCTTCCCGGGGGCCCGCATCCGAGACATTCCGGAGAGGATCCCAGAGCTCCTCTGGCCCACAGACCACTATCCCATGCTCCTTATTCACGTGGGCACCAATGACACGGCTTGGAGCACCCCCAGCCAGGTCATGAGGTGCTAAAGGGAGTTGGGAGCGGGGCTTAGGGGTCTGGGAGCTCAGGTGGTGTTTTCGTCGATCCTCCCAGTCTCGGGCTATAGGCTGAGGAGGGAGAGGGGGATCCACATAGTGAACCAAAGACCGTGGAGCTGGTGTCATCGGGAAGGCTTTGGCTTCCATGACCACAGCCCGCTCTTTGGTGAGAGAGGCAGTGCGCTGCTGGGAAGAAATGGCCTCCACCTCTCTCCCCTGGGGAGGAGGCTCTTCTCAGCCACGCTGGCTGACCTGCTCCACCAGGCTTTAAACTAAGCCCGCTGGGGGATGGGGGGACTACTGCCACTGCTGGCCCACTGAGCGGCCCTTGCAAAGCCAGCAGGCCAAGGCACTTAAGGGAGCCCACCCCTGCCCCAGCCCTGGCATAATTTGTGGGCAAGGAAAGAGCCTCCAAGGGGACACTTGCCTGCCTGTACACTAATGCCAGGAACCTGGGCAACAAGCAGGAGGAGCTTATCCTCCTTCTCAGTGCAAAGAATTATGACGTCATTGGGATAACAGAGACCTGGTGGGACTCCACCCATGACTGGACCACAGGTATAGAGGGCTATACCCTGTACTGGAGGGATTGTGTTGACAAAAGGGGCAGAGGTGTAGCTCTCTATGTGAAGGAAAGATACATGTCCCTGCAAGCTGATGTTGGCGACCAGCATGGACAGCTAGGGACCCTCTGGGTAAAAGATCGTGGGGAATACAGCACAGGGGACACAACGGTGGGAGTTTACTACAGATCTCCCACTGAAAGTCCTGAGCTTGACCAGGAGTTCACCCGGGAACTGACTGAGGCCGCTTGCTCCAGGGCCTTGGTTGTCGTAGGTGACTTCAGTTACCCAGACATCTCATGGGAAGATCACTCACCAAAATCCGAGCGGTCGCAAAGCTTTCTCTCATGAGTGGATGACCTCTACCTGACTCAAGAAGTCTATGGGCCAATGAGAGGCAAAGCGCTGCTCGACCTGGTACTGGCTACGGGGGACGACCTAATCGGCAACCTAGTGATCGATGGGAAGCTGGGTGACAGCGACCACGAGCTGATACTTCACCATCTGCCGTAAAGCTGGCAAGTCAGTCAGCAACACAGAAGTCCTTGACTTCAGAAAAGCCGACTTTGACAAGCTCAAGAGGCTTGTTGGTCAGGCCCTTAGGGACCATGACCCCAGGGAGATGGGAGTTCAAGAAGAGTGGTTGCTTCTCAAGGAAGCGATCCTCAATGCACAAGCTAAATCTATTCCAACATGGAGGAAAGGCAGCAAGAAGGCACAGCAGCCCTCCTGGCTCTCCAGGGACCTAGCAGACCTCCTGCAGCTAAAAAGAAAAGCCTACAAAGGATGGAGGATGGGATTCACCTCCAAGGAGGATTATTCTGCACTGATCCAGTCCTGCAGGGAGCAAACCAGGAAAGCCAAGGCTGCAACTGAACTCCAACTAGCTTCAAGCATCAAGGACAACAAAAAGTCCTTTTTCAGATACGTGGGGAGCGGGAGGAAAAGCAGGGGCAACGTTGGACCCCTGCTAAACCAGATGGGGCAACTGATGCCCAGGAAAAAGCCAACCTATTAAATAGGTACTTTGCATAAATTTTTCATCAGTCCCATGGGACGCCCATGCCTGCTATGGGACAGGGAGATCCGGGTGATGGGGATCCCCTACCCTCCATAAATGCTGACCTCGTGAAGGAACACCTTGAGAAGCTGGATACCTTCAAGTCAGACGGCCCTTACAATCTGCACCCCAGGGTACTCAAGGAGCTGGCGAGAGTCATAGCCCAGCCCCTGGCACGGATCTTTGAAAAATCCTGGTGCTCTGGTATAGTAGCCGAAGACTGGAAGAAGGCCAATGTGGTGCCGATCTTCAAGAAAGGGAGGAGAGTGGATCCAGCCAACTACAGGCCCATTAGCCTGACTTCTATCCTGGGGAAGATCTTAGAAAAGTTTATTAAGGAGGCCATCCTTGATGAACTGGCCCAGGCTAACATCCTAAGGGATAGCCAGCACAGGTTTGTTGCGGGTAGGTCTTGTTTGACCAATCTCATTTCCTTCTACGACCAGGTGACCTATCACCTGGACAAGGGAGAAGAGATTGATGTCATATATCTTGACTTCAAAAAAGCTTCTGATCTGGTATCCCATGATCACCTCTTGGCCAAACTAGCCGGTTCTGGCCTTGGCTCCACCACGATCAGCTGGCTGGGAAATTGGCTCCGTGGTCGGACCCAGAGGGTTGTAATCGATGGCAGTCACTCATCGTGGTGCCCTGTGACCAGTGGGGTCCCTCAAGGCTCTGTCCTGGGACCCATCCTGTTCAACATCTTCATTAATGATGTGGACACTGGAGTCAGGAGTGGACTGGCCAAGTTCGCCGATGACACCAAACTTTGGGGCAAAGCATCCATGCCAGAAGATAGGTGGGTGATCCAGGCTGACCTTGACAAGCTCAGCAAATGGGCAGATGAGAACATGATAGTGTTTAACACCAAAAAATGCAAGGTTCTCCACCTTGGGAGGAAAAAACTGCAGCATCCTTATAGGCTCGGCAGTGCTACGTTGGATAGCACTACAGAAGAAAGAGACTTGGGGGTCATCATTGACCACAAGATGAACATGAGCCTGCAATGCGATGCTAAGGTTAGTAAAGTGACCAAAATGGTGGCTTGCATCCATAGATGCTTCTCGAGCAAATCCCAGGATGTCGTTCTCCCCCTGTACTCGGCCTTGGTGAGGCCGCAGCTGGAGTACTGCATCCAGTTTTGGGCTCCACAATTCAACAAGGATGTGGAGAAGCTTGAGAGAGTCCAGAGGAGAGCCATGTGCATGATCAGAGGTCAGGAAAACAGATCTTACGATGATAGGCTGAGAGACGTGGGACTCTTTAGCCTGGAAAAGCATAGGCTCAGGGGTGATCTGATGCCACCTATAAGTTTATCGGGGTGACCACCAGGATCTGGGGGAACATTTGTTCACCAGAGCAACCCAAGGGGTGACGAGGTCGAACGGTCATAAACTTCTGCAAGACCGGTTCAGGCTGGGCATAAGGAAGAATTTCTTTACTGTCCAAGCCCCCAAGGTCTGGAACAGTCTGCCAGCGGAGGTGGTTCAAGCACCTACATTGAACACCTTCAAGAGTAAATTGGATGCTTATCTTGCTGGGATCCTATGACCCCAGCTGACTTCCTGCCCTTTGGGCAGGGGGCTGGACTCGATGATCTCCCGAGGTCCCTTCCAGCCCTGATGTCTATGAAATCTATATATATATATATAAATAGATAGATATAGATATTTCTATTCTGAATTTATTTTGGTGGCAAGCAGCAAAACCTTTAGTTCTATTGTAGCTTAAACCTTAATTATTTTATCATAAAATTTAGCGCTTTGTTTTAGCTCTAATTACTAATCAGGAAGGATCTACAGCCACTATTTTTGCACATATACCAATTTATGCATACGCAAGGTCTGAGCTATAGAACTGAGTCCCCTCCCCCCCCCCTTAAAGCTGAATTACCTCTAAGCTCCTATTCTGGGGAGGGGGGTGTTCATTCTATGTATCTTTATATTTAACATTATTGCTACATGGAAGTAGGTGTATAAATATTTATCCAATGATTAGGCAATCCATGGAGGTTAGAAAACATTATTGCCTCTAAACTAATTCCATATGCTGCTTAATATTTGTCATCTCATTTAAGGAAAAAAGAAAATGTGTTTAATGGGGAAGTATTTGAAGTCCTTTAGATCCAAAATCTGATATTCACAGATGTTCTGATACTTTAGAGATAACTGATCAAGGTCCTATTCTGTCAAGAGCCATGTGGAAACTGATGTACAGCAGCTTCTCAACAATAAAATAACATACAGATGCCAGCACATTCCTCAATCTATTTGGTGACTAGCTAAGGGTAACAGGAGAAGGATTGTGAGGTCTGGAAGCTAGTCATGAACAAGCATGAAGGCAGGAGTTACAAAAAGGTCATCTAGCCCTTGGATGAGACAAAAGTGTGATTTAGCAGCTGTGACTATGACTGAGCATCCCTCTTTAAGATCCTCTCTGTTCTACCCTCATGGGGAGGGAGCCTAGAAAATGTGCCCTAACTTAGCTTGTCTAATATAGTATTTTGTATTTCTTTCTGACTGGATAATCGTGTCCAGTAGGATCACCTTTACTGTGGTTGAATATACCAGCAAAGACTCACCATTATTTTCAGGACCTGATACATCAGGACCATCATGAACAACCCTATTAGTGAATGCCCAGAGTACCACACTGCAATTGTGGCCCAAAAACTCAGATGACACAACATCTCTGTAGCTGCACTGAGCAAGACCCAGAGAGTGTGAAATGGACAGCTTAAAGAATGAATGGAATGAATGACTGCATCATGACTCTCCATCTCAAACTGGTGGGGAGCCAATATGCCACCATCATCATTGCATATGCCTCAGCTCTTGACATCACCAGTGCAACCAAGGAGGAATTCTGTGCCAACCTTGACCAAGTTCTTTCTGATGTTCTTAAAAGAGACAGGCTTGTTGTTCTCAGTGATTTTAGTGCCAGAGTTTCTGACTTTAACCTCTGGAATGGAACCATCAGCAAGGAAGGTGTAGGAAACGTCAGCTCCAGTGGCATCCTCTTCTTGAACAAATGCATGGAACATGGGCTTATCATCAATAACACTCTGTTCTGCCAGAAATACAAGTACAAGACATCATGGCAACACCCACAATCTAAACATTGGCACCTGATTGACTATGTCATTGTCTGTACCCAAGATCGCAAAGATGCCCACATCACCCAAGCTATGCTAGGAACTGATGGTTGTTGGATGAATCACTGACTTATCAACTCTGTTATGTGACTCAAACTGGCTCCCAAGCAACAGCTGCAGTAGAAGCAATGCCAATGGAAGATGAATGTTGAAGGACTTAAGGACCCAAGCAAGCAAGACCTCAACAAAAAAAAATGGTGAATTCTAATCAACAACAATGGGACAATGTCAGCAGCATATGGTGTGCCCTCAGGGCCACAGACATCAGTGCCTGTGAAGAGACACTTGGATTCTGTGTCAGGAAACTGCTTTGACGAGAATAGCCAGGAGATCCAAGAGTTGATTGATCACAGGTGCAAGAGCTTTTGTGCTTGGCAAAATGACACCAACTCCAAGCAAAATGGATTGATTCTCAAACAAGCCAAGGCAAACGCCCAAAGGCAGATGCATGATATGAAGAAGAAATGATAAAAAAATGAGGATAAAGAGATTCAACATTTGGCTGATATCCACAAAATGCACAGCTTCTTCAGTGCCACAAAAGGACAGTCCAAACAATCAGGAATGGAACCCTTTGAGATCTAAGGATGGAGAATATCTGATCAAGGAAAGGAGAGCCATCAATGCCCATTGGAAGGAGCATTTTGAAAATCACCTCAGTTGAGACTTTGCTGTTGACAAGAGTGTTCTCAACTCCATCCCACAACAACTAGTCAGAGATGATCTCAGAATCCCTCCAACACTTGACAAGTTGAGGAGAGTCATCAAGCAAATGAAGAATGACAAGGCATCTGGAGCAGATGGAATCCTTGCTGAAATCTTAAAACAGGGAGGGAAGGAGCTCACATTACAGCTTCATGCCCTCATTTTAAGAATCTGGAATGATGAGGAAATTCCAGACGACCTCAGGGATGCCATGATTGTGACAATCTTCAAGAAAGGAGACAAGTCCACCTGGAAACTACAGAAGAATCACCTTGCTGTCCACCACAGGAAAGATCACTGCGAGAACCCTTCTGAACTATCTTCTTCCACTTGCAAAAGAGTTCCACACTGAATCTCAGTGTGAGTTTAGGCATACAGAGGTACAACTTACATGATCTTCACAGATCACCAGCTGCAGGAAAAACGTCAGGAACAGCATAAGTCTCTCTCCATGGCTTTCTTTGACCTCATGAAAGTTTTGACTATCAGCCAAGAAATGTAGCAGAGGATCATTCTGAAGTACAGATGCCCACCGAAGTTTGTCACTATTCTCTGCCTGCTCTATGATGGTATGCAAGTGCATTCTCAGTAATGGATCTACCACAGATCCCTTTGAGGTTAAAATGAGAGTTAGGGAAGGCTACATCATCACTCCAACACTCTTCTCAATATTCCTTGGCATACTGTTACATCTAACCACCACTATGCTTCCAGCCAGAGTGGAGATAAACTACTGACTGGATGGTAAGCTGTTTAATCTCACCTGTCCCTGAGCCAAAACTACCTTGACCACAATCAATTGAGCATCAGTACACTGATGATTCTATAGCGTGTACTCACTTCAGGCAATCATCGTCTTTACCAAGGTCTACAGGAATATAGGACTGATGCCTAACATTTAGAAGACTAAGGTTCTCAACCAATACACTCCAATGAACAGTCCCCAGCTCTGGTAATCCAGATCTATGGTGAGACTCTGGAGAACATGGAGTATTTCCCAAACCTCAGAAGCCATCTCTCACAGAAGGCTGAAATCAATGAAAAATTCCAACGTCATCTTAAATGTGCAAGTGCAGCCTTTGGACACTTGAAGAAAAGGATGTTCAAAGATTTTGACATCAGATCCAAAACCAAGCTCATGGTATATCAAACAGTCATGATCCCCACCTTGCTGTTTGGAGCCAAACATGGACAACATACAGGAGACATCTAAAGTTGTTGGAGAAGTACCATCAATGTGGCCCATGGAAGATCCTCCTAATCCAGTGGGAAGACAGATACACTAATGTTAGTGTCCTCCTGCAAGAAAACACCGTGAGTACTGAGGTGATGATCATCCCCCAACAACTTTGCTGTGCTGGCCACATCTTCTGGATGTCTGACTTCAGAAACTCCCAAAGCAAGTTTTATTCTCCTAGCTCAGCCAAGGCACATGCTTAAGAGGGGGGCAGAGAAAGCACTTCAGGGACATCCTAAGGACAACTTTAAAAAAAATGCACCACAAATGTCAACTCATGGAATACTACCTTCCAGGACAACCCCAAATAGAGGAAGACTCTGCTGCAGGGATCTTAGTATTTTGAAACCTCACAATAACAGCAAGAGATGGAAAAGCAGGAGTGACAAAAACAGCTTGTTGTGGAGCAACTCAAGAATCCAGTGTCACCAACCCCACATTGAAAACACATATCCAAGATGCAATAGAGTCTGTCAATCCCAGATAGGCCTCATCAGCCATCTGTGGACACATGGATAAAACAATCAGGGAGGATGGTCACCAGCTGTGAGGGATTGCCAAAAAAGAAAATAACACATATTAAAATCTCCTTCCATCTGATCAGAGATGAATTTTGAAAATTTTAAAGCTTGTCCCCATTTAAAACATTCCTCCCACACCCTTAAAAAATGATTCAGACTTTTCTGAAAGGACTGTCTTCTTATAGAGCCTCAGCATTTTCAAATACCATACTTTGCCAGCACAGACCATCAAATACCCACAAGGAAGTCTGAAGGTTCTTCAGGATTGTCCTTCACCATGTGATGAGGACATCAAAAAGAGAGACATATCTGAGCTAATCTTCTAAAATGTTTCATATTACACAAAGTATTCTGTGCTGTTTGTGTTTCCTCTGGTCTGCCTTCAGTTTGTTCATTACGTTGGTATTTTAGTTCCTACATGTACAGGTATAAAACTGTGCCTTCAATTAATAGTTAATCCCAAAAAATTGGGTATAAATGATCTCAGATTCAAATAGCAGCATTCAAATGCAGGGGCAGATCAAGGATTTTACTAAAGCTGGGTGCATGCCATCCCTCAGACCATGGTGGAAGATGAAAACAATTGAAACCCTTTGGCCAGCAGAGGGCTGATGACATAACCATTTTTGTGATCTGTGAGGGTGATGTCCAGTCCTTGGTCAGGTGTCAGTGGGCCTACAAGCATACCTCCTCAGCCAGCCCATGTCAACTGTGCCAAAAACAAACACATTTCTCCTGGGAACCTAGGCCATTGCTAAGCCCCCAGACCTACCTGGAGGCCTGTCCTGGTGCCACAATGATTTCAAACCCTTGGACATTTTCCTAGGGCATTTTCTGAGCAGCCCCCTACCCCCAGCCTATTGAGCCAACAACTGGGAAGGCCTCAATGAGGAGGTTGAGGCATGACTACAATAGGGGTGCTAGCACCTGCCCAGTCTCCTACTGTGGCTAGGTCCTTGTTATCAACAACCTGGAAGCTACTACCCTGTGGTACAGGTGCACCATCTGGGACCCACTAATGACCCTGCCTAATGGCTCCAGACTCCTCATCTGGACTCCTGGAATAGAAACCACTTACTCCTGTGTATTGTACTTTCCCTGCCTGTGAACAAGGAGAGTCCAGAATTGATCAACATGGCAAGCAGGGTGGAGCTGCTTTCTGCCTGAAAACCCTTCAGCACTTGCTTTTTGTTGGTGAACTCTTCCCTTAGCAATGGCTGACCCTTGCTTTCCTGCATTGGGTGAAGGAACTCAACCTCAGTTTGGGAACTTTTTTCTCTTGGATCCTGATGACCACAGGTGGGACTCCTTCCTGCCCTTCTATCGTAGCTGGCCAGGCCTCTTTCCACCTGAAACCTCAGGGCCAGCACCTGCAATTTTTCGATCTGCTGCAAGAGCCCCTGGTTCATAACCTGGCCTTTCAGCAGGGGTACTGAACCTTGCCTCCAAAAGCCTCATCATACATCATTGAGTCCATCCACCTCAACTCAGCCTGGTCTACCAAGCTCTCAGCAAAACTCTGGGCTAACAGGCTGGGCCTGCCCAAGCATCCAATTTTGCTTTGTGTCTCTTTGCTGAAGTAAAATCTGCCCTTCCTGCAGATACATTGCTGACATGGAGGATCACCTTGGAATACAACAAACCCACCCTGCCAACAGTTTGCTATACACAGACCCTGCTCCTCACAGTCCCCCATCACTGCCTATTTCTCCAGCCGTGAGTGACCCTATTGTCCCTCCCTGTACCCAGTGATAATGGTGGTGGGCTGTGCTTTGAAATCCTGTATGGGAAGGTACTGTACATGTGGACACTCATAGTACATCATGCCCATGTCCTGGCCATACATAACATGGCCTGGCCTGACATAACATGGAGGCAGTGTATGATGTCATGAACAGCAGACAAGACTGTCTGGTCTGGCACACCCTGTACAAGTTGCCCATTGTCAAGAGAACTGGTTCTGTCCAGTGGCAGCCTCTACACAAGGCCCAAGCCATGGGTATTTTGTCCACCACATATACATCGTTGCTCCAGCAGCCTGCCCTTTCTAGGAGAATGAGGTGAAAGAAAATCTTTCATGTCTTCTTGGACTGTCCCTGAATGCAGCCAGTCTTTGCTGCCCTCAGCACATTCTTTGGTACGCTGGACTTGGACTTCTTTGAGATGGTGTGCATCTTCTGTCCTCTACTGAGTGGCCAAAGGAAGCATGATCTGCCTGACCAGTTTCCTGCTGGGACAGGCCAAAATGGTGACTCTGAAAAGCTGCAGAAACTAGCTTGCAGGGGCTGACTCCAAGCAGGGCTGCTTCTTGGTTCAGGCGCATATCATTTTTTAACTGATCCACAAAATGTGTACTAGTTCATATACTGAGTCATTGTGGGTGGGCACTCTGCAAGATGGATGACAAACAGCTGGCCATAAATGTACAACCCCATGAAGAATATTTCAGGGGAGGAGGATTCTCCTAAATGTAAAACTGCATCAAGGTGGAGGGGTTTCAATCTCTAATGAAAGTTTTCATTACTGACAAATGTTTCATGCTTGGGCCCTTGGAGGGCCACAGACTTTTGCACCCAACTTTTGCACATTCACCCCTTGCTTTTAATAATTTTATAATAATAAAGGTTTGAAAGGTAACCCCCCACCCAGTCAGACTTTGTCCTGATTGTTCAAAGAAAAACTCTGTACATCTGCTCTTTTCCCTTGGCTCTAAGATTAATCTGCACTGCCAACACATTGTTTTGCTCTCTATCCTGGACCAGCTACTGCAGCATCAATGGAAGCTTGCCCTCTGGGTCTTTTTAAATACATTCTGAAGGCAATTGATGCGACCTACTAAACTGAGGAAAAGAGCAGTGTTACTACCATGGTTACAATTCCCAGTGCATCCAGGAGATCTGCAGGTACAATTACAGACTCACAGAAAACAGTTTGTTCCCACCAAGATGATTAGTACATTTTCTAAACACATCATTTAGAAAAAAGGAGGATTGTTTGTTTTGTTTCTTTCCAAAAAAATGTCCTTTCACTTTATTATTTAAAATATTTGGTCTTTGAGGTACAATATGCAGAATTATTGGCCATTTGTATAAATATGCAAGCTTCATTTTTTTCCCTAGCTGTCTGAGTTTACTCTCACTTGGTTAATGTTAAGACTCATTAACATGGCATTGAAGTCATATAATCTGTTCTTTAGTAGCATTATTGCCTCACCATAAGAAGCTTTATTAAGGTAGGTCAATTGACTGCGTGGCAGTTCTTTTGGTCTTGAAAATACAACTTTATTCCTGTAATACTTTGCTTATATAACTCCAAATGTGAAAATAGGCAATAGGTGAAAAAGTCTCACGCTAAATGAGGAATTATCAATGTACACTCCCCCATTAGCAAATTGATATAAAGAATCCAGGAAATGGTGTCCATTCTTAGCATCAATCAATTTAATTTCTGCTTCCCCTACTTATCTATATTAGTCATGCTGCTTATATGTTGTATAGCTGTTGTGGTGCTACTTTACACTCAGCACACTGAAATTGCTATCAGTTATGCTGCACTAATGTAAAAAATGAATCATTGGCTATCTGCTTAGGAACAAAAGGCTACTCATTTGCTTCTGACTATGAATTGGACTTTTAGTTGATTTGCTGCTCTTTTTTGTCATTAACTACTGTACGTAGGCTATTAATAATGGCAGAATATTGATCTATCTTTCTTGTTACACTTCTCACTGGTTTTAGATGACTATTTTTTTAATAACTTAAGGCATTAGAGAGCTATATTTAATATTTAGAAGACTGTTCACTGAGGTCCCCATAAAAAAATAGCCTTGGGAACTTTATTGGACATCACAGCTGTTTTTAATTTAGTATGTACATTTTTATAATACAAAAGTGGGGAAATATTTCTCTCCTGTTCATCGATGTAGATGTTCCCCTGGTTAACTGCCTTCCATAAATCAACAAATGTGAAGATTTCCTAATTCCAGTATTCAGAAGGCTTTCTTTTATTTCTTTTTTTTTTAAAGAACAGACAACATAAGTCCTGGAAAGTTTTGCTGAAAATATTAGCATGGTAATGTACAGAAGGCAAGAAAGAGGTATTAGTACAGAGTATGCAACCAGTCAAGTTTAATGCACTTAACTAAAGAAAAAAAATATTGATTATAGGTGCAATAGAATAAATGGCTGCCTGTAAACAGCTACAGTAGTCATGCATCTAAAATGGTTATTGTATAAATACAAGAAGTCACTTCTTTTTAAAGCAAGAATATCCTTCATGGGAATTTCAACACATGTGGTTGCGTTTACTGTAATAAACAGCCAGAACAAACAAGAGATTGTTTTTTAACTGAATATCAGTCTGGTGCGTATAGCGGGTTCATCATTTTCCCAGTTAAAGAGAATTTTATATTCAGCAGAAAAATCCTACTTCCTTTACACATATGCAAGACTGTAGGATGCTATTTTAACTAAAAATTCTTGGTCATAGAATACTATATGTTTTAATAACAACCTCAAACATGCTTCCTGATATCTTGGCCTCACTTAAATCAATGGTGAAATTCTCACTAACTTCTGCAGAACCAAAATTTAACCCTGTGTTTCAAATCCTGAAATTTTTATTTAAAAGAGTACTAAGGATAGCCATAAGACTTTTCCAAAATTCCTGTCTTATTGCCATTCATAAACAAAAGAAGAATAATAGCAAATGATAACCAGTCCAACATCATAATACCACATGGCACCATATAATTAGAAAGATGAAATGTCTGCTGGGATTTAAAGTGGGGAGGAAGGGTGGAGCATGATTTGGGCAACTGTAGGCTTGGTAAATTTCACTTAAGTAAAAAGCAGAACAAATTTTAAATAAAAGAGAAACATCAAAGACATGGAGGTAAATGTAAACAGCATATAAAATTTACTGGAGGTCATTCATTCATGCCAAAGTAATTTGATATCTTTTATTGAATAGATAAATGATTTTCTAGATAAAGAAATGTGGTAGATCTCATCTATCTGGACTTTACTGCAGTATCTAGTATGGCAATGCATAGGAAAGTTGGGGAAATGGCATTATATTTGGAAAAAGATGACATTTAGAAGAGAAATTTTAAGAATTGTCCAAAAAGGAATCAACAGGTATTGAAAAAGGAAAGTACTGAACAAGAATAAGGTGCATTTGGTAGAGTTCTTAAAGAGCTAGTTTCAGGACTGCTTTTAGTAATTTCATTAACGAACTTGTTGTGCAGAACTAGGAGCTGATAAAATAAAGCTAGAAGGCACAATCAATAGAGAGGGGATTTGGGTTACTACCCAAGGAAGAATTGGATGAATTTGAAAACTGGAACAATGAAACTGGAGTGAAATTGAGTAATATAAAGGAGAAATGAGTAATATAAGGTACAAGGTCATGCAATTAAAGATTACAGACAAGATGATCTGTAGTATTAAGTACAATTCTGGTTATCCAGGTTCAAGAAATATGAATTAAAACTGGAACAGATGTAGAGAAGAGCTTCTTTGAAAGTCAAGAGAACACAGAGCCATTCTTTCAGGATAAAATGCATATACAGCTCTATGTAGAGATACCATGTTAGCTCTAAACAAGATAATACTGTAGATGCATTAGTCTAGGTAGAGCACTTCTGGACTGATGTGCTCTGAGTCAGATAATCTGTAAGGTTAGATATCTCTATTCCATAAAACCATTTGGTTTTTTTAGACTAGCAAATGAAATGCAAAGAAGATGTATGATTTTCCCCATAACTATATCAAGGGGATGAATATAAGGGAAGGAATCATTTAAGCTAAAAGATAATGTTGGCAAAGAGCAAATGTGTTTAAATTGGCCATGACTAAATTTAAGATGGAAATTAGAAACAAGTTCCTTAACAACCAGAAAGGTAAGGTCCTGGAAGATCCTTCCAAATGAAGCACAGGGGGCAGAGAACTACATGACAAAGCTTAATCAGGATTTTCAGGAGGATTATAGAAAGTGGTTGCCTGTAATAGCGAGATAATTTGAAATGATAACCCAGGATGTCCCTTCCAGTAATATGTTCCAAGGTATTATGTTGATAGAAGATATAGGAAAAAATTAATGGAGTTATTTCGTTTCCCTTTAAAAAAAAAAAGGAATCTTGGACTTCTTTTCTTTTTTTTCCTGTGAGTAGTAATAAAACATTGGGCATTAGTAGATTTGAATGCTTTGTTAGAATGTACTGGACAAACAAAGTGTAAGAAAGTATATAGAAAACAAGTAAGAAACTTGAGCGTCCCAAAATAGGGGTGGGCAAAATACAGCCTACAAGCCATATCCAGCCTGCTAATTGATCTTATCTGGCCCACCAGCTGCCGCCAGGAGATGGAGGATGGAGGGCTGCACCTCATACAGCTCCACTCTGCTGCAGCTGAGTTAAGGCCAGGCCAAGTCATTCAACATACCAACTCCTCCACCCCTTCCCACATCCATTCCCCATCCTGCCTGGCTTCCTGTTGGTGCTGAGGCTGTATAGTCCTAGCCCCAGGCCCACACAGGACAGGGCACAATGAGGAGTGCCACATAGCTGACCCACCCGCCCACCATGATGAATTGTTATTGCCATGGAGCCACTAGGAAGCAAGTCCATACCAGCTAAAGGTGGGGGGATTCAGTGCAAGGCAGCCAGCCCCTACTTTCCTGGTGCAGCACAGCTGCAGCAGCTCATCACACCAGGTGAATGGGATGGGTACTCGGCATGCTGCATTACCCCCTGTCCTGTAAGGGTCCAGCTGTCAGTGGCCATGGTTCTAGGACTGTGCAGTGCCAACAAAGTTGGGCAGAAGGGGGATGGATGTGGGAGAAGCGAAGGAGTCTGTACACTTCATGGCCCAGTCGTCTTCAGGCTCTCAGTGGTAGCCAGTAGGCTGGGTAGGGTCAATTGGCATCTTCCCCCTTTTTCCCCCCACCCACAACAGCTCACCAAAGCTCATTAAGTGGCCCTCCAGCCCAAATAACTGCCCACCCATAACCTAAGTAAACAGTGAATTCTTACGTGCCTGAATTTCCAGGTGCTTTGCTAATGAGATAGTTAATATATTTTTACCCGAGAAGCACTCCTCAATAATTTTTGTTTTTATTTGACAAGTATTAGGCAAAGAGATCTAATACTTTTTTATATTTTCATGCTGCTTTGGTTGACCCCACCTGCACAGTGATACACACGCAATTTTTATAGTCAGTCAATGTCCTTAATTGCCAAAGCCAAGGTGAGGATTCATATCTTTCAACTTGTTGGAGTTCTTCCATAAAAACGTTATTTGAAAGAAAGGTGGAATGCTGCTTTCTCTTTCTTGTAGTCTGGATAAAGTCCTCCTTGTTCCTCTCTAATGGGGCTTAGATCAGGCCCTGATGGAACTCTTTGCTTTGGGATTTAGGTTGGACCCTAAGTGCCAAGATACTACAGTGTTAAACATTATCTATCAACTCTTAAACAGTATTATCTTGCTATTTTTCAACTAAAGCAACCAGTCAAAGTTTAGGGACTCAAGGTTGGGGATGAAACCTCCAAGTCTTAGCACCACGTATAAAACACTCCCACTGAGGAAGGCTCAAATCTCAAATCTAGCACAGATAAAAATTATACAAATTTAATCACATTTGGACACCTGGGTGTGCAATACAACTAACACTTTGTTATAGTCCAGTTCTAAGAAAGTGTATAAATTCCATGTAATCAGTAGTTGGAGAAAAACCACACTGAGCAACACTTTGACATTGAGATCAAGCTAGTGATGGTGCTCAACTTTTGCCCAATGGCTTAGCAACACTTATTCAAAGGATTTATTCAGGAGGCCAGTGACCTAAATTCTAATCCCATATAGCCCTGAGAGAGTTTGAATTTACATCTGTCACTTCCGATGACAATGCCATAACTATCAACCACATTTTCAAGAGGAATTTTTATAGCCTGCACAATACATTTTTTATAACATTGACTTAGACAATAATTAACCATAATAAAATCCAAACCTATTATTTGTCCTTCTACTCATTTAGCCACCCAGACTTCTTACATGAATTATAAAAGTCCAATTTTCAGATCTATTTTCCCTATTTTTGGCCAAGTGCACATCTCCTCAGTCCTGGTCTCCACTGTCAAACAATTTGTTGTTCAATTTTCCACTCCTTATTCCTTACCTTTTTTAGCAGATTTGGTTGGATAACTGCTATGTTTAATCCTAGTGTCAGTCATCCCTGCACACTTCATAAATCTTATCAAGCATTCAGCCACCATACTCCCATTTGTCCTCTGTTTCCAACCTTTGCCTCTTCAACTTCATGTTCACTTTTTTTCCTGGAGGAGTGTTTTCATTAGACACTTTGGGTGTTGTCTTGGCTGTCTTCCTTTTTATGGCCAGTTTCCTCTGTGTCAGCATTAACTGAACTGCTTCTTTCAATTTTGCACAATTGCCAGTTTTCCTTGTTTTGGAGACTAAATTTTATCATGTTTTTCTAATTTTTCAATAACCTCAGGAATCCAATTAGGAGCTCCTTTTCCATCGTGCTTATTAGCTATATAGCTATACTTTGTGGTTTCATGGCAATCAACTTCTTTTGCAAGCATCTATTACCTCTTGTAATAAACACTTGCAAGCAAATATTCAAATTCTGTGTCAAATTCAGCAACCTCAAGAGTGTCTTTGGCTTCCATTTCCTGATCTTGATCCAGGTCTAATTGAATGGTTACAACATTTTTGTAAGACATCTGTCAGTTCAGGTGGGATTTCCTTTCTTTTGCTGTCTATTAGCTGTACCAAGCTAGAGTCAGATCAGTGACTGACTCCAAACTGCCTGTCAAGAGCTTGATCCAAGTTTAGAAAACTCAGTCTCTTTTCTGGGAGTAAATTTACAATGCCATCAGAGCTGGGGCACTCAGGCTGACTGCAATATGATGTTAACCTGAGACAAATATACCTCCCAGGGAGTTTTTCTGTCAAAGAAAATAGGATTTTTTCCCCACTATTTGAACTGGGACAACCTAGTTTCTCCACCATAAACCTCAGTGGGTTACAAAGTATCTATAAAACTGTTGTAAGTGTCCTTTCTAATCCAAGACCAAGTGTTTGACTTTCAGTGTAGTCTGTAACCCTCTGATTTTCTTTCAGTTTTGAATTTTTACCTCTGAAAATACTTTATGCAGTTTTAGTAATTTCCAGGCTAACCTGTTTTTTTGGTCCTATTTCAAGTAAGAGTCTTTTCTTCTGGTGTCTGGCAGTAAAAGTTTTGAACTTTTTTACCATTCCAGACTAAGCAATTTGCAATTGTAAAAGAAAAGGACAATAAAAAGGTTGGCCATTACTGGCCCTGCAGCTGTCACAAATCCAAATTTCAGTGATGCCAGCAAAAGCAGTTTTCAGTGTTTACAAAGTTTATGCATGGTTTACAAACCCTATACCAGGAAACATTCCTTGACAAGAAATCTCTTTTGAAGCACTTAGTGGAGAACAAGGTAATCAAGAACAGCCATCATGCGTTTATCAACAGCAGGTCGTGGCTGACCAATGTGATTTCCTTCGATGATAAAATGACAGACTCTGTGGATGATGGTAGAGTAGTTGACAATGCTACACCATGACTTTAGCAAGGCTTTTGTCAGTCTCCCGCAACATTCTCATTAACAAGCTAAGGAAATACAGACTAGCCAAAATTACTCTAAGGTGGATACATAACTGGTTAGGTAATCTTAGTGAGTAATCCTCAATGGCTCATTGTGTAGTTGGGAAGAGGTATCAAGTGGAGTTCTCCAGGGGTTTGTCCTGGGTCTGGTACTGTTCAACATCTTCATTAATGATTTGGTTGATGAGACTGAAAGCATGCTTAGCAAATTTGCAGATGACACCAAGTTATATAGAGCTGCTGCTGATATTCTGGAGGGTAGTGGTAGGATTCAAATTGACCTGGATAACTAGAAACATGGTCTACAATCAACCAAAGAAAATTCAACAGACAAGTGCAAATCCTGCAGTCAGGATGGAATAACTGCATGCACAAATGAAGACTGGGGAAAGACTAGGTAGGCAGCAGAACTGCAGAGAAGGACCTGGGGATTACGATGAATCGTAAGCTGAATATGAGTCAACAGGTATGTTCAACAACAACAACAAAAAAGCCAACATCATACTGGATTGTATTAAAAGGACTGTCACTTGCAAATCAAGGGAAGTGATTCTGGAGAGGCCTCACCTGGAGTACTGTGTCCTGTCTTGGGCCCCACACTTCAAGAAGGATGTGGAAAATTTGGAAAGAGTCCACAGAGGGCAACAAAAATGATCATGGGCCTCAGAGGCAAGACTTACAGAGGTTGAAAGAATAGATTATTTAGCCTACAGAACAGAAGACTGGAGGGGGAGGGGGATGAATTTGATAAATCTTCGAATACTTGAAGGGGGATTATAGACAGGATGGAGATGGGCTCACAAGTTACTAGTAATATGGGTAAAATCTCTGATGAAGTGTGTTTATAAACTTACTGTTTGCAACAGTAAGTTTATAATGAACAAAATATTTGGCTTTCAGAAGTGTTGGGGGAAAATTGTTCCACAGGCACAGACAGGAAGTTCCATATTGTATAAGCAAAGAATGATTAGATTACCAAGGTTCACATTTTCCCTAAGAAATTTGTGGACAACTGGCAGATATAAAGAGGATGAAAATCTATATTCAGGCCCTTTCAAATAAGGTAATCTAAATGTGAAATTGCATGTGGAGTGTGAAAATGGTCATTGTCAGAGCTACAGTTTTCATGTATTTACTCTCTGTCTCAGTACCTACAATACTGACATCTGTGACAAGCTAGCACTTGTTAAAATAGGAAACATGAATCTTTAATGTTTCTTTTCCATACTTATATAATTAATGGTCAAGCAGCATGACTTAGAAGACAGTTTAACAATCCACTTTGTCACAAAAGCATTCATTTGAAAGTTTTTTTTTTCTTGAGCAAAACTGGCATGTCATTTCCATTAAAAGAGATGGCAACCACAAAGTGGGAAAAGATTTAAATAGATCCAGTCAACAGTCTGGATATAATTTTTTGATTTGCAAAGTTTCTTGAGTTGTGCACTATGATTATGATTTTAAGTGATACCTTTTCCTTTGTCCACTTTGACTATAGACTTGCCAACTGTCACAGTTTTAGTGAGCATCTAGTGTCTGCAATCCCTGGGAAAACATCTGTAGGCAGAATTGTCTACATGCAGTATGAAATTATTGGAGACTCAGAAAGAACATTTTGTAGTGGATGAGATGAGAGGATGGATTTAACAACAACCAGTGATTGTTTCTCCGTTCCCAATTTTTGAAAGATTAGAAAAAGTGACCATTATAGGCTGTTGACTGAGAGAGAGATTACAAGAAAGAGTTGACCAAGGGCATAGAATGTACTGAATTATCTAATATGTACATTGGATGGCTAGCTGGCCCTCCACATTTTTAGCCCTCACTCAGGTGTGGGTGGTTTTTTAAATTATTTTTGTAATATTTTTGATAACATTTTCCTTTGGTATAAATGGTATCTTTCAAAGGCAGTTGCTATGTTTCTAAGGACTGTAAAATAGATTCTATCTGTGCAACCAGCAGTATCCTCAGCTTCCAACGAGCAAGAACATTTATCCAAAATCTAAATCTTTAAACAGTTAAAAGAAAGCAATGTGTTGTAGTTTACTATCTTTAAGAACATTGCCCGCAGGGGTAACACTTCCTCTCAAATTCAACAGTTAAATTATGATGATTATAGGAAAGGAGGGTTGGTCCTGGCCTCATGAAGTCATTTAGTTCTACTCAAACCAGGATTGTTCCTAACTGAACCACCTCAGTCAACTTTCCATCTAACCTGCACGTGAAAACTTCCAAAGATGGAGATTTCACAACTTCTCTAGGTAGCCTACCCCAATGATTGACCACCCTCATAGTCAGAAAGTTCCTCCTAATCTTTAACCTAAATTTCCCTGCCTTTGCTTAAGGCCATTGCTCCTAGTCCTGCCCTCTGTGGCCACAGAAAAAAAATTCCATTTCCAAATACCTGAAGATTGATTATAGAAAGGATAAGGACTATTATAAATTCCCCCCAACCCCAATTCTTCTCTTTTCCAGGCTAAACTCTAGTTCTTTCAGCCTGTCCTGATACGTCTTGCCTCCTTAATCATTTTTGTTGCTCTGATCCTGGCTTTTTGCAAACTGTCCACATCCTTCTTGAAGTGTTGCACCCCAAACTGGACATGGTACTCTGGGTAAGGACTTACCAATGCTGAATAGAGCAGAAGAATCGCTTCACTTGATTTTCAAGGAATATTCCTATTATGCTGTTGCCCTTTTTTTGCAACATGAGGACACAGCTGGCCCATATTCAACTTATGGCTTACTGAAAAGTGCTTAACCCCTGCCCTGCATGCCAAATACAGTCCATGGAGCCACATCATTATGGCCTGCAGGGATCATCATAGGTTGTAAAAATTGGCATTTGGGGAATAGTGGAAGTTCCAAACGGCCAGATCCAGCCCAACCAGGGACATTGTTATGCAGGATCAGGGCTACAGCTGCCCCCCACACATGTGGATCAGGCTGAGTTGCTCCCTTTCCCCCCTCCCCTCCCCACACATCTAGATCGAGGCCGGAACATTTTCTCACCCATGCATCCAGATCAGGACCATTCTGTTCCCCACTCCCCACCCCTCCCAATGTACCTGGATTGGGGCCACTCCCTTCCCCCTTTCAATGCATCTGGATTGGGGCTGCTCCACGCCACCTCCCCTATGCATCTGGATCAGAACTGGGATTCTTCCCAAATCTCTCCCACTCAGAGACAGATCCAGGTCTAGCCACACTGGCCCTACACACCAGATTGAGCCAGCTGGCTGGATCCAGCCTAAAAATGGACCTGGCATTCTCTATTTGGCCTGTGGGGTGAAAAGGTTGGGCACTACTAATCTACTGCAGCCAATAGGTCCTTCTCTGCAACATTGCAGCCTAGCAAATCATTCCCCAGTCTATAATTTGCATGCAGTTATTCTGTCCCAAGTGCAGGGCTTTGCACTAGTCATTGTTGAATTTTATCTGGTTGATGGCACACCCTTTTTTTAGTTTATCCAGGTCAATCTTGATCCTGCCCGTACCCTCCAAAGTATCTGCAACTCTACATAACTTGGTGTTATCCACCAATTTGCTAAATGTGCTTTCAGTCCAGTCATTCCAAATTATTAATGGAGATGTTGAACAATACCAGACCCAGGATATTCCCCTGGATAACTCCAGTTGATACCTCCTCCAAGCTAGACACTGAGCCATTGATGACTTATTGTTGATCATGATGCTCCAACCAGGTACATATCCATCTTATGGTACTTTCATCTAGTTTTGTATTTCCTTAGCTTTTAATGAAAATGACAATATGTCAAATTGTTGTTGCTGTTAGCTGCCTTTTCCCTTTTAACTTTTTTAATAATCTATTTTTACATAAAACTGAGAAACTCTGGTGTCTTACTAGTTATGTGATGAATTATCGAATAACCTACTCAATTTTTATTGAGCAAGGACTACAGTTTCTAAAAAGCCTCCACATGGGCTGTTTAAAACAGGATTCATAGCTCTGGGAAGTCACTCTTAAACTGCACTTGCTGAATCCAGATTTTGTGCATCTTTTGCATTTGCTTTGGATATTATCCCTGAGTGCAGTAACTCCAGCATGCATTTTTGAGCAAAGTCCCCACGCCATATGCTTAACAATAAGGAATGCAGTTCAAAGGAAGTATGATCAGACATTCCTGATCTTTCCTGCTTCATTGTGTTAGCACAAAATGAATTCAGTTCAGTAAGCGAAATGCTAGAACCCATCACTGGTCAATGATATATAGTATCTGCTGTAGTCTAAGTCCTATGAATTTCAATTTTTGAAGAAGTGTTTTCAAGGCTGGGAGAGGGAGCAGTAGACATATCAGAATATATATAAATTGGGGAGCTTCTTTGTTTTATGGAAAGAGATTTAAACTGATTTCCCCAATTTTAAAGTACAATGCACTTTTGTGTAATAAATGTCAAAGAAAATTTGTGCTTCATTGCAACTTGTGCAAGATCACATAAAAACTTCTATTTTACAAACCTAATAACAAATTATATCAGTCACACAGAGTGCCAACTGCTATCAATAATAATTATGGACAGCAAATAAAATGTTTAGGGAAAAAAATGGTAAGACTTGACACGCACTCTCAAAATTGCTTCATCAAATTGCCACTGTGACTTTTTTTTCTTTAATCCCTCAGTGCCTTGGTAGGATTTAAAGAAGTGAGATGGGAGAAACTTCCTACATGTTAGTGTCCATTAAGAGAACTACAGCAAAAAATGTAGCAAATAAGCTTTAATAATTCTAGGTTTTCTTCCAAATGGTTGTGCCGTAAACAATTAAGCAATCAATTTTCCCAGTGAAGACCTCACAGTTTAAAAGCATTTAATAAAGACCTATCTCAAAAAGAACTCTAGAAATTTATGGAAGACAAATATTTTTCGAGAAAAAGGACTCTGTTTGAGGTATGGAGACTAAGTATGCCTAAGAAGAGCAATAGTTTGTTAAGGTTCTCCTGAAAATAAAGTATTTTAAAATAAATTTAACAGAACATGTAAAGAACCTTAAAAACAAACAAAAAATGCACTCCTGTACATGATAAACTATTTATTCATAAAGCTGGGAGAAAAAATGTTCAGAAATCAATTACTGTACTTTCTAAGGTTTTTTTTGAGAGAATTCTCTCCTCACCTTGACCATATAATAAACATCCAGAAATATCTACATGAATAATGTTATTCAAAATTGTTGTTATCAGCTAATCCATCACACACTGGAGTTATTATATAGGAGTACTATGCAATGCTATTAAATTTATCCAAGTCTCTTTTAAGATTGTATCTGCTATAAAGTGATAATAATGCAAAATCTAATCTCTTTCAATTCAGTTTTTTGAATAGTATATGCAGTATTTTAAATTATTTGCATCTTCAAAGCTTGATCAACTGAAACCTTATAAGAATGGGGCTGGGAGGACAGTAAGACCCAGGGAATTTTGATAAATGTTCTTGTAAAAACAACTACCTCAGTTGATATGTAAAGTTGTCAGACTTTTCTCAGAATTCATATTAATGAATAAAGCAATGCATTCTATTCTCAAAATTGCATATTCTCTAATGTTGACATTTAGCAGACTTGCTGTATGTTTATTTGATAAAATTTAATACAGAGAACAGGCACTGAATCTCATGGAGTATGTAGCAATGGCAGAGCCTTCTTTGTACAGTGAGCATGACAGTATAGAAAGGATTTCAGATTATACAGCAATTTGGTGACTGGCACTATGAGATGAGAGATCAATAATTTCTCCTTTTCCATCTAACCCTCCTTGAATGCACTTAAATTTTCATGCTTGCGCTTCATGTAGAGTTGTGGATGATACAGTATTCTTATTTATTCCCTGAGTCCTTTTCATATGTCTTACAGAGGAAAGGCATCTTAAAATATATTTTTGTCCACTTCGCCATTCGTTTTACTCTAATTCATTCAGTTTTGTTAGTTTTGGTTTTTGTGAACATAAACTACAATATGAATCCAATCAACACGAGTGTAGAAGAACCATGGAACCGTAGAAAAGCAAGCCTAGAAAGAACTTCAAAAAGTCATCTGGACCTCTGCTGCTCAACTTTCTTTCCAGCTGGTCAGATGGGCAGTGCCTGGTCTGACCATGGGCTGGATGGTGGTTCTGATCCAGCACTTGGGGCCAGTGCTGACTGTAACACTGACCATGCCTTAGTTTGCTGCAGTCAGAATCAGTGCCAAAAAGATACACCATAGCAAAACTACCAGTTGTTCTCAGATTGATATCAGCCAAACTAAGACACAGAAAGATGCAGACCATTCAGTGAAGAAGCTGTGAAAGTAAGCTTACCTAACAACTCAGCAACTGAGGCTTGGGAAAGCTTAAAAACTGCTATGTACAATGCTGCTGAAACAACGCTTGTCAAAAAAAATCAAGACAAATGGAGTCTGCCTTGAAGAGCACTCTGAAACCCTTCTACCTACCACTAGTTAAGAACAAAAGCACTAACCATCTCCAAGAAATCTCCCAACACCACATCTCTGAAAAAATTCATAAAGGCTCAGACATAAATAAGGAGGATAGGAGGTGTGCCCAAGTTTTTTGGCTGAAACTCTAATGATATTCAGAAAGCAGCTGATGCTGGTGATAGCCAAAGAATGTATAAAGGCATCAAGTGAGCAATTGGTCCAGTCTGGAAGAAAACAGCTCCACTGAAAGACTTCAATGGAAATGTCATCACTGATAAGCAAAAGCAGTTCAAGCATTGAACTGAACACTAAGGAATTCTGTATTCCATTGAGAATGAAATCAGACAGGAAGATCTCAACAAATGACCTCAGTCTGAAGTTATGATGGATTTGAACAACAAGCCTATCTTAAAAGATTTGCAGAAAGCCATTACATCCATTCCTGGGAAGAAGGCATCTAGCAATGACTGTTTGCCTGCTGAAATCTACAAATGTGCCAACCACAAATAACTTTGAAAGCTCCTTAAAGTTATGCCACCCTGTTGGAAAGAGGAACCAGTACCACAACATTTCAAATATGCTTGGTTTGTACAATTAGACAAAAACAAGGTGGGGGGAGGTGGGGAGCAACTGTGACAACCACAGAAGTATCTCCCTGTAGAACATCATCAGAAAAGTTGTAACTCACATTATGCTCCCTGGGCTGCTATCTCTAGGTGAAATAATCTATCCCAAAAGTCGATGCAGTTTCTGCTCAGGATGCTCCACCATTGACAATGATGTTTTTGGACAAGCAACTACAAGAGAAGCATAGAGAAATACCACAAAGACAATATCTTTGTCATAGATCTGACAAAGGCCTTCCATACAGTCAACAGACAGGGCCTTTTTCTTGTTCTGAGAAAACTGGGTTGTCCCCCCCAAACTGTAGAACATCATTTTCTCTTTACATCAAGGTATGAAGGCAACTGTGTAGTGTATGAAAACAAAGCGTCCAATGCCTTTGAAATCAACCATGGGATGAAACAGAGGTGAGTCTTAGCCCCCTGTTCTGTAACATCCACTTCTCATTGCTGCTTCTTCATGCCTTCAAGGACAGCAATGATGGCATTTATCTTCAAATCTATCAGTAGCTAGAGCCATCTCTGCTGCTGTTTTAAGACTTCACTATCAAGAAGAGGACGTTGTGATGACTCAGGCGTGTCAGGAAAATGGGAGGATACCTTATCCCCTAAAATATTTTGTATAGAAAGATTTGAGACAGCTCTAGAAAGTGGGGTCACCCTCTCTTGTGGTGAGACACGTGCAAGTGGCTTTAATCTAGGGAATGGAGCAACACAAGAAAGAAGAAAACAGCATGGTATAATCTTGGACTCCAAGTCAGGTAACAAATGGATCTGTGAAAATGGTAACAAGCTGTCTCACTCTTGCACTGGGCTTGGCAGCCACAAGCAGATTCATCAGGCACTGGACCAACACCTCTTAGAGTACACCGTGATCCAGAGGATCAATGATTGCCTATGTATACTAACTGCTGACTGCTTGGTTAGAGTTTTCGAGGACAGAGGAAAGCAGGGGATCCGTCCAGATCTCAGTGGACAAATGTTCACATGACCATTGGGAACATATTGACAATCAAGGCATGGCAGGAAGCTATGAATTGACCAAGAAGTTGGAACTCCCTGTGTACCCAAAAGTCTATTTCTCCATTCAAAGACTTGGGGCTGAGAAGGAATTTTCCACTACCATTACTCATGCTATATCTAATTTTAGGCAGAAAGAAACAGAGGGATTGGACCTTTTTATTGCCCCAGTTTTCACCAGCGTGGAAGAATGGATTACCCCAGAGTACTGTGTTTCTCAGGAAGCAGTGGAGCTGATGCTGATTCTGCACAAAGTGAAATCCCTAGAGCTCAGAGGCTTTCCCACCCAGAGGCACCAGGAGAGGTAAAATCAGAGGCTTCTTCCTTCTGCACTTCTCTTAGTTGTGGACTCCAGCCCTCCTCTAGTATTCCTCTATTCCTAACCCCTCAGTCTTGCCCTTTATTTCCAGTGATCTGCCCCACAAAGCGGGGAAGGCTTTATCTGCCTGGGCTCAAGTAAGACTTGAATATGGGGCTATGTCCTGCAGAGACACTAAAACCTAGGGCTGTGAATGAAAAGCATATATTTATAGTTGCTGTGGGTTTAATTGTCGAGTTTTCACATTCATGTTCAGTCCCTCAGTTTCCCTTTCTTATACACTCTGCCACCCTGGGAAAGCATAGATTAAGAATGGTGACTTACATCTGGGAGCAAAGGTGGGCAGCTCAGCCCCAGGAGAAGACGTCATCAAAAATACAATGGACCAATTTACATATAAAGACCCAGCAGAGCAGCCAGCTAGGTCTCTTCAAGTATATGACAAGGAGAGAGCAAAGATGGAAAAAAGCAGCATGCTTTTAATTTCTGTAAAGGTTGGCTGGAAAACTGAATGTATAATCTTCCAGGATGACACAGTTCTTTACCAATTACCTATTAGTAGCTGATTCTCTGAAAGAATGGGGACAGAAGCTGGTTTTGAAATAGAAGTACACTATAAGGACTTTTTCACTGCCTGTGGGTGTGCTCCCTTTCAATCTTCTGTTACATTCAATGTAAAGAAGAAAAACATTGATTTAATATCCTCATTAAAATGAAGATAAAGTAGTAATGGGTCATATAAAAGGAATTAATCTATATTACAGTAAAATGAGGGTATGAATTATACTAAACTAAGCTGTCGGTCTTGGCAGTGTTTGCTTGAATGCAGCTTTGTGCATTAGACAATATTTGCAAAGTGCATAGAATAAAATCCAAAAGGTCTACTTTTCATTTTAAATCAAGTTGTCTGTCTTTCTACTTAGCAAAATAAAAGGGTTTAATTTCTTCCCATTTGAAGGCCACCTTACACCAGCAGACTGGCTTAAAGTGGACTTAGTGTAAGTAAGAAATGATTTGTTAGTTACTCGTAGACTTAATTGTCTGGTGTTTTGGGCTGCAAGTTGGAGCAGACCTTGATTAATTGAGTCTGAGCTTAATTCTAATTAGAACATTCTAGCATCACATGTATTAAGCCCTCCCGGGAGCAATTTAACTAAAGGTCATCAAATGAGCTTTAGTTAAAGCATCCCACAGCCACTGTGAAATGTTGGGGGGGGCGGGTGCTATATTTTAATTAAAGTGGCTCTCTGGGAATCACTCCAATTAAAATCCCCCACTCCCCCCACCAAGCATGTGTATAAGCACCCTTAGTCTTAGTTGTTTGTTTTAAATTGTTTTATATAGTTCATCTTTCAGTACAGTTTAGAGCAGGGGAGGGCAAAATACAGCCCGAGGGATCTAGGCTGCCAGATAATTTCATCTGGCCCATGGATGGTTGCCCACCAATTAATGATATCCAGCCTGGCCTTCGGCTGCCCCTGCTGTGCTCCACATGGGACCAAGCCCTGCCCACTCCTGCTAGGACAGTGCACTGCACTCCCACCCTCACCCATGGGAGGGTCTTGGCCCCAGCCAGCATGCACAGCTTCCAAGTGGTGTTGCTGCTACTGATTGCTTGGCTCCCATGGCCTCCAGTGGCTCCTTCTCTTGTCACCGCTGCAGCACTCCAGGCAGCAGGTCGGGAAGCAGTGGTGAGCAAAGGAAAGCTGCAAATGGGTGGGAGCTTGGGGTGCGAGGCCAAAGCTGGCAGGAGTGTGGAGCCTGAAGTGCGGGCCCTGGACTCAGGGAGCGCAGTGAAAGCATGGAGCCCAGGTCAGCAGGTGCGTGGGCCCAGGGCCGTCTTGGGCCAAGACCATCACACAGAGCTCCATGCAGCTTATGTACAGCTTCCAGGGCTCATGTGCTGCCAGGGGGAGCCCTGCATGGAATTGGCAGCCTTCCCCACTCTCTATTACCACATGCAGCTCCCGTGATGCTGTTGAGAGTGGTGCAGAGCCTGTGCAATGGAGCCAGGCTGGCTTGGCCCCATTCCCTGCTGCTGAGGTTAAGTCCTGGGATCTGCATGTGACAGCAGGGAGTGAAACCAAGCCACTGGCTCCATCATGTGGGGCTCTGGCCAAGTCCCAGGGGCTGCACATGAGCTATGGGGAGCCCCATGTGATTCAGCCAAGCCAGCCTGGCCCCACTCCCTGCCACCGTATACAGTTCCTGGCACTTGGCTGGAACCTCACACTGTACACAGCTGGGGGGATCTGCCTGCATGGACCATGAGTGCCCCGAAGGCCTACTACCTGTTGCTGCTGCCACCGGCTGTGCACAGCACTGGCTGTGTACGATAGAAGAGAGTGTAGCATGGGCCCTCACATGCACACCCCACCACATACACACCCAAACCCTCCACCACTCAGAAACCCCACATCCTTCCTGATACATTCCCCATTCACAGCCACATACCACCACACACACACACACACCCCAACCATACCACACACCCCCACACACATAGTAACACAATAGTAACACTTTATTTTGAGCTATTATGTAATTGTCCATGTATATACACTAAGCAAACACACATAAATCAGGACAATTTTTGAAAAATAAATTTAAAATGTTATAGTAGATGTTTGATTTTTAGTATATGATTTGGTTTTTTTCAGTCCCAGGATGGCAACCTTCCCCACCCTCCCCAGAATTATTTCCAGGGCAGGAGGGACTTTTGGCATTGGGTTGGGCCTTCTGGTCTCAAGATGGCAACCAGGGGGTGGGGAACCTGTCAAGGTGTGGGACTATCCTTGTGACCCTCAACAGCTCACCAAAACTCATTAAGTAGCCTTCCAGCCAAAATAATTGGTTTAGAGTTAACATTCAGAAGGATGAAATATCTCTTACTGAAATTAAATCTTTTGAAGTCAGGGGAATTGATTCTGCTGCTACTGAAATCATAGAACAGTGAACATTCAGAGTAAACAGATTATGTTTATAGGATGGCTTACAAATCATAAGAATGGCAGATAAGGCTAAGAACTGGCTGTCATGAACCCCATTATGTTTTGGGAGGAGTGGGGTGCCATACAGATTGTGCTCTGTTTCACTTATATGTCATGCATGGTTTCATTGGAAGCCAATGTTATGTTGTTTCCCATGTCAGTTTTATCATTGTATAGACTGTTATGCTATCTGTGAGGAAAATGTTTAGTCAAGGGAATTGAGGGATGAATACTTAAGAAAAAATGAGTAGTGGAAACTAGGTATTGCTTGTCATTTTGTCTTTAGGAGAAGGAGAATTGCCACTCACAAAGGTAGATAGAAGGGGCCACTGATAGGATAAGCACCCAAGTTATTGTCTGCTGATAAGAGGAAAAACAACTCCACAATAGCAAAGGCATCTGAGAGAAAGGGGGTTGGGCTAGATGACCTATGAAGGTCCCTTCCAGCCCTACTTCTCTATGAAATAATCCATCAATCAGAGGAATGTCAGATGCCCCAGAGAGGCAGGGAAGTCAGTAGGGTGTGTTCATGATACGGGGGTTTAATCAGTGCTAACCTGAAGTGGTTAAAACCCACTGCTTCAATTTAGGGCCCCCCTTTTGTCTATACACACCCTTAGAGGTTATCTGTGAGATCAGGCTGGTCTTTACATTTTCTCAACCTTTGGAAAAGTCTAGGTCCCTAACAGTCAGGGCTGGCTGAATCATCAGGAAGGCTGATCTCTGAAAATACTGGCAGGACTCTCAAGTGGCTAGGTCGTAGCCAGATGAGAGGGTAAGACATTTTAGTTGTCTTTTTGTTCTGTCTTCAAGCATATGGTCTACTAACTTGTATGAATCTTATCCTGTAAAATAACTCCTTTTGTTGTTTTGTCACCTTATTGATTATCTGTGGTAAAAAGTGAACTCTGAGCAACTGATATCCAAGCTAACCCATTCTATGGAAACGGGGACCTAAAATTTCTTATACAACCCAAAGGGAAGCCACCTGGAGCTGGCAGAGATTCCCTTGCTATCAGTGTGAGATCTGGTATAAGGACAGTGGAGCTGCAGCTTTTAGGTACAAGGAGTTATTCCAAGACAAGCCTTGGTTTGCTTCTTGGGAGAACAAGGAGAAACTTGGGGTTTTGGGGGAACCCTTTAGATGGGTTTATGGCAACTTTGTTTTTTCAGGTCAGTAAAGCATCTGAGAGAAGGCTGAGGATCAACCTGAGCAAAGTAGGATGTGACATCGATAGCCCGATCATTACAGTTCTCTCTCTGCACCTAATGGGGCCCACTAATGAGAACTACTAGATCAACAGAATATCGTAGTCTGGCTTGACTGCAATTTCACATCCTATTCCATGAGTGTCATAAAGCGTTAGTAAATTCCTTTTTATCTTAAGTATTTTATTGTCCTTGTTTCTACAACTTTCTTGTTTTTGGGGGGGGGTGGTTGTTGGGGTTTTTTTTAAACCTCTGGGAGAGAACTCAGTCTATATAACCTTTTTCCTGTTTAGGGTGTGGAAAGAGAATTTAATTTGTGTGCGTGCGTGCATGTGTGAACACTGAAAAATCCACATAGAAAAGGTATCTGAAAGAAAATCTTTGCCTGTAAATAGCCTTGAATATGTTATAAAGTGGCTTCATAGAATGTGCTCTGTGTTTTATGCATTAAAAATATTCTTAGATGCTTGAGCTATCATCTGTAATTTTAAGTAAATAAGAGCTGTCAAATTTCTGTTTATAAAGACTGCTTTACAGTCTATGCTGTAATATCTCTGTTATGGAGAAAGAAGAAAGACATGGAAGACCAGTGCACAAGAAATAAAATCTAAGGGAAAAGTTTCTAATAATTTTTGATGATATCATAAGACACAGATAATCTAGTTACTTGATTAATATATTTTATGTACTTTCTCAATATTCTTTAGTACAGATTTATAACCAAACAGGTAGATTCCTCGCTAGAATAAATTTTAGAATGCATAAATTTTAGTCAATTAGATTATTTATTTCATCTAGTATTGTTGCTCTCTTATCGATCTGATTTTAACTTGATAGTTCTGTTGTTTTAGTCTTAGTTTAGTTCATATTACTATTACTAGCTTAACTTTAGTAATACATTTTAAATTTAAGTATTTTAATTCTTTTTATAAGGAATGTATGTTTAAGACTTTTGAGGAGAAGGGAAAATGCATGCTAAGCTAGCTTTCCTAGAAGACTGACCAGATCCAGATCCTAGTAATTGACTCTCACAAGAGCTAACACAGAAGGCAGCATAGAGCAGTACTGTATAGACTACCTAAAGGAGAGATGTATACAGTTTTGTAAGCCCAAGGTCACTTCATTAAATGCTAACACAGTTAGAGGATAAATTGCCAAAATTATTTCTTGGATATTTTTAAAGAACAAATTAGAAGATTGTAAGCTGAACATGCTAACTTGTAAACTGAAAGCATTTGGTTTGCTCAGTCAGACAACAATGAAAGTATCCAAAATACTGTAATGGAGAACTAAAGGCATATCACGAAGGGCATCAATCTAGTTTATATCCCTTTTTTGTACTGTATACTAACAAAATAATGAAATGAACAAATTCTGTGGTAGAGACAGATAGAATCAATTGGACCTAAATTTAACTTAAATCAAAACCAACACCAATAGTTCAAATTAAGCGTGAGCTTACATGTGTTCACAAAGGAAAACGTCTTTTTTTTTAATTGATTGATACCCTCCTCATTTCCCTTCTCCCCTCCATTTTTTTCTGAGTATTTTTACCAGCTATAGTTTTACTTGGATTTAGGCAAAATACCAGGGGAAGGAGGACTATTTTATTTTATTTCTGAAATTTCAGAAATGTTGGAAAGATAGTAGGGAAATTCAATCCAGTTGTCTGCTTCCTTTTCTGTTGCAACATTTCCTTTTGTGGATATAGATAGGAAGTAAGTCTTGGATATGGATTTCACATAGAATCACATTTATTTGCAGCAAGGTTATTTAGTAGTTTATCGTGGATAAATATTGACATAAACAATGATATCAAGAGAGACTTAAAGGAGGGTAAGAAAATATTTAAGAACAGAACTAATGTTAACGTTTGGTTACTTGGTTTAGGGAAAATGAAAACTGAGCCTTTTCCAAAACTCTCAAACTGTAAATAGAACTGTAGGTTTTATTATCTTCATTCTCACAGTCATAAATAGGTTTGCCTTTTAAACACTGGAATTTTCCACTGGTTTTGCAGCTTACGAGGCAGGGTAAAAGCTGTCCATCATTAGAAACTGGTTTTACTCTGTTCACTGTGATAAAAGAATGTATGAAAAATTATTTCTAGAACTCTAACTGTTACTTAGATATTTTTTTAAACTTTTGCAAACGTTATTGCTTCATTTTAAAGATACTGTGTCCTTGATGAGGCTAGCAGAAGTTCCATTCTGCATCTACCAACCATTACATTTTTTTTTCCTGGATATTTTGAAAAAAAATGAGCAGTCCATTCTTTCCTTCCTTGTCTAATTAGTGGCATCCCTGCTTCATTCTGTGGGTGCTGGAGTGTCTTAACCCAATTCACAACCTGTTGTTGATCAACTTGCATCTGGTTGTATGTTCTGTCACCTGACTGTCGTGACTTGTGAATTGTGACCTAGAGTAATTGTATAGGATTCTGCTCAGTGTCTTCTGTCCTACAATCCTAGCTCTTCTTCCTCCAGTGAACTGTAATGTTACTAATATTTTTTCCTTCAAGTGCTCATCAAAAAATATGTCCGTGTTGGCATTACTGCCTTACAGGGAATACAAAATAAAAGCCTATACTGCTAGCACTCCTTTCCAAAACTAACACTGAAATCAATGGGAGTCTTCAAGGAAGAGATGGTGAACTATAGCTCTCAGATATGTAGTGCATCTCAACCAGCAAGTATGTAGAGTACTATGCTGAGATTCATGCTGGTCTCATTTAAATTAATGTATTACAAATCATTGGTTGTAGGGAAAGGGAATATGTCTGGTATTATAGTTGAGATGATGTAGTTGGGGATGGTCCTGCTTTGAGCAGGGGGTTGAACTAGATGACTTCCTGGGGTCCTTTTCAACCCTCATTTTCTATGATTCTCTGAATAGCATGTGTAACAGTAATGTAAATGTTACTAAATAAGGTGAGACCTTGAGGAACAGGTAACATAATCTATCAACATTCTCTATAAGTAAATTTCTGTATATTAAAGTAAATAACAAAAACTACCATTGTCCTTCTTCTATCAAAAATAGGAGGTCAAATAGTATTGGTAATTTGGAGGTTTGTAGACTTTAAGGTCAGATGGGTCAAAAAACTGTTCCTTGACAATTGGTCAGATTGTAGTGTGCTGTGGTAGTTTTTGAGTGAAGGGCAATTCTTTATCAAAAGTAAAATTAACCAGTTGTCAGAAAGAGTTTAAAGTATGGAATTGAATCACAGGTGATGACTTGGGTTTTTTCAGAGCCTCTCAAGGTTATTTCTCTGTGAAAGGGCCACATTCTGTTAAGGTCCCATTGTACTACTCATCCTGGACTATTACTGAGGTGGAAAGTTGACATTTTCTTTACAATAGGAGCTAGTCATCTGGGATTGTATACAGGCAGTAATATAGATTAATAAAGGAGTTCATGATCTTAAAATATTTGAGATTTCAGCTGAAATGATAGAAGTGTGAAAAGCCTTTCTTCACTTCTATCAACAGCTTAGGCAAGTATTTTTGAAAAACCTTGTGCTGGAGTTCATATACCTCTAATCTTGGGGCCTTTTTTCCAGAACTGTTGAAGTTGTCTTTATGGCTAGGGACAGAAATTACACATAAATTGGTATAAGTGATCAGAAACTGGTTCAAATCTGTAACACAACAGAATTACAATGCAGATAAGCTGTTTTCAAAATGGCTGAAACCAGTTTAAGATAAATCTGGATGGATGTAGTATCAGACTTAACTGATATACATTAAATTGCTTTATTGAACTTCTGTCCCAGATCCCCTCCTGATTCAAGTTAACTCACAGACCCCCAGCATCCCAAGATGCTTTTCATCTTCCCTGAAAACCTCGCTTCACAGGGTGAATGGGCTAGCCTTGGCCCAAGGTATCTGTTCCAGCCAAGCAGGAAGGCGTGCTCTAGTGCCCCCCAGGTTTCTGGCCTGGGCCACTGCAAGCATGTAGCTGTATTTCTAGCCTCAAAAGTGAATGTCTGGTCATTTGGTTATTGGTTCAATCTACACATCTTTGACCTGTGAATGAATTCAGTCTTGCGCTTTTTGTCTGGTGAAAAACAAGGGATCAAAGTACCCTGAGGAAGTGGCTGGAAGGACATGTTTACATGCCAATGCATAGTTTTAGTATCATGTAGTCTCTCCCACGTGTATTCTTTACTTCATTATAATTTGCCATTCTGCTCTGGAACATCGTGCTTTAGCTAGGGATTAAAGCATGTTAGGAGAGTCTTCCTGAAGCCTTTGGTTTCCAGAGTAAGTATTTGATTTTCCTTCTGGGATTCAGAGCTACCTTCCAAAGATATCGTCAGAACGTGTAATATATATTCCTTTGATATTCTTCAGTTATTTTTAAATATCAGATAGTGAATAGTTTCTGAGCCTTACAATTTTCCAGATTCATGTGATGTTGGAAGAGGGATTTATATTTTTAATCATGTAAATAATATACTTGACGTGAATTTTATAGTAAATGACAGTGAGGAGGGAGGAGGAAAGGGGAAGAATCCTGGAACATGCTAAATGCTGTACTGGATCAGACCTTTGGTATCCTATTTCTGACAGTGGCTAAATGTTTTCAGAGGAAGGTTAAAGAAAACCCACAGTAAGAGCTGTCTGATGTGTCCCCAGGAGTTTCTCCTCCTGATCTTTTACACTAAGAGAGGGAGAGGGCCGTAGGTATGAGATTTTCTATCCCATCTAAAACTTATTTTAGTGGTTACAATTATAAAAGATGGCATATACTGTTTCACTGTTCAGCCAACTGTGATGCCAATGAATAACACTTATGTATAGCACCTGCCTGATGGGCCGTACTTCTTTTTAATTGAAGCGTCATGTTCTCCAAGATTTAGGAAAACATTGCCCTCATTTTCTCTTAGTTCTCTGAACAAGAAGACCAGTTAGCCTCAAAGGTTGTGCTATAGATTTATGAGACGAGGAGCCCTCTGAAGATTGTGCCATCTGGCTTGGCAGAATATTTGACTCAAAAGAAGTCACATTTCAATTCTGCAATGAAGAAATGAAAAAATCGGTAAGAAGGATTTGATCACTGTTCATTCTCCATAATGAATGAGTCCTACCTCTGCTTATGTTGCTGCACCTATTAATCTTTTAATTTTTTTTTCCCAAAAGTAACATCCGAAATATGCAAGTAAAAAAATATCTGCACTAGAATGCTAAACTGAGGTCTTGCAGGTATAGATAAAGAATATGCTAATGCTAAGGCATAGAGGCAAGGGAGTTAAGATATCTTACCTTGGTTTCAGGGAGTGAGTTTGACCCATGCTATGGACTCATGTCAAAGCCTTCCCACAATGGACACATCTATAAATGGCACCTGATCCATCAGGCTGGGAAGTTAGAGGGAGCTAGACATAATGGCATCTACACATCACTTTCTTGTGTGTTGCTGACTGTGGAAATTAGTATGTCCATCAAACTAGCGTGGTTAAGGCATTTTATTTGATTTTTATGCAGTTTATAAATCCTACAGTGGGGAGTACAGGGCTAATAGGCTGTTGTGAGTTCAGTTGCCCATTTGCAACTGATATCAGGCTAGGAAGAATGGGTTAAACAACTCTGGGGGCTGGCTAGAAAGGAAAGCAGATTGCTAGCTCTTGTTCTGTGAAAGGAAGAGGCAGAGCTGGAGCCAGGAACTGCTTGAAAGGCTGCTGTCTGTGTGACAGAAGGTAAGCTTGATGTGGGACTACGGTTATCATGTCTCAGCTGGGATGTACTGGAAAGCCAGCTGCCTGTCAGAACTCCTCTGAAGTTAGGTAAGTCTGATGTGGAACTGCTGCTCTTTTTGATCTTCTTTGAGCAATTTGCCCATAGGGATGGATGATGGTGTGTGGAACACCTTATTTTGGTGACGCACTCAGCTGATAAATCATAGAAGCGTAAAAGTTATGTATGTCACATGGAGTTGTAAAATATCTTGTTAAAGCTTATAACAAACAAAGGTTTGTTAGTTCTTCAACTCAAGATACGATTGGAGATTCAAACACTCTAAATCTCATGACACATAGCAGATAAAACAATCACATTTTACTACATTGTGGGTTTGTGTTCATATAGAGATTTTGCAAATTGAACATGCCTTTATTTTTAATTCAATATCATAAATCAGTCCAGGCTTACGAGAAACTTTTAAAATGAATATATCTCTCAAGCCTGTGGTGGTAAAAATCTGCATATTCAGTTGCAAAATCAAGATCTCATGTTGCAAGTCAGTAAAGTGCAATAAACATTTGAAGTAGACATTGATGTTGTAGGTGAATATTAACACGCAGAGGACTCCAGTCCTGACAGGTGTGGATAATTCTTTTCAAGGCAAGGTGCACTGGGCAGATATGGGACTATTCCCATACTTAAAAGTAAGCAGCCCATGAATACGCTCAACAAGATGAGGGCTACAGCTATGCAGTGCAGAGCTGATCCCCATATTCACTAGCATCCTCACAAAATTCCATGGGTCCATTAATCTAGGCTCACTAGGTCATTAAAAAGACAAGCAAGCAAGGAATTGGGAAAGGTAATAAGCATTATTAACCAAAATATAAAGTGTAGAGCATGTTTCAGAATGCATAAGATCCATCAATACTTTCGATAGCATACCGTTTTGCATACTAGTAATATAATCCTACCATAAATCACAAGCAGCTCTAACGAGCTAGTATGATTTGAACAATGTAGTTGCTTCTTTTTACAGCATGTAGTTGGTTTCCCTTTAAATTCATGCCAAGCATTCTTAAAGAATGCATACTAATTTACATTCATTCATTTGGATGTAGGTAGTTAAATTGTAGAATGATTATTTTGCTATGCCAAAGTTATGAATGATTTTTCTTTGTTTTCCGTATAAACAGCTGTTTTTAAAATGTTCATTGTAATATTACAAACATAAATACCAGTTTTGCGGGCAAGATACAAATTAGATATTTTTAAATTAATGTGAAAGTCTTATGACCAGAAGTGCATGTTACACTATTCATGATTGTTCCTTTAAACTATTATGATTTTTTTTAATGTTTTATCAAGTTACATAATTGTTGACTAAAAGGGGATAAATTAGTTAAAGCATGAATTTTCTAAAGAGAAGACTTTTAATCTTATGGTGTACCTGGGGCCTGCAATATCAATTGAATTTTTAAGGAGGGTGGGTTATATGCACCAGACTATGGTAGCCTTAGAAAATTCAAGTCACATGGAAACTATGGAAAACTGAGCAGTTTCCAGGTTCTTTTAACAAAAATTACTATGAGCTAAATCAAGTGTCATGGCTAGGCTGTAAGATTATCCCAGAAAGACATGTAAGATTGTTCCTCCTTATTTTCCTTTTGAGAGAGGTAACTTTCTTCTCACAGTGCATATCTCCACTGCCTCTAGCCAGGTCTGCTAGGTAACGTTGTGGAGACAGCTCTACCAAGTTTCTGTGCATTTCTACCATTATGGGAAGATGAAAGATATTATTTCCTCTCAGACTGATGTTCCTCCCTGTTCAGTTACCTTTGTTTATGGGTAGACTCCCCGAAGATAGAAAGAGAATTTTTTCTTCCTCGAAGGCCACAGGATGTGGCTGCTCTATGCTCCTTGTTGTCTTAGTGAACATGCAAGCTGGACAACTTAGACCACAATTTGGGCATTATATTTAACATTTTTCAAAATCTTAATCTTCTTGAATGTAACTTGAATCTCTACAGTTCAAATCCATGTTCAGATTAATCCTTACTAAAAGCATCCAGAGAATGATTTTAGATTATACCAAGATTATATGTCTTGGGTGTGTGTATACTATGCCATCTAAATAAGGCCTAATTCTTGTTTGGGTCCATTAGGTGTAAGCATGACATAAATAAATAATCTTTCTGACACTGAAATACTTTGTCTTCCCAAATTTTATGTTCTATATTTGTATTTGTTTTTTCTTAAGAGCTGATATTTACTTTGAGGATAAGGCCAGATGTCATATTATTTCTAGTATTTTCATGGACAACCAAGTGGCCTTGCTGTGCTTTCAGTCAGACAATATATTTAAACTACCAAACTACCATATCAGGAATCTTCTGCAGTGCTGGCAGCTTGAGTCTGAGACCACTTTTGTTTTCTCTACAACAACCCAGAAGTAGCTAACTCAGCAAGTTCTAGTGATACATATGAGCCCTTCAGGGCTTTAAAGCTCAGAAGGTACAGCACTTTCAGAAATGCCCATGATTTTTCAAGATTTTGTAGAAGTGAAGTACAGTATAGTACAGTACAATATAATACAAAGCTTTTGTTTGTTTGTTTGTGTTTATGTGTTAATCTGCACCAATGCCATTCTCAATACATAGGCAGGGATATTCATAGAATTATTGAAAATTAGGGTTGGAAGGGACCTCAGGAGATCATTTAGTTCAACCCCCTGCTCAAAACAGGACCATCACCAACTATATCATCCCAGCCAAGGTTTTATCAACGCAAGTCTTAAAAACTTCCAAGGATGGAGATTCCACAACTTTTGTGGGTAATTTGCTCCAGTGCTTTATTACCCTTCTAGTGAGAGAGTTCTTCCTAATAGCTAACCTAAATTTCCCTTGGTGCAACTTGAGACCATTGCTCCTTGTTCTGCCACCACTGAGAACAGTCTAAGTCCATCCTCTCTGTAACCACCCTTCAGGTACTTGAAGGC